>NC_141149.1:3048494-3372742 GCF_053477565.2 Lygodium microphyllum | reverse complement strand
TTCCTTGTGCTTATTCACTTTGATGCTCTCCACTTTGCTTGCTTCTTCTTTGTCTTTTATCTTATGGTCCCCCTCAAGCAAAGAGGTCATAAGCTTTGGGTTTTGCATGATGACCACGGTCACTAAAACATCTTCAAAATCTTCAAATAAAATCAGTGATTGCACTTGGATGTAGACAAGTCTATCTCTTCTTGCAAGTAGAGCACAAAAAATTTCTACGTAGTATAGATGAGCAAGTGGAGTTGTGTCACTCTTCATGGAAGGCATCCATATAAAAATCTTCATGTTAGTCATTCCCATGACTAAGAGTCTACTTCAAACAATGAAGATAAAACTAGTAATTGAGTTGTACTTGAGTGTGTTAAGAAATTAGTGTCAAATAACACTGGATGAGTATCAATGGATACTATGCTTTGAAGAACTTGATGTTGAGCTTTGAAGATTGATGTTGAATCTTTCAAGGTGGGTCTTCTCTTGCTGATTTGGAGGGTTTCCCCTGCTAGATACTAAGTATTACAGCATATTAGAGTGGTAATGACTTGCTCAAGCTGAATGAAATAGGAAAATGGAGTGAGAAATGAGCTTAAAGAAAGGTGGTTATGATTGCCCTTTAGGGTTTCCTAGGCCTAACTAGTTTTTCTGATGTAGTAGCTTACACAATGGACTATTTGAGCTCAAAATTTGTCAAGAGAGAGACCATATCATTATCTTCAAAAGCCTTAAGGTAGCTAGAGCAATCGTGGAGCCTTCAAGTAGCAGCTCACGCTATTGACAAAATTTGTGCCAACTCTAGAAAAAACACCAATGCCAATTACAATGTGCATCAATCTAGTCAATTTTTGGGACAATAAGGAGTGCCTTGACTTGGAGAATATGTCCACAAAAGAAGGCTTAGTGAGATATGGCTTGATTGAAGAGATCTAGCTGCTCCAAATGAGAAGGGTGCTACTGGCTATTGAGGTTAAGAAGAGTAGAGATGAGTGAAGAGATGAAGACTTCTACTAAAATTGAGCTGAGCTAAGGTTGAGGAGAGTGGAAGAAGAAATGTGTAGAGCTAAACCAAGCTCACCATGGCTCTGATACCATGTTGAGAAATACAGATTCTTGAGTAAGGTTTAGCTATTGTGGTCTAAATTCATGGACAAGAAGCATTATGACAAAAGACTGGACAAGACTCTTACTCAAGTGAATTAGATTCCAAGATAGATTAGCTTAGACTCATAAACACAATCTTGAGTAGACATGGACAAGACTAAAAGTACAAAGTATAATAGCATTGCATTCAAATGATTGTCAAGTACACTCTTTTATAGTTTTAGGATGGTACCACTTTCCTCCACTGTGCCTATAGGATAAATGGAGCTCTTCCTAGATTGAGATACATGTTCATTGCTTAGTTGTTCCATAGAAAGAGACATATACGAGTGTGATTACATATTTCTCAATAGGGTGCTATCCCCCCCTGAACCCTTATCGAGGGGATGGGGTGTTGGTACCCCTAAGGTCCCCTAGACAAGGGCCACTTCTATGACCCCTAAACCCTAACATAGGGATCTTGATAATTACCACACCATGCGACTTGATGCAATGTCCCTCAAGTTTCTAGAGCTTAACGACTCTATCTAACCCAAAGTCTAAACCCACAAAGATCACATTTTTGCCATTTGGTCATACAGATCGGATCTAATATACAATTCAAGACCTGAACTCACATTGATCCGGGTTTTTTACAAATCAGTTTTCTACCACAAAATTTGGCCAAAACCCCTATGAAGAGCCTTACCCATAGCTTAAACCCTACATCTTATTATCACTTTGGGTTTAATCTTCAAGCACTAGGTATGTTACATTGCTTCTCGGTTATGATAACTCTAGCAAGTGGGAAAACAAATTCTTAGTAGGGATGTCAATGTAAAGGGTAAAAGGGATGGGTTATCTTAGTGAAGATGGAAATAGATTCCACCTAGGGGTTGAGTGAGTGCATAGATTTTTTTAAAGGACTAATCTCCAACTATATTGGATTCCACCTACATCACTAAGATTTGGGATCTATCACCATCATTAGAGGACAGCTCACCCTTGTGCACAAGTCAATGACCACATCATGGTGTCATTTGGATCTTACACAAAAGCTTACAAGCATGGATCCCCTCTGTCACATGCTTATATGTATTTATATATATATATATAATAAATTAAAGTCAAAGCAACTTTGGAAGCTATTTTTAATCATTTTCTAAATCCTAGGAGAAATTTAATTTCAAGAAAATTTCCACATTGTCGGACTAGGTTCGACATGGTCTACTGAATGCATGCAATTTTCTTCTCTCTTTCACCCTTATCACATCAACTTTTCATTTTATCCTTCTTGTAAATATATTATAATATTGTGCTTCGGGCACCCACCTCTTGTGATCTAGCTCCCTTTCTCTAGCTTGTCTACCACCACCCTTGGCTTCTTGCATGATGACCAAGGTGGGGACTTGTCCTATATCCACTATTCACCATATTGTCAAAGATGCCATACATCATCTAGGATTATGTTAATCAATAAGATTAGCTTAATCTAATCTCTCATGGAATCTATATAAGGTGCCCATGGAGATGTAAAAGATACACACAATCACAAGCATATGAGAGCACTCTAGATCACCAAGCCCAAAGGGGACCTACTAAGAGCACATTATGCAACACCCTCATGCTAGTCCATCTCTTTGAGATAAGCTATGAGTGAGTCTCTTTTTTTATATAGTATTCCATGAATACATAATGGCAAGCTTCCTCTACCTCTTCTCCTCTTTTCTCCCTCTCTTCTCATCTCTCTCCCACTCTCTCATATTCTAATATGAGGTCTAGATCATATGGTGTCCAGATCATATGTACTCTTTTCTAATTCTCCCTCTACATTCATACTCAAACTTATTAAGTAAGACTTTCCATATGCTCTATTGGTGGGGAATCCTTATTTCCTCATGTTATATATATGTTCATGGGAAAAATTAGGAGCCATCACCTCTCATAACCTTCCATCATCTTCATTTCTCTTAAGATGGGCTACAAATTCTCTCTTGTGAAGTTGTGTTTTGGTTCTTTCCATTCATTGGTGGCACTGTATATAAGGGTGGAGCATTGAGCATATCTAATATCCCCCCTCAATCTCCACCCATAGGTAGGGTACATCCTCTGCCTAGCACTAAGGTTTTGAATATGAACTCAAACTAGATTCTTCATAAAAGCTTGATATATTTACCATTCTCCTCTATTGTAGACAAGCTCCATTATCTCATCCTTGAACAAATCACACCCATAGTAAGCTCAATATATTTTGTCTATACATAAAACAATAGAGTTTTTACAATGGTGATGAAAGTCTAGTTGTCACATCTTAGCATTGTTGGATCTTCATCCTACATTCCAATATTCCATATGATTCTCCTTAACCACATTACTTCACATATAAAAAAACAAGCTATCTTATGCTTTTCTTTGGTAGCAAACAATGCCACTACTTGTTGCTTATTTTTACTGATCCAAGAAAAGATTCCTAATGCTCATATTCCTGATGAGAAAATGAAGAAACTTGATTATAAGCCTAGAAAGTGTATGCTTGTTGGACATAGTGATGTAAGTAGATCATATAAGCTTTATGATCCAATTAAATAAAAAACATTGTATATCAAGGGATGCAATGTTTGATGTGAATGCAAGCTAAAAATCAACTCAGTTCTTAGATTTGGATGCATGCTCTTCCACACCTCTAAAAGTGTAGGTATTAATAGACATGAAAGAAGATATTATTGAAAATTTGGAGGAAGATGATGATGAGCATCAAGCGACTTTAAGGAGGTCTACAAGGCAAAGAAGGATGCCCCAAAGGCTAATATATCAAAGATGTAAAAATTTAGACTTTGAGTAAATGTAATCTTGCTCTTCTCACCTTATACTTATAGGATGATGAAGCTACAACATAGAAGGATGTATGTGGTAGAAAGGAATGGAAGGATGCTATGGATAAAGAAATGTCTACATTGCATAGGAATGATACTTGGGATTTATATCAACTCTCACCCAACAAAAAGCCACATGATATAAATGGATCTACAAACTAAAATTTAACCGAAAATGACAAATTGATGGACATAAAGTTGGGATAGTTGTTAAAGGATTCGCTCCATAATATGGTATTAACTATGAAGAGACTTTATGTATTTGTAACCAGGATGAGCTCCATTTGGTTATTACTCTCCTTTGGCTCCTCTTCACAAAAAGAAGCTATGGAATATGGATGTAAAAAATGCCTTTCTCAATGGATAGCTTGAGGGTGAAAATAGGATAAGAGTATAGTCATGGTGGAATCAAGCTAGTTTATGAGTGGTGGGCAAGATGGGTATGTAGTGTTATGATTGTACGATGTAGGTGGTTTAGTGCCTAAATAGATATGAGTGCATGTATGTTTGGACTTATATGTCCATGAGTGATTAAGTGCTATAGTATGAGTGGCTAATCACTGTGTATCATTGTGGAGGTGACGAAGGTAGTAAAGGGCCTATTGGCTTGATCACATAAGCTCTGAAGAGGATGTTGTTACAAGTATGTTCTTATATATAAGTAGTAATTCATGGATGTATGTTCCTACAAATGTGATCATGAGGGTAAACATTTGAAGTATAGATGAACCAACTCTACAAGTAGTGTAGGTGCATGACTATGTGCACCATGAGGAAAGAAAAATTGAGGTGAAAATATATGGAAAAACCAATTTATGAGCTTAATATCATAGGGTGGATAAAAATCTATTTGAAAATAGTATAATGGAGGAGAAGGCTACCTTGTTTGCCAACATCAATAGTTGAGAGAGTTGACACAATCGAATCTCCTAAAAGTGTAGAAACGCCATAACTTACTGGAACAAAGGAGGAGATATTAATATGTAGAGCAAGCAAGAGAGAATGCGTCATGGAGAAGGATACACTTGCTATATATAGACATTATTTTTAGTGTGGCTTTTAAGAGGGGCATCTTCCATCTTTAGATGTAGAAATTGGTTATAGAATGATTCGTTGGTAGGAGCTTGAGATGAATACATTTGCCATATATTGGTTATGGGTCATTTGAGAGGGGAATCATTGACTCTCATAATTTTTTGAACCATCATGCCATGTAGATCTTGAATAATTATGAGTCATGCCAACATTAAGAGTTCTATGCACTTTGTTATTGTATGGGCCTCCATCAAAGAGAGGCATGTGTTTGTTTATGAAAGCAAAGAATTACTATATAGCCGTCTCAAACACAATTATGGTGCATGTTTTGTTTATGAAACAAAGTTGTTGTCTCACTTTCACCAAAAAGCATCTGGATTGATTGTGGTTTGGTGCATGATGTGGGCCTATGCAAAAAAGTACTTGTGACTAGAGTGCTTGGGAGTGCCTAGTTGAGTCATCTAAATATTTGCAAAATTAGGATAGTAGTGGGCTTGAAATTGTGTGTGGATTCTATTTTCCTACATTCATAGTATGCATGTGCTAGGATCAAGGTCAAGGCAATGCCCAAAGAAGTTGGAAAAGTTTGATATGGAGGACAAGACCTGAAGTAGTGTAGTCCAAGGTGTCAAAAGTTTCTATGTGTATAGTTGCTACAAAAAAAAAAGGGAAGTTCAAAAGAGAGAAGAAAAAGAAATATTTTCCTTAGAGCTTTAGGTAAATTCATTGATAACAGTCAGTAAGAAATGCAACTATTATCAAATTTTGACTATAATGTTGTTAGATATACCACTGATACTAATAAGCTGAATATGTATTACAGAATTTCAATTTGATCTCTTGCATGAAAAGAGCAACATAAAAGTTAAAATTTTATGGAACCTCATGGACTTGTGTTCCTTGGAAAAACAAAGAGCCTACTATATATACTTTGAAACAAAGAAAGCCTAATAGCATTAGTGGTTTAAGGAGTGAAGACCCAAAGAAGAAACTATGGAAGATTCTTTGTTTGAAGGATACAAATATTTGATAGGTACACAAACTAGAGGTCGAGGATACACCCTATTATTTTTCAAGGCCAAAGCCAATGATGAAATAGTAATTAATTATGTAATGAAACAAAAAATGCCTACCCATTGACCCCTCCTCACACACAAACACACCTTGAAGGAGAGTCCTTAGGTCAGAGATGTCAAACAAGAAAGTCTTTTTTAATGTAGGATGTCACCAAACTCCATGTCATTGCCTTTTCAAACCTATTGTTATAGAAGTGTTCTATTGTAATCTTAATTTAAGATACATCTTTTTATATTGAGTTAGCAGTATATAAACATGAGTGGATTGGTGAGAGAATGATCTTACGTGCACAATTTGAGGTCTATTAATATTTCTATGAATGAACCTTATGGGTTCAAAAGAGAGATGATTATTCTTGTTGAACCTATTCAATAGATGTGCATTCTTGGAGATCATTATTTCGATATTGAGAAATGTTGTATAGAGCGAAATGTAATGAAGTTCATTTATTAGTATGAACTTGTTATCAAAGTAGTCAAGTTCAATGAACTCTTTTAGATAAATGTAAAACATAGACTACATGTTATGTATTCTTGTATTGAAGAAGATCAAAGGGTTTGGAACATTGATGAGAAGAAGATCATCATAAAAACAAAAACAATAAGAGAAAAATTTTAGGATGTCCCATCTTTGTTAACTTTCTAGTCTTTTGCAAATATTATATCCAATGTGAAATAAGTATAAGATACACCACAAAGGTGAACAAGAGAAGCTGACTGGAATGCCTCGGATCTGCTTGTTGATTTTTTCATTTAGTTGGATATAAGTATAATCAATCAACCAATTATTGATTAGGATAACTTATTGGAGACTAAAGGAGAAAGGTTTCCTTACATTGCTCCAAGACACATAGGTGGAATTGTTAGAGACCTGTATGGACTATGTAAATTGATCTATTAAATATGAGCATTTCATTTACTATTACTATTATCCATGATTGTCTATTTAGATAGGTTTCTTCAATATGATGTGAGTGATACGTCTACAATGTTGGCATATCCTTGTGTTGAGTCTGAGTGTACTAAGACTCTACACCTCAGCAAATTTGGTGCAATCTGATTGCACCTAGCAACCACAGCCTGAACTTGGACTCGATTACACATGGTGACCAACTGATCTTTCTCATATGTGTAGGTATGCATGGGCATGTGCTCTCAAGGTCTACCACCAGAGAGCATCCAACCTATGCTTACATGTGGTGGTCCAAGCATGAGCAATGGTATCAGATACCATCTCCTAAGGGTACTTCATTCCTCAGTGATGAAAAAATCCCAATAGAGAAGTCCACTCCACAGCCCCACAAATAGCGTTCATGCTCTATTCCTCAAACTTGGGATGTGTTTCCAAATTTTCCAATTTTCGAGTGTGGTCTTGCCAGGTGTAAATTGGTTGCATGATCTCTATGGGATAGCAAAACTTACCATATTCGAAAATGACACAGGGGTATGCTGACGTTTTGGACTTAACTACAAAACATATCAACAAAATTAAGCACCATACTAAGCTATTGAGATAGACAGTTCATGCAAAAAAGATGAATACTCACATATTCCATCAAATGCATATAAGGGGCTGATGGCAAACATTGGACATGGAGTTCATCTTCGAGGTAATCTACTGAGAAGAAATACATGGCAATGGACTAGACTACTTGATCACTACTCACACAATAGGGGAGGATTACAAAGTATTCATTAGGGTCTAGGAAAGGTCAAGACCCAAATAGTAGGTCGAAGGAGGAAGCAAAGAGGAAGACAAATGGATGTGAAGTCAAGATAAGGGAGATAGACTCAGGGTAGCCAAATGAGAGTCCATGTAAAGATTTGAGGAGTAGAAGGGTGAATGCAAAATACTGAGAAGGAGGAGAAGACCACATTACTTCTTCCTTGATCCTTTTATAGCCTTCAATGCCCGTGTTGTCATGAAGTCCTTCTCTCATAATCCTTAACTAATTTTCTACCTTGCATTATTGCATTATTTCTGATAGATTTGATGACCTCTTTTTGCCACCTTCCCATGAATACTATTTGGCTACCAAACAATCAAGACATCCTGTTGCCATTTTTTACGTCAACAAAAGCAATTGTGGTTTTACCCATTCCACCTTATGGTATCCCAATCCATATTTGTATTGTTGCCTAGGCACAAGTTCCATTTTCTAAGTTTTCTACCTCATGATCCAATGGCCCATATACTTTCCTTTTTCTTTGATAATTTTAGGTGGCATATATAGTCAATTTTCTCGCCTAGTTGGATCCTGCCCACTAGAATAAGGCTATATTTGAGTCATTGATTTGGAAAAAGATGGCGGCTTGGCTCACAGTGAAAAACAATCAGGCAACTTTTGGTGATGCCAAGATAGCATTTTGCTCACGATTTCAATCAAACCAAACTAATGCTTGGAAGTTGGAGAGACTCCACAATCTCAAGCAAGAAGATGCTATAGTCCTGAGTTATATGTCTCAATTTAAGGTCCTTAGAGGAAGAATGTCTCCGAACACACAACCTATTGGTGAATTGTTGCACTCATTATATGTGCAAGGGCTTAACCAAGATATCCATAAAGCTTTGGCTTCAAAAGATCTATCCCGTCATAATCTAGAATATTTTTATCAGCACACTATTCATGTTGAAATGTTTTTGGCCAAGGAAAAGTCAGAAAGAAGCAAGAAATTAGCTAAACCTTTTGAGACAAAAGCCATCATAAGGAATTGAGTGACTCAAATTTGGATTTTGACATAGAGGAAGAGAGTAGCAATGAGGAAGAGGACTTTGAGGATGAGGGATGTTGGAAGTCCACAAAGTCCAAGAGGAAGGACAAGGGCTACAAACCCTTGAGGGCACTCGTAAGCCTACAGCCAAAACCCTCTTGTGTACCAAGTGTAACAATTCGGGTCATTTGATGAGCCTAATTGTGGTCTCAAACAGTGATGGTGTGTATTTTCCATATGCCTACTCACAATATGGAGGTTTGCCAATACAATGCTAGAAGTTAGATGGGACACATTGGGGCATGGCAAGGTGTGGAAGAAGCATAACTTGCCAATTGGAATACCCCAAGACCATCTTCAACAGTGGAACCAGTAGTACTTGCTTACATCCAATAGGATTATCCATCTCCAAGCGTGGACCATGGAGGATGAGGAAGGAATCGAGAGGCCAAGAAGAAAATTACCACCCCTCATATAATCAATGTTTCTTTTACATGTAGGAAGGATGTTGGAGATTGGAGCATCTAGAAGCTCAAGCATACGATGCTCAAAAGAGGCAAAGTCAAGATCAGAAGAGAAAGTCTACCACTAGTTAGGTGGCTGAGTGGGCAGCAGAGGAACGAACGGTGATGAGAGATCCACAGTTGGTTCCTATACCAGATTCAATACCTGTGAGAGTGGAAGGGATTGTAGGAGCATATCAGGTGATGCAAAATACATAGTCAACTCTTGATACAAAGACAATGCCTATGAGCATGAAAGAGATTGAAGAAACATCGTCAATGATGTAGAATCTACAATGACTCTTGGTCTAGTGTTGGTCACTTTTAGAGGGAGCGCTATCATAAGTAGAATACTATGTCTAGAGGTTGAGGAAGGACCCAATTTGAGCATTCTATAGGTGGATATAGTAGTGTTACTATGGGTCTAGATGTGGGTCATCGCCTAGAGGTCATCTCTTTGCTATGGAGCATGCATTGAATAGTATGGTGCATACTCCTAAAGAAGATGACTGGTTTTTGGATTCAAGATCTACAAACTATATGACACATCATGCAAAATGGTTTGTGTAATTAGGTATGAACACAAAAATATAATCCCAGAAGACATCATATTTGAACCCAACACAAAAGTGTATAAACATACCAATCACTCATAACACACTGAGCAAAAATACAACATAAGACAATAGACTAGAATGAAGATGACTCCATTATATATTATCCATCGGAATACATCAGAATAGGTAGTAATACCTCATAATGATCTCAAAGTGAATACAACAGTACTCACATAATGAATATAATAATATACATACATATCAAAGAATATATCAATGTTAGATACAGATATATATATATGTGAACTGCCAATTGACACATCCGAATAGTCACAATCCATGACCCTTGGCTCTTCGATACTCTAGCACTCTATTTTTTGGTCCACTCCTAGCCAATTTCCAACACATGGCTATTGAGATATCGAGCTCTACACGAGCTGGAAACCACTACATGCCTTGGTGATAGGGAAGGATATTATTCATTGGTGTGTTAGATGGCTAACGTGGGGATACACCAGTGATTCTACAATTGGACTACGCCCACATAGTCCATCCTTATGGCACATTCATGGTGCAACCTTTTCTTTCCTTTGTGGGTTCATGCTTAATGATCATGTGTACATACATTATTGTACTTTTATAGTAGTCTTTTATCATGTTGTAGACTTAGTTCTTTTGTGTGGAAGAAGAAGAATAAAGAAGAAGAAGGTTTTAGCCCAATCTCTCTATGTGCTCAAGTCTCGATTGCATTCGTGTGTGTGCTCTTGGTCTCTTTCCTCTTGTTTGTTTTCATGGCATTAGAGCCATCCCACAACTATGAAGAGCTTGATTGAAGGTTGAGATGAAGGCATTGGAGTGTGAAAGTAAGCAAGCGAGCAATGGGTAAGAAGCTCTTCCACACCTTGCTTGATTTTCCTTAGGTTATAGTCATAGGAGGCTCTTAAGGCTGGTAGGGTTACAGTCTCTGATTGCAGTGAAACTTAATGAGAAGGAAGAACAGTGTATATGCTGCCAATTGAAAAGCCTTCATGGCTTTGGCTTTTTCGCTGTGATTTTTGGCATCTAAGGTTATTTCATTCTCCATTTTACACCCACAAATGGTCTTGATAGTAATTTTTGGATACACTACAGTTTTGGTTCTATCGACAGTTTACAGATACACAAGTTATAGATTTTGAATCTGTAAGATTTCAAGTGTTTATCACGTTGCAAACACAAGAATCATTTGCATACAAATTGCAAATTGTAGTTATTGTGGTGCAATCACTGAAAAAGGCTACATGTTTAGTTGTGGTGCACCTAGTATCAGCTTGCTTGCAGATTGTAGTTTTTTGCAAGTTGTTTTGTCAAAATGTTTGACAACTTCAACTAGATTGTTAACAAGAAGCTTGATAAGAACAATTATATTGCATGGAAGTGATAAATTTCTTGAAGGGCAAAGGTGTTTGGAATTATATTGAAGGAGACATGCAATAAGCATCCAAAGTTCCTGCGCAAATTGCTACTACAAAGAGGTCAAGGCTAAAAAAGATTGGGAGCTGAAATAGAGTAAATTCATGTATTAGTGGTTTGTCAATGTCACAAATAATAAGTAAAGGCTAAGAAAGATTGGGAACAGACACATAGTAAAGTCATTCATTGTCTATCTGTCAATGTCATAGATAGCATGATAGTCTATTTGCAAGAATACAACTCAAGTCAGAGTTGAACCAAGTAAAAAGAGGAAACCTATCTATTAATGATTATGCCTTGGTTACATATTAAATGCATAAGGTTAGATAAAAGGGAAAAATATTTCTCCAATGATTTTTTTGATTTCTTACAGGAAAAATTGTATACAAAGGTAGTATACATGTAGATATACTCCGCAACAAAATGGAGTTGCTAGGTGGAAAAACAAGCATATTGCAGAGGTGGCTCTTGCATTGATCTTAGAAAAAGACTTGTCTCATTACTATTGGGGTAAAGCAGTTGCTACTGTTGTATACATTACGAACAAGACACCCACTACTATTGGTATGACATCCAAAGAGAAGTTTATAGGTAGAAATCCAAATCTGTTTCCTCTAAAAGTATTTGGATGAATTGCTTATGTGCATATTCCTTATGAATTGATTCCCCTACTTAACTTTCAAATTTCCCCCTTTCTTAAGCAAGCCCTTTGCTTGCTTGAATAACCAACCACATTGAAAATCTTATTTCCAATTGATATATGGTAGTGATAACTCGATCCAATTCTTGCCATAAAGGCTTCAAAATTGAGTTCCAATGTCTCAAGCAATCAGCTAATTGCTTGGAACTTGCTTGCTTGAAAAATAGAGAGATCAGTCATGGATTTATACCTCTTTTCAATCTTGGAGAGATTTGATTGATTTAGTCTCATAGTCAATATTTAATCCTAGCATTCCACACTCTAGCCAAATTATAGACTAATCGACTAAATAAAATAGGGATAGATGTTGAGATGGGCAAGATGGAGGGCTCAATATTCTTCTCCTGAATCTCCATACTTTGTTATCTCTTCATGCTTCTTTTCTAACACACACTAGATATATAAAAGAGGATAGTTATCTCTTTTTGGCTTTTCTCCTAAAGTACATTGAAACTTCCTTCTCCTTATTCTGATCCCACGTTCATAGTAGTCTCAATAGCCTAATACAAATATATCAACATTAAAGAAGCTCTCACCAACTTTGAAATCGTGAGAAGAAGCTAAAAGGAATGCACAATATAAATTTTGAAATTTTCAGACATTTCCAATGGTTGGGATCACTTTGTGTGTTCCTACCATGTAGGATCGACCTCACATTTCTTGGAGATCCACCAACTCTTAATACAATAGATGAAAGTGTTTTGCTAAATGTTGTGAATACCATATTATTAAAAACCCAATAGAATAATATATAGATTTTGTGAAGGAACCAACACTATAGAAGTGAATGGCCATACAACATGAAGAACCAATTAGCAGTTGATGTATGTACATGAATAAATTCAATGTCTTCATGTTCTTCCTTGGCATTCAATTTGTAGACAACTACCATATATTTCATCATGATCAAGTCAACACACCACAAAAAAGGGATTAAATGATCAATTACAATTCTAGGATTGTATAATCTACACTCTTGAGGAATCAATGATAAAGACACATCTCTCTCTCTCTCTCTCTCTCTCTCTCTCTCTCTCTCTCTCTCTCTCTCTCTCTCTCTCTCTCTCTCTCTCTCTCTCTCTCTCTCTCTCTCTCTCTATCTCTCTCTCTCTCTCTCTCTCTCGTGCTTTATTTTGAGCAATCAATTGTGAACATGCATTGTTCTTCATATTAATTTGGGTATCTTATATTGCCAAGGATATGGCTTCTATTGAGATTTTTATTGATAAACATTTGGATAGATATATTTGTGTTGTCTAAAGGTTATGGCCTAGTGGTGAATACTTGGCTCACAATCATAAGATTGTGGATTCAAGTCACTTAAGTGCATCACTTATGTTAAAATGGTTTGTCTATGTAAGCTTGTGTTCTTATCCTAAACATTTGATTGTGTATGCTCCTTCATAGGGTCACCAAGAAGGAGGAACAAATGCAATCACATTCCATTGTTTAATCAACTTGCAAGCTATCCTATTTATCCAGAGAAGAAATACTTATGGATCTTGCCCACTCTCTAGGCTCATATTTGGAGGGAATCCAATATACTTGGTGCATAAGCACCACAAGCACATACATACAAGGTCCTCCAACTTAATCATGGCCTTTTTAACATGAGTGTCCTATTTGATTAGGGTTGGTTTCTACTAGCTTCCGTCTCTTACACATATCATCATGACAATCACTTCTCTCTTTCTCGCCCAAGCCCACACTAACCCCCCATATATTTAACCTATAGCTTGGGATACCTCACATAGACTTGGTCAAAATAAAAGCAATGGTGTTTGTAAGATGTGATGAATAGTGGATTTATGGATGAAAAGTGCTCCCAAAACTTTGAAGAAATCACTGTAAAAGTTTAGTGGCATTCTTTCTTCCTTTCATTGAATGCAACTACACCAAATGTGGTATTGGAGCACTAACTTGAGGGACCAAGACATCTTATATTGTGCTACCACAATTTCAAGAATACAAAAAGATGCAACTAAGCATGATAATTGAATAGCAAAAAACTCGTGTATATTTCATTATGATAGACCATTGATTCCATGATTCCTTTTACCACAATGGGAAGCACTAACATGACGATCATACTACCTCTACATGTCTTACATGCACTTAATATAAGGTATTCTTATTAATTTTTATCCCAATTAGAAAGAATTTTCGAGAACAAGTTGATTTAGGCATGAAAACAAAAATAAGAACCATATGTGAACACTTAAGGACAACATATTCACAAACGATGCTAAGAAACACAACCAGTTACATGTTAATTTAGCAATTTTCCACATTTCTCGTGTTACATGGAACCACATGTAACGTGTCCACCAAAATCATCCATGACACGTCTTAGTAGTCCATCGGAAAGGATGTCTAGAAAACTCCGCCCGGCACTCCCTTGGAATGTTACGGGTTTTGCAATCTAGGTCTTCCCGTGTCTGCCACGTAGCGGAAGTATCCTGGCCGTTCCCACTTAGAATCGACCGGAATTTGGGTTTTCCTGTTTGGTTATTAACTAACAGCAACTAGCGTCAGACCCAAGCGAACTACCAGGTCCGAAGCGGATTCACGCTACACTTAGTTCAAGGAGAATGGGAAATGAGAGGGATGCAAAACTCAACCTCTCTACCAATAGGCATAGTCCTATTCCGTAAATCGGGTCTAGGTCATTGCTCTCATTATTCGTTTTGATAATGATGATCATCCCGCTGTTCATCGAGATTTTTGAGAAAAGTTCCCGGCTAACCGGGACCACCCATCCGTAGGACGGACCCATGGTCCATCCTCCGCACTTTCCTCGGTTTGTTTTAGTTATGTAATTATCTAACACATTAATTTGACATATAACAATCAGCTTCTTTAATTAACCCTGTTAAGCACTGGTTCCTTCACGTAATCTTATCACGTGACATAGAAAGACAATATCAAACAACTTCTTTATTATCATTTCATCATTTTATCTTTGAAATACAAGGAGTTCCGCCCGTAGGCTTGTCCATAATCCGCCCGAAGGCTATCTAGTAACCTGCCAGGGATCACTATTCCAAGCTTCTGCCCGTAGACTAGTATGCGGGCCTCGAGATCCAATCCCGAGTCACGTTAGCCTCTTGTGCAGGACCCGGAAGGTGAGGGATTTACGGCCAGAGCCCCCCTGGCACCCAAGCGTCCTCCTGCTCCAAGTAAAACTCAACGGAGAGACCTCTCACGGCGGGTTCGGTCCACGTTCCCGGCGCGGTCAACAACCCCCTTGGTTAGGGTCAGGCAGGCAGTCGGGGGTAACTGAAGCTGCCTCTCCCTTCAGGCCTTCAACCTGAAGCATTTAGATATCTTTTCATCCTTTAGTTCCTTGAGCAAACAATGCAAACAGTGCTTTCTAAACTATTACAAGCACAATCAATTTCAGTGGTCGTTTATTTGGCCAACTGTTAAGGAGTGAATCTTTCTCTCCGAATGCATCCAGCATTCGATCTGGGATCAATTGCGACTTGGCAAGATCCCCAAGGGTTTGTTTGTTCACCCTTTTGTCCTTGGGTTAGGGCCATACCCTGTTAACCCAACTTAACCAATACCTTAGGTTTTATTAATAGTAAATCCTGGCGACCATGTCGCTTCAATTTATTGATTGGTCATTTGCTTCCAGGCAAATACCTAACTCCCCTTTTTCTTGGCAATTATTCCCCAAGAAAGGTGATGTAACAGGATGATTACTCATCCTCTTGTAAGTTAAATTTGCGCAATAACTTGCCAACCTCCTTTCAAGAAATGGCAAAACTCTCTTGTGAACAAATCACAAGTCTATTCGATGTTGCAACTTTTTGCACATGTGTTGCATCTATTCCACGGGATCATTTCACCCATTGAATGGCGTTTTCTGGTCACGGAATTATCTCCAGCCGAGAAGCAGGGTTTAGGGTGTCTTCTTACCCAACCCATTCCTAATTATATTAGGCCACGGTCCTAGGAATTTCCAACTCAATCGGAGTTTCATCATTTGAACGAGTGATCCTTAGGGTAGAAACCTTAGATCGTTTTATGCATGAGCATCCAATTGACTCAACATTTCGTGAATGTGGGTATGATCTTTGGGTTTGAGGGTTTTTGACTTGACAACAAGTGTAAAACTAGGTCGAATCCTTATCGCGCTAAACCCTAGTTAGCACTTGGGATATTTATCATATCGACTGAACCATGCCTATATGAATCCCTTGTGGGTTAGGTGATTTAGACAATTCAATATACTTGTCTTGCGATAAGGATGAGCCTTTCCTAGAGATAATAAACTAGATCTAAAGGAGGAAAAATAGTTACAACTACACCAATACATGTAAACATGCGATTCATTGCTTCTACGCATCACATGGTTCACAATAACCCTATCTTTCCTTGGTAAAGTAAAAATGCATGATAATCTGGATACTAACTTTGCTAGGTCCTACTAGGACTTACATCAAATAATCATGCCTACAACCTTGTTGTCTACACTTTAGAATCTCATGCTTTGATAAACCATGCAACCTTTCCTAAATGCGGCTCTTGATGAACGAAATTTTTGCATGACGACTATGCAAAACGCAACTTTCTCCTAGCTACAATGAAGTTAATGAAGTTCATACAAAACTAAAGCTAGTGTTAACTTTTTCCATTTTGCATGCCACTTGCAAGTCCATAAGATTAATTTCGTGCTCTTCTATTTCTTTTCGGATAACATCTTATGGGTGTTAACTTTTACTCATGACTCATTACAAGGAAGATGTGGCCTAAAAATGCAACATACGCTTAGTCTTTCCATGTCTAGTCAACGGTGCACTTTAACAATTCCAACCTTATAATGATAGGCAACAGGTGTTCTAGGCTCGTCACTTTGAAAAGTACGACAAGGCAATATACTATTAAGGTCGTAAGATGGATAGACAATTTGCGTTTATAGCATTGAAAGTACCAATTTTCCCAATTGCATTTAACTAGGCTAGGTGAATTTGAACATGCACGGGTGCTTCCTAATCCATGAAGTTATCATGCTTAATGCATTACTTTTATATGGAATCACAATAGTAAAAACCTGGGTTTGTGGGCTCGGGGAGATGTCCACGTGAATGCTAGGAGAAGAACCTCCCGCAGGCATGCCTTGCGACTTCTTGGGGGCCATCGTAGGCGTGATCACAAACTCTGCGGATTACCCTCGCTTCTACGCTTTCTCCGAACAGCCTTGAGATGTGCCTTCTCCCTTGTACGCAGGAGATTCCTTCATCGGAAATCGGATCTTTGAAGACCCGGGAGCTTGTGGGGTTGGGGCTTATGGGAAGGCTTGTGGGAATGGAGCTTTTAGGAGCCCGGTTTTAAAACCGGGAAGGTATGCAGGAACAAGACCCAAAGGCCTTATCCCTTAGAAGCTTCCTAGAGAAGCTTCTGATCTCCTCTGATAGCGTGGGATTAAGGTGATGATTAAGGGGAATTAATAAAGGAGGATGTCGTCGAATGGGGGTTGACTTGGTCAGGGGGATTGGCGGCGGCCTAACAGTCTATGGCGGCCCAAGTGGAGGTGTTGGCCATCCAGCCTGGGCGGCGACTTCCACGGTAGGGCGGCAGATCACGATTCTCCCCCCCTTCTCGACAGCCTCCCTGAGCAGCACGGCGTCGACCTCAGCTTCCTCTAGCCCTCGCACTCCAGGCCACGGCATCGACAGCGGCAGCAGCCTCTCTCTCTCTCCCCATGCAGCCTTCTTTTCCGCCTTCCCAACACGGCGATGGCAGCAGCCGTCTGTCCCCCCTCCCCCTCTTCAACACCTTAGAGGGTGTATATATAGGACAAGGGGGGGGGAGAGAAGAGCTCCACCACGTGGCCCCCTACATGGGTTCCCCCCTCCTCATGCAGCCCACGACTCCACCAAGCCCATCCCCCCACACTCCCTCTCCTCCAGCCGTGCATCGGCTGGGGGAAAGGGATAAATAAAAAAAATTTGCTTTAATAATATCCATTTTGCCCCTCCCAAGAGGGTGTTTACGTGTGAATTGCGGATTTGAACCCTCGGCTTGCTTTGCCAATGCGGATGGTCTCGATTTCTCGCGTGCAGGTTACACATTATACTGCCGGTAATTCCAATATGAAAGATAACCTTTGCACGAGGTTTACGCAGTGTGGGGGAAGTCAATATTCACGAGTGGGAATATTACATTCTCTCCCCCTTAGAAGAATCGAGATGTCCTCATCTCGAGATAAACTGGGGATATTGAAGGTTGAGAGAGCTTTCATCTATCCAGGTGGCATCCTCTTTGGGATAATCTTTCCACTGGACGAGGCATTCTTTCAAGGTTCTAGATCTTAACTGTCTCTCCCTAACATCTAAAATCTTATCCGGTCTAAGTTCAAGGACTCCTTGACTAGGCATTACAATTTGTTGGTCATCAAGTACATGATTAGGGTTGGGTATATATTTTTTTAAGAGACTAATATGGAATACATTGTGAACTTTTAGGTTATCAGGAAGTTGCAATTTATAAGCATTGGGTCCCAGGCATTTGAGGATTTTATACGGCCCACAATACCTTGGACTTAACTTCTTGCATTCTCCTAGAGATAGAGAACTCCTTTTAGGGCGTACACGAATGAAGACCATGTCTCCTTCTCCGAAGACCCTCTCTTGACGTTTCAAATCTGCATATGCCTTTTGTCTATCTTTGGCTGCTTGTATGTCTTGTCTTATTGACCTTATTTGGTCATCCATGTCCTCCAACATTTGTCTTGAAGCTTCAACTCTTAGGGTTGGATCAGAAAAGTTTAGGGGACTTCGACAATCATGACCATACAATGCCTGGAAAGGGGTCATTTGAATGCTCTGCTGGTAAGAAGCATTGTAGGCAAATTCTACTAACGGCAAGTACTGAATCCACCTCTTCGGCTCTCGACAGCAGTATGCTCTAAGCATATCCTCAATGATTTGATTCACTCGCTCTGTTTGTCCATCCGTTTGGGGATGGTAGGCAGTGCTAAAACAGAGTTGAGTCCCAATAGCTTCAAAGATAGCTCTCCAGAAGTGTGATGTGAAGAGAGAATCTTGATCACTAATGATTCTTTTAGGTAACCCATGTAGCTTGAATATTTCCTTGATAAACAATCTTGCAATGTCAGAGGCTTTATAGTTTGTCTTTACTGGAATCAGGTGTGCAACCTTGGTAAGCATGTCAACCACAACCATAATGGAATTGTATCCTCCTTGGACTTGGGGTAAGCCCACAACAAAATCCATACTGATGAATTCCCATTTCATTTGGGGAATGTCAAGTGGTTGCAATTTTCCTGGCATCATGACATGTTCAGCCTTGATACGTTGGCAAGACAAACATTCAGCGACATATTTAAGAACGTCACCTTTGAGCCTCTCCCAATGGTAGCTCTTCCTAACTGCATTAAGAGTTTTTGCATAGCCAGGATGTCCTGCGAAAGGGGAATCATGAGCTTCCCATAATATCTTCTGCTTAAGTGACTGGCTTGTTGGTATACATAGCCTTGTTCTGTAGTAGACAAGTCCATTATCAATGGAAAATTCCCGATACTTAGCTTGTGACTTCAGATTCTGCTCCTTGGTAGATATTTCTTTTATCATTGTTTGGTAGGCCAAATCATGGCATGCTTCCTCTCTAGCTAGTTCCAGTATAGGGTTGCTTGGCATAGATACCTTTGTAGCCAGAGATCTGGCCGTTGATGGATTCTGCAAGATTAGGGAATTTAGGAATGCCTTGCGACTGAGTGCATCGGCAACTACATTCTCTTTCCCTGGTCGGTACTTGATTTCAAAATCATACTCCTCCAATACTTCAATCCACCGATGTTGCCTCATGTTGAGCTCGTTCTGGGTAAAAATCCATTTGAGACTCTTATGATCGGTTACTAGAGTAAACTTGTTACCCAACAGGTAGTGTCTCCAAAGCTTTAGAGCATGGATGACAGCTAATAATTCCAGATCATGCGTGGCATAATTCTTTTCATGACTCTTCAATTTCCTTGAAGAATATGCTACTGGATGACCTTCCTGCATAAGTACACACCCCAAGGCAAGAATGCTGGCATCAGTTACTACCTCGAACTCCTTATTGAGGTCAGGAAGTTTTAGAATAGGTGCTGATACCAAACATTGCTTCAATTGGTCGAAGCTATTTTGTTCGGGAGTTGACCATGTAATAGAAGTCTGCTTCTTTAGTAAGTCAGTAAGAGGTGCTGCATATCCTCAATGATTTGATTCACTCGCTCTGTTTGTCCATCCGTTTGGGGATGGTAGGCAGTGCTAAAACAGAGTTGAGTCCCAATAGCTTCAAAGATAGCTCTCCAGAAGTGTGATGTGAAGAGAGAATCTCGATCACTAATGATTCTTTTAGGTAACCCATGTAGCTTGAATATTTCCTTGATAAACAATCTTGCAATGTCAGAGGCTTTATAGTTTGTCTTTACTGGAATCAGGTGTGCAACCTTGGTAAGCATGTCAACCACAACCATAATGGAATTGTATCCTCCTTGGACTTGGGGTAAGCCCACAACAAAATCCATACTGATGAATTCCCATTTCATTTGGGGAATGTCAAGTGGTTGCAATTTTCCTGGCATCATGACATGTTCAGCCTTGATACGTTGGCAAGACAAACATTCAGTGACATATTTAAGAACGTCACCTTTGAGCCTCTCCCAATGGTAGCTCTTTCTAACTGCATTAAGAGTTTTTGCATAGCCAGGATGTCCTGCGAAAGGGGAATCATGAGCTTCCCATAATATCTTCTGCTTAAGTGATTGGCTTGTTGGTATACATAGCCTTGTTCTGTAGTAGACAAGTCCATTATCAATGGAAAATTCCCGATACTTAGCTTGTGACTTCAGATTCTGCTCCTTGGTAGATATTTCTTTTATCATTGTTTGGTAGGCCAAATCATGGCATGCTTCCTCTCTAGCTAGTTCCAGTATAGGGTTGCTTGGCATAGATACCTTTGTAGCCAGATATCTGGCCGTTGATGGATTCTGCAAGATTAGGGAATTTAGGAATGCCTTGCGACTGAGTGCATCGGCAACTACATTCTCTTTCCCTGGTCGGTACTTGATTTCAAAATCATACTCCTCCAATACTTCAATCCACCGATGTTGCCTCATGTTGAGCTCGTTCTGGGTAAAAATCCATTTGAGACTCTTATGATCGGTTACTAGAGTAAACTTGTTACCCAACAGGTAGTGTCTCCAAAGCTTTAGAGCATGGATGACAGCTAATAATTCCAGATCATGCGTGGCATAATTCTTTTCATGACTCTTCAATTTCCTTGAAGAATATGCTACTGGATGACCTTCCTGCATAAGTACACACCCCAAGGCAAGAATGCTGGCATCAGTTACTACCTCGAATTCCTTATTGAGGTCAGGAAGTTTTAGAATAGGTGCTGATACCAAACATTGCTTCAATTGGTCGAAGCTATTTTGTTCGGGAGTTGACCATGTAATAGAAGTCTGCTTCTTTAGTAAGTCAGTAAGAGGTGCTGCAATTAAAGCATAGTTTTTGATAAAGACCCTATACCATCCTGTCAAGCCAAGAAAGCTACGTATTTCTTTGAGGGATACTGGTATTGGCCATTCAAGCACATCTCTGACTTTGGCTGGGTCTACTGATATTCCTTCTGATGATACTATGAATCCTAGATATTCAATCTGACGCTTGAAGAATGCACACTTCTTCATTTTTGCATACAGCTTATGAGACCTCATTGTCTTAAGGACAATCTGAAGTTGAGGTTCATGATCTTCTTCCTGTTTAGAATAAACTAAAGTGTCATCGAAGAAGACAAGCACGAAATCATCAAGATATGGTCTAAAAATATCCTGCATTAATCTATTGAAGGTGGCAGGTGCATTTGTAAGCCCGAATGACATAACCAAGAACTCAAAGTGCCCATATCTTGTATTGAAGGCCGTTTTTGGAATATCTTCATCCTTGATCCTTATTTGATAGTAACCTGACCTGAGATCAATTTTGGAGAAGATCTTTGCACCTTGAAGGCGATCAAGAAGCTCATCTATTCTAGGAATAGGATACTTGTTTTTGACTGTTGATTGATTCAACCCACGGTAATCAATACATAGTCGAAGTGTCCCATCTTTCTTTTTCTGGAATAGTACTGGAGCTCCCCATGGTGAGTTGCTAGGCCTAATGTAACCCTGATCTAACAGTTGCTTGAGTTGTTCCTTCAACTCAATAGCTTCCGGTATGGACATTCTATAAGGTCTCTTTGCAATTGGTGCAGCTCCAGGCACTAGCCTTATTTCATGATCAACTTCTCTTGGAGGCGGAAGTTCAGTCAATTCCTCAGGGAATACGTCAGCGTATTCCTTTAGCCAAGAGGGTCCCTCATGAGACTCTTGCTTTTGATCTAACTTGTTGAGTTTGATCAGGTAAACAGGTAATCCCTTTCTAACTCCTTTTATGATCCGCGATACTTTGGCTAACTGGATTCTTGGCACTCCTGCCTCACCTTGAGTTGTAACAAACTCCCTTTCAGAGTTTCGAAAGGAAACTTGACCCTTTCCACAGTGGATGTGGGCGTCATTAGGCTTAAGCCAATCCATCCCGAGTAGACACTCATGGATACCTAAATTCATGACTCTGAATTTGATTGAGGTTTTCTTTCCTCCCAGAAAGAATTCTTCCTTAGCAGTTTGCCTAGTACAAGTTACCTCACGACCGTTTGCCAATTCCACAAGTAGGGTAGGTGCTTCTACTGTGGCTATTCCTAATCTTTTTGCACACGCTGGTGAGATAAAGGAATGTGTACTGCCACAATCAATCAAGGTTTTGAAACCTTTACCTTGATAGTCCGACGGTGTTTGAATCACCGAGAACTGGTGATTCGGCCCCTTCTTGTGTAAAGCGGCATGGACTGTCGCTCTTTCGAATTCTGCTTCCATAGTCGGATCTTCCTCTTCTTCTGCTTCACATCTTTGCCTATTGGTAATGCAGGCAGTTCTTCCTCTTCCACGGGTGGCGGCTCCTTGACCGCGGCTTGCACCTTGACGATGTCCCTCGCTGAGCTTGGGACATTGCCTTTTGAAGTGACCGAGTTCGTTGCAGTGGAAACATCGGAGGTTTCGGCCATTATTGTGAGTAGGAACAAAGTTGTTGACGTTATTTGTCCTTGCTTTCTTCCTTTGTCCCTGATTGTGACCTTGAACTCTCTTCACTTGGGGTCTGAATGCTCCTCTGTTCGGGTCGCTATAAGACCAATTCTTGTTACCCCTTGGTCTAGCTTGCACTTCCTGAATTATAGGTGCCGCTCGAATGAGTGCATCCTGAAGATCTGACGGTCGCATAGATTCGAGACGGGTATTTACAGGTGGATTTAAGCCCGCGCAAAATTTGGACACCTGCTGCATCGTGTCCATCTGTGGCGCATACTTTAAGAGTGAGACAAATTTAGAGTAGTATGCGTCAAGGGTGAGTCCTAGCTGTTTTAGCTCGTAGAATTCATTCATTTTTTGTGTACGATATGCAGGTGGCAAATATCTCCCCTGCACGGCTTTCTTTAACTTCTCCCAGGTGACGGACCCCTCTGAAGTCCCTTGATCCCTGCACCATTGTTTCCACCATGGTCTAGCTTCGCCGGTGAGTTTTAATTTGGCGAGCATGGCCTGATTGGTAGGCGCAGTACCAGCTGCTTCAAAGTAGTCCTCCATAGATTCAATCCAAATTTCAGCATCAGACTAGACGAATCTGCCTCTCCCGTCAAACTCGGGTGGCTTTATCTGCTTGAGGAGGAACTTCTTCTCCTGGATCACAGCAGTACTTGATGTAGGGGGCGAATTTGGAACCTGTACCTAGGGTTGTGCCTGGGTAAAAGTTTTCTTAACGTTATTACCTGATAATTGACGTTAGCTTATCTTTAGATCAGCTATCTTGTAAATCATGAAGCTACTTAACTTTTTTAACAACTCTGGTGCACAGTCGGATATTGATAAATGAAGTCCTTATTTATATTTACATGGGCGTAGCCTTATATAACATCTCATGTGATGATAATCCAATCATTACATTCAGTTTGGGGAGAACAATGTTGTATTACATTTGTCTACAGGAACTGTGTAATAGTAGGGTTTTGGGTCATGGATCTTTAGGAATCGATAATTCATTGGAAGTTCAGGATATCCTTTCCGCTGGAATCCATACTTCTCATGGCGGCCCAACACCTTAATCCTGTCGGCTGGGATTACACGGGTTACTTCCTCATATACATATGAGTTCAATTCAACCCTCTGACCTTGAATATGCAAAGTCGAATTTACGTGAGCTTCCACAAAAATGAACAGCTTCACGACTTTCAAGTCTTCCAACCACTTGGTCCTCTTCAGGTTGGTCTGTAGATAAGCGAACCGGTGGGCAGCTATGTAGTAGATTCCTGAAGACCCAGTCCATCTTCGTTCTATATATAAAGGTGATGGATTATAAATCTGCTCCAGGATGTTCATCATTTCAACTCTTTGTCTATAATGTGGAGAATGCATTGCAGTCATAAACATGATCCGGAACACCAAAAACTTGTTCCACGCTTCATAGTTCTGCAAGACAGTATTGAAGATGAGGAAATGTTTGGACAGCAACAATTTCTTTACTTCATTTTATTGAGATCTCATAAAAACAATTCCGTTGTTGGTTGGCTCTGATACCAACTGTAACGTGTCCACCAGAATCATCCAGGACATGTCTTAGCAGTCCATCGGAAAGGATGTCTAGAAAACTCCGCCCGGCACTCCCTTGGAATGTTATGGGTTTTGCAATCTAGGTCTTCCCGTGTCTGCCACGTAGCGGAAGTATCCTGGCCGTTCCCACTTAGGATCGACCGGAATTTGGGTTTTCCTGTTTGGTTATTCACTAACAGCAACTAGCGTCGGACCCAAGCGAACTGCCAGGTCCGAAGCGGATTCACGCTGCACTTGGTTCAAGGAGAATGGGAAATGAGAGGGATGCAAAACTCAACCTCTCTACCAATAGGCATAGTTCTATTCCGTAAATCGGGTCTAGGTCATTGCTCTCATTATTCGTTTTGATAATGATGATCATCCCGCTGTTCATCGAGATTTTTGAGAAAAGTTCCCGGCTAACCGGGACCACCCATCCGTAGGACGGACCCATGGTCCATCCTCCGCACTTTCCTCGGTTTGTTTTAGTTATGTAATTATCTAACACATTAATTTGACATATAACAATCAGCTTCTTTAATTAACCCTGTTAAGCACTGGTTCCTTCACGTAATCTTATCACGTGACATAGAAAGACAATATCAAACAACTTCTTTATTATCATTTCATCATTTTATCTTTGAAATACAAGGAGTTCCGCCCGTAGGCTTGTCCATAATCCGCCCGAAGGCTATCCAGTAACCCGCCAGGGATCACTATTCCAAGATTCTGCCCGTAGACTAGTATGCGGGCCTCGAGATCCAATCCCGAGTCACGTTAGCCTCTTGTGCAGGACCCGGAAGGCGAGGGATTTACGGCCAGAGCCCCCCCTGGCACCCAAGCGTCCTCCTGCTCCAAGTAGAACTCAACGGAGAGACCTCTCACGGCGGGTTCGGTCCACGTTCCCGGCGCGGTCAACAACCCCCTTGGTTAGGGTCAGGCAGGCAGTCGGGGGTAACTGAAGCTGCCTCTCCCTTCAGGCCTTCAACCTGAAGCATTTGGATATCTTTTCATCCTTTAGTTCCTTGAGCAAACAATGCAAACAGTGCTTTCTAAACTATTACAAGCACAATCAATTTCAGTGGTCGTTTATTTGGCCAACTGTTAAGGAGTGAATCTTTCTCTCCGAATGCATCCAGCATTCGATCTGGGATCAATTGCGACTTGGCAAGATCCCCAAGGGTTTGTTTGTTTACCCTTTTGTCCTTGGGTTAGGGCCATACCCTGTTAACCCAACTTAACCAATACCTTAGGTTTTATTAATAGTAAATCCTGGCGACCATGTCACTTCAATTTATTGATTGGTCATTTGCTTCCAGGCAAATACCTAACTCCCCTTTTTCTTGGCAATTATTCCCCAAGAAAGGTGATGTAACAGGATGATTACTCATCCTCTTGTAAGTTAAATTTGCGCAATAACTTGCCAACCTCATTTCAAGAAATGGCAAAACTCTCTTGTGAACAAATCACAAGTCTATTCGTGTTGCAACTTTTTGCACATGTGTTGCATCTATTCCACGGGATCATTTCACCCATTGAATGGCGTTTTCTGGTCACGGAATTATCTCCAGCCGAGAAGCAGGGTTTAGGGTGTCTTCTTACCCAACCCATTCCTAATTATATTAGGCCACGGTCCTAGGAATTTCCAACTCAATCGGAGTTTCATCATTTGAACGAGTGATCCTTAGGGTAGAAACCTTAGATCGTTTTATGCATGAGCATCCAATTGACTCAACATTTCGTGAATGTGGGTATGATCTTTGGGTTTGAGGGTTTTTGACTTGACAACAAGTGTAAAACTAGGTCGAATCCTTATCGCGCTAAACCCTAGTTAGCACTTGGGATATTTATCATATCGACTGAACCATGCCTATATGAATCCCTTGTGGGTTAGGTGATTTAGACAATTCAATATACTTGTCTTGCGACAAGGATGAGCCTTTCCTAGAGATAATAAACTAGATCTAAAGGAGGAAAAATAGTTACAACTACACCAATACATGTAAACATGCGATTCATTGCTTCTACGCATCACATGGTTCACAATAACCCTATCTTTCCTTGGTAAAGTAAAAATGCATGATAATCTGGATACTAACTTTCCTAGGTCCTACTAGGACTTACATCAAATAATCATGCCTACAACCTTGTTGTCTACACTTTAGAATCTCATGCTTTGATAAACCATGCAACCTTTCCTAAATGCGGCTCCTGATGAACGAAATTTTTGCATGACGACTATGCAAAACGCAACTTTCTCCTAGCTACAATGAAGTTAATGAAGTTCATACAAAACTAAAGCTAGTGTTAACTTTTTCCATTTTGCATGCCACTTGCAAGTCCATAAGATTAATTTCGTGCTCTTCTATTTCTTTTCGGATAACATCTTATGGGTGTTAACTTTTACTCATGACTCATTACAAGGAAGATGTGGCCTAAAAATGCAACATACGCTTAGTCTTTCCATGTCTAGTCAACGGTGCACTTTAACAATTCCAACCTTATAATGATAGGCAACAGGTGTTCTAGGCTCGTCACTTTGAAAAGTACGACAAGGCAATATACTATTAAGGTCGTAAGATGGATAGTCAATTTGCGTTTATAGCATTGAAAGTACCAATTTTCCCAATTGCATTTAACTAGGCTAGGTGAATTTGAACATGCACGGGTGCTTCCTAATCCATGAAGTTATCATGCTTAATGCATTACTTTTATATGGAATCACAATAGTAAAAACCTGGGTTTGTGGGCTCGGGGAGATGTCCACGTGAATGCTAGGAGAAGAACCTCCCGCAGGCATGCCTTGCGACTTCTTGGGGGCCATCGTAGGCGTGATCACAAACTCTGCGGATTACCCTCGCTTCTACGCTTTCTCCGAACAGCCTTGAGATGTGCCTTCTCCCTTGTACGCAGGAGATTCCTTCATCGGAAATCGGATCTTTGAAGACCCGGGAGCTTGTGGGGTTGGGTCTTATGGGAAGGCTTGTGGGAATGGAGCTTTTAGGAGCCCGGTTTTAAAACCGGGAAGGTATGCAGGAACAAGACCCAAAGGCCTTATCCCTTAGAAGCTTCCTAGAGAAGCTTCTGATCTCCTCTGATAGCGTGGGATTAAGGTGATGATTAAGGGGAATTAATAAAGGAGGATGTCGTCGAATGGGGGTTGACTTGGTCAGGGGGATTGGCGGCGGCCTGACGGTCTATGGCGGCCCAAGTGGAGGTGTTGGCCGTCCAGCCTGGGCGGCGACTTCCACGGTAGGGCGGCAGATCACGATTCTGCCCCCCTTCTCGACAGCCTCCCTGAGCAGCACGGCGTCGACCTTAGCTTCCTCCAGCCCTCGCACTCCAGGCCACGGCATCGACAACGGCAGCAGCCTCTCTCTCTCTCTCCCCATGCAGCCTTCTTTTCCGCCTTCCCAACACGGCGATGGCAACAGCCGTCTGTCCCCCCTCCCCCTCTTCAACACCTTAGAGGGTGTATATATAGGACAAGGGGGGGGGGAGAGAAGAGCTCCACCACGTGGCCCCCTGCATGGGTTCCCCCCTCCTCATGCAGCCCACGACTCCACCAAGCCCATCCCCCCACACTCCCTCTCCTCCAGCCGTGCATCGGCTGGGGGAAAGGGATAAATAAAAAAAATTTGCTTTAATAATATCCATTTTGCCCCTCCCAAGAGGGTGTTTACGTGTGAATTGCGGATTTGAACCCTCGGCTTGCTTTGCCAATGCGGATGGTCTCGATTTCTCGCGTGCAGGTTACACATTATACTGCCGGTAATTCCAATATGAAAGATAACCTTTGCACGAGGTTTACGCAGTGTGGGGGAAGTCAATATTCACGAGTGGGAATATTACACCACAAAAAGACTCTTGAGCACCAATAACACTCTTATCCATTGCTAAGCACTCTTGTGAGACTCCTTTATGCTCCAATATACACTTCTCTCAACCATCTTCACTCCTTGCACTTTTTCTCAAAATGATGCCTTTTGCCTCTGGGTTCATGCCCCTTATATCTTGACCTAAAATTGGTCCATTTAAAGCATCTCTCTCCCTTCTCTATGTTAAAAATTTATATTTTGTCATAAATGTGGTTTCAAATATATTGTCGTGGCACAAAACTCACATCCAAGTGTTCCATCGCTACTTGCAATGCTAGTACTACTCATTCTACTTCCAACTTTAGAATGCTTCATATCGATTGCGCTTTTATCACCTTTGTGGATATACTAACTTTGTATTGCCTCTCTCCAATTTTGAGCCCCAAATGAGTTGTGGATCTTCAAAAATTGCTCCAAAAACTTGTAAGCACGCTCAAAGTGTGCTCCTTAAATTCCACTCTCATTGTGTCTAAAAATCATGATCTAGTATATACCACTTGAATTGACTACTCATGCAATGAATCCTTGAGTAATTTTCTTAAAACTTTTAGTTCATATCATTAATAAAATGTCTAACAACAAGCAATTGGCTATGATAATGGATAATCTAGTGGTTTGTTTTATTTTAACTATGTTTTGGATGGGCATGTATTCACCAACATGAATCAAATAAATAGGTTTGGTGTTCATATACATCAATTAGACACATGCATGCTATGTTGTTTCAAATTATAGATGTTGTTCACATACATGTTATGTTTTTATAAGGATAGATTTGTGTCACATATATGCTATGTTTCTCAAAGGGTAGATTTTGTTTGATGTAGCTTCATTTTAGTGCTAACACTTGCAAGTCCATGTGTGCTTTCTTTTTTTTGCTTTTGTAAAATCTATATGTGATGCATCATGATTTGTGAAGAGAGTATAAATCCTTGTTAAATCTATATATGATGCAACATGATTTGTGGAAACTGTGTAGCTCTTATGTGATTAAAAAAGTCAAATTGTCTTGACAATGTAAAAGTTTTCTTCACTTACTTTTGTCCTATATTAAGTAACCACTTAATTGAAACTTATAATTAAGATGTTTGATCTAGTACATACCACTACAATTGACTACTCATGGGATGCATCCTTCAACTAAAGGTATTTATAGATGACCTTGGAGCTACCATGGTGGTCTGAAATCAACACGTCATAGCATGTTTTGAACATTTTCATGAGTACTATATCACTCTAAATCCACAAAAATATGTATTTAAAGTGCCTTATAGCTTACTTTTGGGCCATCTTGTGATTACGCACAATATTGCTATTGACCCTAAAAAGGCACCTATTATTGTAGCATTGAGCCCATTCACTATGCCCAAAGAGACTCATAGTTTTATCTCATCAATTGGGTATTGTTGGAAATTCATTAATGCATTAATTGAGCATTCATTTGCCATTTGCAAATATATTATTAGACAACATGTATTTCAATGGATTGAGTCATGTAGGGTGGTGTATCAAGGCGTGAAATTGAAACTAGAACTAAGATACCGATTCTAAAGGCACCCAAAAGAGTGAAAGTTTTCTATATCTTTATAGCACCAATAGTGCATATTATAATTTTTTTTCTATTCCAAATTTGGGAGGCATAGCTTTATCCACTTATTGCTTTTGATAGCTGAAAGCTAGATACTTCCAAACTCCACTATATTTACCTTGAGAATTTATATTTGGCCGCAATATTTTCCACCAAACAATTTAGGCATTATATTATTTAACTTTAATAAGCTTAAGCCCTACTATATTTAGGAAGCAATTTTGTATCTTTCTTTCTTGCAAATGTCCAATGATTCAACTTGACTTACAAAGGCTATCAAGATTGCTAGATATGCTAGTTAATTCCATATCTAGAACATCCATATTTAGAGCAACACTACCACCAAGGTACAATTATTTGGTGGAGCAAAGGGTATAGAGTTGCAACTTGGTTGGATGGCACTTTTATGTGGATATTAAGATCTATTGCCACCTTTGGCATAGGATTTGTGGGAGCCTTTGCTCGACAGCCAAGAGCCATGGACTACTTATTGCTTCAAGTGTTTCAAGTTGAATGTTATGGCTACCTCTCACATAGATGTATGAGCTCTTGAACCTACGAGTGTAGTGAGCTTACCTTGATGCCTGATTGAGTAGCCTCCTCCCTCGAGCACTGTGATAGCTCCACGATCCAAGATGTGAGCTCAAGCAAGCTCAATCCTCTACCTCTAAGCTCCATCCTTCGTAGTCACCGTGCGGGCAAGACAAGAGAAGAGAAGAGAAGAGAAGAGAAGAAGAGAGGAGAAGATGGAGAGCTTCTCCACCATGGTCCCTCACCCTCACTCACTCACTCCCTCACACTCACACTTCCTCTCTCAAACACAAGCACAAGCACAATCAAGGAGAAGAGAATAAGAGAATAAGAGAGCCACTTTAGCCACGCACCAAGAATGAGCCTTTCCATTCACTTTTTGACTTTTATACGTGTCCTCGTCTACTTGGGCACCCATCCCCTTTTTTACATGATTGGCCATCTTAGCAAAGTTTTCTTTTCTAATGTCTTCCTTCTTTTCATGGTTCTTTTGTTCTTGCACTTTTACATTTGCAATTTGCACAAGAGGGAGCTTGGTTCTTTTTAATTATAAAATGAATTACATTGCGCCCTGCATTTTCCTTGCTATGATTTTGTGCTTCTTGCTAGAATATTTAGTGCACCTTGCTAGAATCTTCAGTGCACCTTGCTAGAAGATTCAGTGCTCTCCTATGTTTTTTCTGAGCTTGCCTTCTCTTCCTCTTTTCTCAAATGGCTAGAATGAGCTTCTCTATTCACTTTTTGACTTGGGTTTCCTTGGTCTTCCTCTACTCCTTCTGTATGGTCCGTAACATGTTTGTAACATTACCCCCCTCCTAGTCGAGTGCCAATTCCATAGCACTTGCTAGTAAGAGCTCGGTTGGCTCTGAAGATTGACCTTGTGGGTTTGTGATAGGGATTTTGTGGGGCTTGGACATGGGAGAGAAGCAAGTCAAAATGGTTGAGGATGTGGAGGCCAAGGGTATTTTGAGTGGTTGGCGGGGGCCTCCAATGCCAGTGGTTGGTCACAATCGCATTTACCTGAAAAGAAAAAGAAAAGTGCACTACACCTAGAGCGGGTGTCTACCTCATCGTGTGGTGCATTTTTTTCATGCTAGTGCAATTGGGAGCTGGTTTGAAGCTTGGGGTATTGTCTCACACTTGAGGACCCATTTCATGTATGGGAAAAGTATGGTGAGTGCGGCTTAGGGAGAAAGTCTAACCATATGCAAGTGTGACCTCCCTAGGTGTGTCCCACCCTTGAGGTGCCCTAAGCATGAAGTGGGGAACAAAATGGGTTAGGGGGTTATACACGGAGCGAGTTGACCAAGGCCACCGGTCGTGCCTAACTTGAGGACCCCTAGGTGCAGTGATTGTGGCACTCATCAAGTGAGATCTTATTTTCCCTTCTTGCTCTTGTCTTTTTTTCCCGGATTAAAAGTGCGCGAGGAGCTAATCCTTGGATTGTAGATCATGAGAGGGGAGGCTAGGGGCTTAAGCAATTAACTAAGGAGGCTTCTACTTTGCATATAGTCTTTTGAGTCCATTCGTATACTCAAAGTAGGTGTTGACAAAAATGGATGACTACATTAGTGAATCGTCATGCTTGTCCTAGTAGCCTCTTCCTTCTTTCCTTGGCCTCCTTTTTTTTTTCTTCAGTCATTGCATCTTCAGGTCACATCTTGCTGTGCTTAAGGTCTTGAAGATGGTGGTCATGGAACTTGTTCCTCCTTAAAGTCTAGCCGCTCCACCTCTTGGACTGTCAGCCATGTCCTTTAGTAAATGCTCTCGTTGCACCTGTTGGCTCAAGTTGGTTTTTTCTCCTTGTGTTTGGGCACATAGTCCATGCCTTATGACTCTGTGGGCAATCTCCAGCTTCCTCTTTAGAGTTTCAACGGCCTCCTTCTCGTTTGAATATATGATGTCCAAGATGGTGCTGAGGAAGATGCATTGTTGGGCTTCCAATCTTGTGGTTGTGGCCTTTGCCCTACTCTCCACAGGGGCCGCTATAATTGGCTCTTGGTCCCTCCACTTTTGACTTGCTTTCTTTTTTCTTCTCCTCCTCTAAGTACTCGATCTCCCTTTCCAACCTCCCTTGCTCCTCGATCCCCATTAGTAGTTTATATCTCATTTCCTCTACCTCTCTTTGATGCTCTTCCCCTATGTGAGCTCTCTCTACTTCTCCTACTATAAGTTGGTCCATGGATTCTTAAACTCTTCTCGTTTGATCTGCCAGGTTCTCATGTTGCAAGATGAGTAGCTTGTACTACCTTTGTAAGCTGATTAGCTATTGTGCTTCTTTTGCGAACCTTGCTTGCCACTTGTCTTTGTCTCTTTCTTTTGCAACCTTTAGCTCTTGTATCTCTTTTTGATAACCTGAATCCTCTCCAATTGAAGGGCTTCCATTGTCTCTCTTTCCACTTCCAGTTCAACCACCACTACAGTTTTCTTTTCTTCCTTAGGCCTCTTCAGCTATGGATGTGACGGTTGGGGTAGTAGGCATGAGAACTGCTTGGATTGGATATAAAGGGCTCTTGCCCTTGCCCTCCATTGTTGGTGACGCTGTAGTTTCTGGCACTTGGGCACTAGTGCTTGGGCCTTCTTCTCCTTGCGGGCTCATGGCAGCCAACTCCTCTTGCATGGAGGGTTGTTCTACCAACATGCATATTGCTAGAGTCATGTCTTCATCTTCCTTTCTTCGTAGCTTATCTGATTCTTCTTCTGCTCTCCTCTTCCTCTCCTTCAACTCTCTTACACTCCCCTTGGATCCTTTACAGTTTGGCTTCTTCCTTCCTCCGTCTCTCTTATTTAGCCTCCTTTGAATCTTTTTGTGCCTTCTACAAGTCGGCCTTTTCTTTTTTTGACAGTCTCTCCCTGGCTTCTTACTGCCGCTTCTCAAGAGCCTTCTCCTTTGACTTTTTAGGCCCTCTATGGCTAGATTGTGTCTCCTGTTCTTCTTTCTCACTTACTATTCTTTCATTGGACTATTCCTACTCCTAAGGCAGTGTCCTTTCGAGTGTCTCTCCTACTTCTTCTTTTCCTACCACCTCTCCCATTGCTGCTAGATGAGGGTCATTAGTATTCCACTGAACCTCACGAATGAGGCTTTTGTGGCAGGTTTCTTTCTTTCTGTTCCAGCTTTTGATATTGGGGACTCTCTGATGGTTGGCTTACTCCTTGAGGCTAGTGCTCTCGAAAATTGGTCACTCATAGCCGTTCTAGTCAATTTCATCGGGCAATGGATTGCCAGGCTCTCCAACAGAGACACTCCAATCTTGTGCATGAGCAAGTTGTACCTCTGGCTTGAAAACAATGTACGGATGACTTTGGCATGGAGTCTCACTTCAAGATCGGGGATATCATGGATGTTGATTCCATCGTTTGTTAGGCCTTGGTCTTTGTTCATGTTAAGCATGGGATAGACATCCTTTTGGTCTCCTCTCCACCTTGGGTGCTAACGCCAGTGCCTTCTCCACCAAGGCTTTCCTTAGCTCTACTTGCACCTGTTTGGCCTCTTCACCCTTGCCCATAGTCATGATGTCGCATGCTCTATCTAAGCTATAGGTTCTCAAGGACTCTATGCACCGATTGTAGTTGGCCTCATGCCCAACTTCTTGACGTACTTTGCAAGGTTGCATTGTTCTACGATCCTTCTAACTACTTCCTCTGGGAGAGGGGCAATAGCACCGCCCTGGAAATCCTCGTGTTACTAGCAGTAGCAATCCTTGTGCATTGCTTGAATGAGAGAGATTTGATACAAAGAGGTTCAATAGATTTAGCAAGACTTCTTCATAGGAGTACCGCAGTCAAAGAACCAGCAATAGATTTTTCTCAATTCTCTTATTCTATTCCTATGCCAATGGAATTCTAGAAGGATGGAAAAAAAGGAGTCAACCACTACCTTGTCAACATTATGAATGGTCCTAAACTTTAGCTGATTATAGGCCTGATTCTCGAGGGTGATGTCTTATTGTCTTCTCTCTTCTTCCGTGAACGGAAGTCAATGGGTAAGGTCTTGTTGTCCTACCATTTCTAGCTCTTGTTACAACATAGCAAGCTTCCATTAGCTCATTTGCAAGATCGGTTTCTATATAAGAAGACAGAGGGATTGTAACACAATTTTCACTTTAAGGAGTTCATTCATTCCAAGGTGAGCATTGCCTCCTTATTCTTTTTCAAGTTTAAAACCACCTTTCAATTTTAAGGTTACCTTATTGTTTCATTTCCGTCCCTGTTTTGTTCATTTTTTGGTGTTTTGATTTTCAATTGATTTCCACCTTATTCCCTTCCCCCCAAGAATGATGTGAATGATGAGCAAAGATGGGCCATCAAAACCTCTCAGTACGACCCAACTTATGTAGCTCCCACCTCCTATATAGGGTATTGGCCATTTCTCAAAACTGACCTCTACAAGAGCATGTCATGACCCACCCCTATTTAGGTCACAGCCTTACAAGGAAGAGCTACACATTGCCAGCAGAATTGACTCCAATGACTTTCTAATAGATGTCCTCACCTACATCACTCACGTAGGCATCCGACCTCAACATGGACCATTATGCTTCCTTGCACTACATCCCCCACTTCTATTCCTGGCTCATGTGGATATGAGGCACCCTAAGCAAGCATTGAATGCCCTTAACCCTTCAACCATAATCCTTTGGAAGGAATAATTTGGGAACCCTCTTTTTCCATTGAAGCTAGAGAGCATACCATTTTCGCAAGAAAGAGGAGTCATTGTTGGCTAGGGTTTTCAACTCTTCAATTTCTTGGTTTGTGGCAAAGACCATGCTCTTGTCATAAGATGTGATGGGTCATTGTTTTTGTGCTTGCTCGCGAGAAATTCCGTCAATCATTAATGCTTTAGCTATTTTGGTGGCCTTAATGAACACGATTTCTGATTCCTCCTTGGAGCAAGGCAATGTATGCACTTTTGTTGCTAGAGGCTCTTCTAGAAGACGTAAGTCTAATCGCTCATAGATTTTGGCAAGCATGATAAATGTAGCATCCAAACGTCGAATGCAAGTGACGAAGTCCTGCCCTATATTTTCAGCTAAAGGCCAAGGTATGAATCACCACTCATAAGAGGGTCTAGGGCATGCACGCAGTTGGGGTTTGACTGGAGTAGACAACATAGCGACTGCGTCTGTGACATCAATTGATCTTGAGGGTGCGGTTTAGCCTTGTGTGCCATAGGTGTGATTTGTGATTCTAATGCTTGTGATGCCTTTGGGACACTAGCAATGGTAGGTTGAGGTGGGTTGGAAGCAGTAAGCTACGGTTTCTATTGGTAGATGTGTTGAAGCTCTGCATGCTAAGTAGTTTTGGGCTCTATAGGCTTCGCTACCTAAGTCTCTTATGGTTTTGGTTCCTTAATTCTGGCATGAGCTTGTGTAGGTAAGTTTGAGGGTTGCACTTGAGTGGTGTCCTTAACCATCTTGGCTTTAGGTACCCATATCCAGGTATTACCCTCATAACAGCCTTGTGCTTGTAATAGGGTTTTAGGGAACCATCACAACTTGACTGTTCGCCTCCTTTGCCTATAATATCATCTGTGCCTCCTAGTCCTTGAATGTGAGTTTTTAGCAATGTGAGGTCATGTTTGCATATTTCTGTGTGGTAGTCCTTGGTGTTTAGGCACCCATTTGAACTTGGGCTCATTTGCCTTGCATAAACTCTCTCGATGCATTGTTGGTGCTAAGGCTTGGAGAGTCATGATGAGTCACGACCCCCCTCTGAGACTGGGTTGTTGGTCCCTTTGTCGGTGGCTTAGTAGGCTTTGATGGAGCTGCACTGCCCTTATTGAAAGCTATCACAATGCGTTAATGTGTTGTGACTTGTATTCGACATTGCAATGTGCCTGCTTCTTAAATGTGCATCCTAACTTTGATTCCTTACCCGCATCCTTTGTGTTTGGTAACACATTAAAAAAGACCATGGGTATGCTCTAAAACTCAATAGAGACTACAACTTTGCACTTTCCCAAAACTACGTATGATTGACCCCCAAATGGGCTAATTTTAGCATTCTCAAGTTATAGTTATGGTCGACCAATGAGAGTCCAATGATCATGAGTCAGGATATTAAAGGCATACCCCTCATCGATCAACGTGTTGAAAGTATGCGGTTGTTGGGTGGTAACCATTATGCATAGGTAAGTGGGTGCTACTACTTCCTCATCCTCGTCCTCCATCTTTGTAACTATGGCAACTCATACATTGATAGGGGACTCTAGCATCAAAGGCTCATGCATGGATCTGTAGGAGGATAGTACTTCTTTATGCAGCTACCGTTGAAGAAGCCTATGCCCCCTTCGTCTAGGATTTTGTTTCTACATTGTTGGTTCAACTGATCGTGCTGACCCTAAAAGGCCCTAATCCCATAAACTTCATCTTTTGTTTATGGCCTTTCATTGAGTACAACAATACTGGGTCACCCTGGCTAAAGTCTCACTGCTTGACATGCTTGTTAAACCAACTCTTGCATTGTGCCTTTTCGCAAATTAGTGCATGGGTAGCTAGAAGTCAAGTCTCTGATAGGCATTCTAACCCAACTAGGTATTCCGTCCATGTCTCATTTCCATCCCATCTCCTTGGATGGCTACCCTTGGGTTAGGGATAAAGAATTCCACTAGCAGAATGGCTTCAATGCCGTACATCAACTTAAAGGGAGTCTTCTGTCCCACATCCATTTTATAGGCTATTGGATATGCCCATAAGGTTACCATTAGCTTGTTGTCCTAGTCATTACGTGAAGCAGAGACTGCCTTGGTTAGGACACTCACTAAGATCTTATTTGTGGATTCGGCCTAGCCATTTTCTTGAGGGTAGTAGGGTGAAGATTTCCTATGGATGATCAGGAAGGTAGACAAGAGGTGGGAAATCACTTCGTTGTTGAAGTGTATACCTTGGTCACTAACTAGTTCAATGGGGCAGTCAAATCGTGAGATCACCTGCTCCCAAAGTAACTTGGTCGTGGTCCTAGCGTCATTTTTTCTAGTGGCTCGTGCTTCTATCCACTTTGTGAGGTAATCTCTGGCAACTATGATATACTTGGCCTGTGAATATTTTGCTCCAAGACTAATCAGCCTAATGAAGTCAATCCCTCCTTTTTCGAATAGTTGCCTGATGATTGGGATTAGCTCCATCATGTCCTTGCAAATGGAAATCTTGATCCATTGGCACTCATCACAGTACTTCACAAATCATGCTACATCACGGAAAAGTGTGGGCCACCACAGTTGAGATTGCAACACCTTGTTGTGCGTTGCCGTGTCTTTGCTTAAGTATCCTCTAGCAATTCCGTCATGTGCTTCCACAAGTATGCCATGCATCTCATGTTCATATATGCATCATCACAGTAAGCCGTCTTATCCTAATCTATAGAGCTAACCGACTATTAGATGGTAGGGCTATATTTTGAGGATGAGTCAGCTAAGCTGAGCCTTCTCGATAGGTCTTTCAGGTAGTCAGTGCTCTAACACCTAGACTATGTCGTCTACCCAGTATGGTGTCAAGTTGGCTCTAAATAAATCCTTCGTGCTAGACAAGTTAAAAAGATGCGCATCTGGTAAATTGTATTTGTTACCCTATCCAACGACTTCTCCATGGGGGTATGCGAGGCATGTGGTCGGCCATGTAGTGCTACTTCCCTTTATGTACAACCACGGAGAAGTCAAATTCTAGCAAAAGTAGCAGCCACCTAGCTATGCATCTAGTAGCACAAGGTTTGTTTACAAGATACAGCAGAGTTTCATGGTCTACAAAGAAAGTGAAAGGCATAGCTAAAAGATAATGCCAAATTTTCTTCACAGCAAACACCATGGCTAGACCTTCTCTCTCTGTGGTAGAATAGTTCATCTTAGTGTCCATGAGTTGTCTGCTAGCAAAGTTCGTTGGATAGTCTAGGTTGTGTTCATCATCAGGCTAGCACAAAACAACTCCCATACCAAACTTCAAGGCATCAATATGTACGTGGAAGGTCATGGTCCATTTTGGGGCTCTTAGGATTGGCGCAGTTTTCAAAACCTTCTTCAACTCTTTGTATGCACATTTGTATTCCTTGGTCCATTCAAATACTATCAACAATTTGTAGAGTGGTCTAGTGATTAGCACATAGTTCAACATGAATCGCTGATAGTACCATGTATGTCCTAGGAAGCACTAAACTCCCATATATTTGGTTGGCGATGGAAGGTCGACAATAATCTTGACTTTTGAGAAGTCGGTGGCAATGCCGTTCTTCGACACTAGGTGCCCCCCCAATATGCATCCATGTTTCACCCAAAAATGGCACTTAAGGGGGTTCAATGAGAGACAATACAATTTGCATCATTCAAAGACTGTGCAAAGTTTGTCTAGGTATTCCCTCCAACTTGAGTGCACACACAGATCCTCAATGAACACTTCTAGCTCTCGTGCCTAAGCATGTCCTTGAAGATAGCACACATGAGCCGTTGGAACGTGGCTGCTGTATTTGTCAGCCCAAACGGCATGACTATGTAGGCAAAGAAGCCCCATTTGATAGAAAATGTAGTCTTATGCCTATCATTAGGATGCACTTGCACCTGATTGTAACCTAAGAAGCTGTCCAAGAAATTGTAGTCTTCTTTGCCAGTCACTCTTTTGAGCATATGCTCCATGCACAGTAATGGATACTTGTCTCTCTTCGTAGTAGCATTAGCTTTCTTATGATTGACGCACACTTTGATGTTTATGTTCCTCTTCAGGACAATTACAATGGGAAAAACCCAATCCATGTGCTCAATTTCATAGATGAATCCAGCTCTTAATAGCTTTTCTATCTCCTCCTTGGCTGCATAAGCATGCTTGAGATTCATCAGATATAGGGTTGCTACTTAACAGGTGTTGCATCTAGTGTCATGGGGATATTACGAGTCACCACACTTAGATCTACCCCCTTCAGCTCGTCGAGGAACCAAGTGAATATGTCTATGTACTCTCATAGGAGTGCAATGAGATTTACTTCTTCCTACTCGGTCAAGCCGTTGGAAATGAAGATAGATCGAGCTTCTCCCCTTCCTTGGCCAAGTCTACCTCCTTGACTTTGGCAGGCCCTTCTACGAGTCCGTTTGCTTGTCCTTGCCTCTTGCCACCCACCAAGATCACTACCCTATCGCCCTTCTTGAACTTCGTGAATCGCTTTGGTAGATCTTGTGGCTTTTTTTACTCCTCAACCTTTGACTCCCTAGGTTATCTCTTTCTCTTCTCCCTGATCCTTCTACATCTTAGGTGGACTAGTAGGTCCCTCTTGGTGCATTTGGTCTTAGGTGGTCGGGGTATTTCAAGTTCACTGTCTAAGATTACTTATAACTCGGAATTGAACTCTTTGTCTTCACTAGAAGAGGGAGTTTCTCCTGGTGGTCGTAGCTCTGAAAGTGATCCCATTCTAAAAATTTGTATGCCACTTGGTTGGGTGAGCCCTACTCATTCGTGACCAATTGTCCCTAATTGTTCCAACCACGTGCGATCATATTCCGTTTGTATGATTCCTTTCTTGATTTTAAAGGTATCTCCCTTCCACGAGTTGGAATCTGCTTGTATTTGCTCAATCATGTGTCCATTTATGTCATACTCTATTGTGTCAATCTCTCCTTCACTCTCTTCATTAAAGGAACAACAGTCTTTGTACTTGTCATCTGAATTATCCTCCTCTGACTTCTCGTCATCTCCTAGGTTTTCATGCCTTCCTTCTCTCTCGTATGTGACTAAGGCCCACTTGCACATTAGGTTCAGATCATGTAAGTTGGTCCATTTCCACTTAGGTTTGTCCATGAGATCTTTGAGGGGTTTAAAGTTAGCAATTGGGTTTGTACATAGCTTGTTTGTCAAGTACTCTAAGATCTCGTGGATTTTTGGCTTGTTGTTCGAGGCATGGAACATGATAGGGGTGGTCCGACTACAAGAGTGTCTAGTCATCATGCATAATGGTACCAAGGGCTCCCTCGTGGGCTCACCAGCTGTCTTGATAGCTTGCTCATATTTTTCCTCATTGTCCAAGAATGGCAGATTGTTGGTGGTTAGCACATGCATCCAATCTTGCTCATCATCAAGGCTAGGGATATATTTCGTTAGCGGCTTGTAAAAACTTCCTAGCTTGAGCATCACCCTTCAGTATAACAGGGAGATGCCGTTCAGGCTGACCTGGCATTGTCTTTCATGTGTCCATCTCTACTTTTAGTGCTTCCATTTTGTTTCTCAAAAAGATTAGACAGTCGCCCTAGTCTTCTATAACTCATGTGTTCCGCATCTAGGGTTTAGCCAGCACGATGTCATAGTTGACTCCCTTTATGACAATGAAGTCAACTGAGAACTAGACTCATGTGATCTTCAACGGCCAATTCTTCATTCAACACTTTGAATGACCTAACTTTTGTCCCATTGGCTAGTGTGAACCTAGCATTCTTGATAGGCAGGTTACTCCAAGCTTGGGAAACCATGTGGCTAAGTACACTGACTCCAGTCTCGTGTTCACTATCCCTTTCATTATGGTGTCTCCTAGTGCTAAGAGTGGCAAAATTGTGTGCATTTTTGTGCCCGCCCAGAAGGCATTAACGTGTAAGGACTTGGGCCTTGAGTGTAGCATCAAGCTAGGTATCTGAGTCACTACACTATGGTCATGTAGGTCAGTTGCCTCTTGCCTAGTTGGTCCTTCCACCCACTTCTTCAACTCCTACCACAACATTAGGAGCTGCCTAAGCATGTCTCCTAAGTGCAAAGTCAGGGGTTGTCACTAGTGTCCTAATAAGGTTGTCAACTACTTGCTGCCCTCCTAATTCCATGTTTCTTGGCCAATGGCTCTGGCTTGTGGCACTTAAGCTTTGTCTACGCGGTTCTACTCGAGCTGCAGATGCATCTCTTCACTTCAGTTGCGTAGGTAAAACTGGCATTCTCACACTAGAGAGCTCATCGATTTCACCTTCTAGAATGGGGTCGGCATCCTTCAAGTTCTCTTAGGCTTCTCTAACCCACTCCTTAACCTTATTTATGGCTTCAAGTTGGCGTTTGGGCTGGGGTACTCCCCAACCTTGGCACTCCCATTTCCCACAGTCTTCAAAGCAAATGTTTCTGCTTCTACATCTGTGACCTTTTTCCTGGTGGTTAGAGTCATGGCATTGTCTGTCTTAAGCGTGTTCTTCGCTTTGGTTCTCTTCCTCCTTCACCTACAACTTCTCTTCTCGATTGAGGCTGCATCAAGGTTACAAGGCCTAGGCAATGATATGCCGACCTACTTTGTCTATGCTAAGGTCATAACATGCAATGGGATACACGTAGCATCTCCGTTGAGTGTTTCAACTACGAACAGTTCCAATGGTATTGATGGCACAATTGCCAAACTAGAGGGTGGTTTCCATCTAGGGCAATCAGCAAATAGTAGGGTGATTTTGCACTCTCGGCATCTAAGATCGGCCTTCTCTCGATTGGCTTGCTCCTTTTCAGGGTAGCGAGTCGAGACATGGCTTGGATGGCCACATGTCTAACATGCTATGGGTCTAGGGTTTTGAGTTTCTCCTAAGCCTCTTCCTCTTCCTCTACCTAAGGCCATAATTGGTACTAGTCTATAGTCCATCAATATTTGATTTCCTTCTTCATAGAATCTTCCTCTAGGGGTTCTTCCACCAAGTGCACTAGGGCTTCACTCGGTGGATGGGTAACGATGGATAGGAGGTCTAGGGATCCTTGTAGGGTTGATATCTGTCCTTGGCAAAACTGGCTTTGATTCATTGGACATGGGGAGTGCCAAGGGGGTTCCCCTTCCCAAATAGGGTTGTCTACCCCCTAGATAGTAAAGTTGCATGTAAGATTGCTGGTAAGGCAACCGTCTTGGCAACCAAAAGTGCATGGTATCATGGCCGAATCTTCCACAATTGGCACAAGGTCTTGTTCTAGGGTCGAGGCATTCAGATGGTGGGTGATTTCTGCCCATAGTGTACACACTACATGTGGGGTTGCATCAATCTTTTCATTGACTCTTACATTCTAGCCACCTCCGCTTTTAGATCGCTTGGGTTTGGTCAATATTCTTTCCTTTCTCCCATTCGCCGGCAACTACTCATTCACTAGTTGCTACCACTCCCTCAATGTTCCTAATTGCATTGCTACCCTGTTGTGCCATCTGAGAGCTTCTCTCCCTAAGCAAGTCATCTACTTGGATAGCTTCCTGGAAGACTCTCTCAAGCACATCTCTCCATATGTTTGAGTTGCTTGCCATGGCCTTATATAGCTCTTCGTTGCGGATCCCGTTAATGAACACAATTGAGATCACTCTCTCATTGGGTCACTCAATTGCACATATCCTCTTATAGAGGCTCCTCATATGGGTAACGTAGTCTTCTATGTCCTCCTTGTTCTTCTAGCTAACGTTCATTAGCTTAACGATGAGGTTATTGAAATATCCTGCCTCCAAGAATCTCTTCATGAAGAGATCTTTCAACTAGGTGAATTCATTGCTCTCAGTGTTATCTAGGCTGGTGAACCAAGTCCATCCCTTGTCTCGTAGGCACATCCTAAATGCTTGTGCTTGTTGAGTGGGGTCTGTGAGATTATTCGCCTTGCACACTTGCTCAACAAAGCTATAAGGGTCACTCCCATCTTGGTATTTATCGAGCTGCTTTGCCACCATGGGTATTTTTCTTTTGGCTTCTGGCATTTGGGGTGACTCCCAACCTAGCTAACAATGATGCTATCAATACTGCCCCACTTTGCTCAATGCTAATAGTGTCTAGCAATCTCTTGGTGAGTAGCTCGCTTAGTGTAAGATCAACTTCTAGAACTTTGTCCCTATCACCATTGCCTCCCGTTCTATTCCTCCTCGATATGGCGAAGATCCTATTAATCTCGTTGAGTTTCCTCTCATGACGTAGCCTCTGAGCCTTTTGCTCCTGACTATATTTTGCCATGCATTTCAATGCCATCCGTGCCAGTCTCCTCTCTTCCTCAAGGGTGGCTACAATGTCTGCCAACGACCTTTAGTGGTGTGCTATCCTAGTTTGCTAGTCGTATTGTGTGACAAGTCGTCCCCTTTTTTTACATGACTGGCCATTGTGGCAAGGTACTTTCTTTATTTCCCTCTTCTAGCCTTATGCCTCTAGCCTACACCCGTCTAATACTTTACAATTAGGAGGGAGCCTAGCACTCTTTTACACGAGCTTTTGAAGTTTTTTTGAGGCACCTTTCATTTAAAATTACGCTTTGGCCCCAGCTTAGCTTTAGAGGTCGCTTGCGTGTCTTTGCTCTTTTTCCATCCTCTTCTTGCTTTTTCATTCATTTTTCCGCCTTCTTGACTTGGGGTTAACATTACCCCCCTCCGAGACGGGTGCCATTCCCATGGCACTCTTGGCTGGTGTTGGGGTTTAAGAGGTAGTTGGCAAAGTAGTCGTGTGAGGGTAAACTCGGGTGCTCGTGGAAGCTTGGTAATGAGGTTTGTTGGAGAAGCCAAATGGATAGCAAGTGGATGACAAGGGCCTTCGAAGTCAGTGGTTTGTCGCCTTTGTGATGCCTAGAAGGAAAAGGTGCAGCACTCTACCTAAGGGGGGTGTCTACCTTATTGTGTAGTGTATTGTGCTCATGATGGTGGAATGGGGAGTTGGGTCTAACCACATGCTAGCCTGGGTGATGTCCCACACTTGAGGACCCCATTTGTGCAAAGGGAGGTGCGGTGCCAGTAGCTTAGGGTGACAGGTCTAACCATGGGCGAGTGTTACCTCCCTAGGTATGTCCTACACTTGATGGGCCCTAAGCGTGAAGTGGGGGACAAAAAAGGGCTAGGGGGTTAGGAGTGGAGCCAACCAACCGAAGCCACCGCATACGTCCAACTTGAGGTCCCCTAGGTGCAGTGATCGTGCTTTATGTGGTGCTAAATGCTTCTGCAAGTGAGTTGTTTTGTCCATTCCATGTGTAATGTTCTTCTTGCTTTTCCTTTCATGCTTTTTCTCTTCTCTTTTTTTTTAAATATAAATATGAATAGGATTACACTAGTAGAATGACAACCAGTGCCTAATTCTCCTCGTCTGATGGCGGAGAAGGGGGTTGGATGGATTTGCTCAAAAATTGATAGCTTTGCATGTATCCTTTCAGATTCATGTGGACGCGGAGGGAGGTGGTGGAGAGGAAAGGATGATTGCATCTAGTGAAGTGGCTGTCGTTCATATCTTCTAGGAGAGCTAGGCAAAAAGAGGGGATGAGGTTAGCCCTCATCATCAAACGCGCCATGGCATAGCTGTCGATGGCGTTAGGGTCAAAGAAGAGGGGAGGCAAGCCATGTTCTTATGGGGTTGGGTCCTGCTTAAGTAATAACTTAAGTAACCTAAGATAATTACATGGATCTTTTTCTCTTTCCTGCCACTCCCAAATTACCAACTCTGCGTGGGATCCAACAGGGATGTCATCAGGGCATGGTGGGAGAGGTGCGAACGGCTAGACATTAACTAGTTTGGCTCTTAGTTGCTTCCTGGTTTCTTCGACTAAATTTCTCCGTCTTTCCCTGAGTGTGGCTTGTCTCTCCGTAGATGGACCAACTTGTTGTTGCTCTTGGGAATGCAGTGGGGGGTTGTGGGATCACCTCTTCTCTGAATCTCCCCATATCAAATGCAAGCTCAGCCTCCTCCCCCTGCCGATCTTCTTGTTGTGCTCCTTCTTCAAAGCCCATTGCGTTAATTTCCTGGGGGGTTAGGCCGGCTAGTAGCATGTACTTTCATTGCTCTTCTAGGCTCAGCCTAACCTCTGTAGGTTGGGGTGGCATCTGCAGCCCTGCGTGCAGAGCTCTGCATGAGATGCTGAGTTTTTTCTGTACCACCTCCAATCACTCCTTTTCCTCTGGGCGGGTGGTGTCCATTAGTGTGTTAATGAAGGCCTTTTGCTGGGTGCTGAAGGCTATCTAGGCGGCTTCTCCTTTACTCTCTTCGAGGATTTTTTCTTTCTCCACCAAAGCGAGGCACTGTGCCAGTGTCTTCACCCTTTTTTCGTTCTGCACTGCCCATTCCTCTGCTCTCTTGTTCATTTCTTCCATGCTCTCTCCCTGCTTCTATACCAGGGTTACGAGCCTTTGTTCTTGGTGTTTCAGTTCCCTACTCATGTTCTCTTGCTCTTTCTTTCCCAAGTGTAGCTCATCGGCGATCTCCTTTTGTTGCTGCTCCCTCTCCTGCTTTCTCTCCTCTTCTTTGGCATTCAATTCCTCCATATTTTCTTGATGTTGGTAGTTTTTGACTCCAATTCCCCATGTTGCATCAGGAGGAGCTTATACTCTTTCTGCATCTGCACAAATTCCTGATTTTCATCCTCCAGCCGCCGCTGCTTATAGCTCTCCTCCATGTCCTCCTTGGCCTTCAATTCCTGTTTGAGATCAAAGATCTCTCGTTGTTGCATGGCTATTGTGCGGGTCTTTTCAAGCTGGAATGTAGCTACCGACTCCTTTTTCGCCACCAACTCAGCCACCGCCATCTTCTTTTCCTCCTTAGCCTTCTCCAGTTGGGAGAGCAGATCGGTGACGTACTCGTCGTAATTGGCATGTGGTGTCACTGTTGTGTGGATTGGAGTGGTCGAGGCCTCCACCTTCTGACATTTCTGGTCCTGTTTTGACTCAGTATATGCGGCTAGTCTCTTTTGCCACGTAGCTGTGGTCTCCGTGCTCTTTCCCTCGGCCATTTCTTTATTAATAAAATACTGCATCCATGCCACGAAGTTGGAGACCTCTGCGCTAGTGGGGATGCTAGGGGTGAGGATGGTTGGTTCGGTGGGAGGCACCATGAGAGTAGGGATAGGATGGATAAGGGCCTTGCCTTTGCCTTCAAGGACAGCGAGCGGTGTGATTTCTAGTACTTGCGTGCTAGAACCAGGGCCTTCTTTCCTCAACGGGCTCCAGGCTCCCAGATCATCGGCCCTGCTCTGCTGCTCGATTGACCGACGTGTAGCTTTGGCCAAGTCCTCCTCCTCCTTCCTTCTCAGTTCCTCTTCTTCCTCGGCAACTCTTCTTTGCCTTTCTTCTTCAGTTTTCCTGTATTCTTCCTCCAATTTCTCTTTTTCTTCCTGTTCTTTCATTTTCCTCTTCTCAGCCTCCTGTTTCGACACCTTTTTAGCCTTGTTGACTTCTTCCTTTGCTTTTTCTTCTTCATGTTTCTTCTTCTTCTCCCTCTTCTCGGCCTTCTTGAGGGATTCTCTTTTTGCCTTCTCCAAATCCTCTTTCTCCTTCTTGTGGCCTTCATCCTGCTTCCTTTTCTTTTGTGCCGTCTTCTTCTTGGGTTTCTTTGCTTGCTTTTTGCCCGATTGTTTTTCTTGTTCCTGCCCTCCTTATCACTCTTGGCACTGGACCTCTCTTGGTCCTGGTGAGGGGGTGACCTGTCAGGTGTTTCTCCTTCTCCTTCTTCTGCACCTTGTGTCTCCTTCACTGCCTCCTAGATGAGTGCAGTCAAAATGCTTCCATAGGCAATGAATGAGGCCTTGGACGAGGCCTTCTTTCTTTCTGTGGCATGGGGACTCCCCACCACCTGTTGGTGTACTTCCTAAAGCTAGTGCTTTAGCCGCCTGGTCAATGGTTTTGCATACATATCCATTCCAGTCGACTTTCTGCAAGGTGTGAGCTACTACATTCTCCAGCACAAGTACATTGATTCAATGCATTAAGGCGTTGTAGCGTTGGCTGGAGAAGAGCGCGTGCACTAGCTTCGCTTGTAGTCTTGCTTCCGCATCAGGAATGTCCTGGATGCTGATGCCATCATTAGTTAGCACATCCTCCTTTTTCATTTTCAGCATGGCATACGCATCCCTCTTCTGCTTTTTCTCTATCTTCGGCTCCAATCCCAATGCCTTCTCCACTAAGGCTGGGTTTAAGTGAACCTACACCTATTTAGCATTTTCTCTCCTTCCCACCACCATGGTGCCGCACTCGTTGTCAGGGTCGTATGTCCTAAGAAACTCCACACACTTCGTGTGGTCAGGCTCTTGCACAAATTTCTCGAGATACTTGGTGAGGTTGCATTGCTCGATGACTCTCTTGGTTGCTTCCTCCTTGGCCATCACACCCTCTACGTTATGAATGGTTCGGAACTTGAGCTTGCGGCTTTCAAGGGTGATGCGGTATTGCGTTCTTTCCTCCTCCGTGAACGGAAATCGGTGGGCGCGGTCTTGCTACGACATCTTTTGTTTCTATCATGATCCCAAGTTTCCATTAGTGCTTCCAAATTAATAATTCAGTGAAAAAGTCATAATTAAAAAGAAAGACTCTATATGTTTATTAAATGAAAGCATTAAAATCCCATCCAATGTAGAATCTTCCCTTCAAACTTTAACTTTTTGCCCTTTATTTCAAAGTTCTCGTGCCATTTTTCCTACCTCGCTCCTTGTTTACGTGTTTATGCATTTCACCTCAACCGCCTCCCCTTCCCGCTCGAGAAGAATCCTTCCTAGGATTGAAGGTTAGGGGGTCAGGGGCATTCTGCAATGGGTCTAGGAGTTACCGGCATAGGAACCAATTGTAGAAATGAGGGTTGTACTCTAACTTAGCTTCACGGTTTAGATCAAAAGGTCAAGTGCCCATGTGTGTGATGTAAGTGAGAACATCTATTAGAAAGTCACCAAAGGCGACGTGTCTAGCAATATGTAGCTCTTCCTTAGTCAATAAGCAATCGAGGTAAGGGTGTCCTTTGATGTGCTCTTCCAGGGGTCAGCCATGAAGAGTGGTTAACACTCTATATGAGATTGGCGTGACGTAGGTGGGGTCGTACTCCATTGTTTTGATTGTGCAGCGTTGCTCAGCATTTGTCATGACTTGGCACCCTTCAACTTCCCATTGCAACCTAAGAGTGTACCAGTGCCTCAAGAATGGGGATTCAATATCAATAAGTTTTGATAATTCCGCAATTTCATGGTCGGTGATGGCAGCAGTGGTTCATTGATCATATGACGTGATGAGGCGTTGTTTGAGGGCTTGCTCTTTAGAGATCAGCGGAGTTAGCTACTTTTGCGAAGGCAAGTTCAAACCTCTCCCAAGAACGAATTTCGATTGCAAAAGGTTCGGGCAACAAGCCTAAGTCCAAGCGATCGTAGCTCAGAGCTAGTTCTCTGAAAGTGGCATCTAGTCATCTAATGCAATCAACCACGTCATCCCCCGTATCTTCGGCTAGATCTGAGGCCAGTGTCAAAAATGATTTTCGCTCATAGGAGGGTTTAAGACGTGCTGGTGGTTGGGGTTTGATAGCAATAGAGCCTTTGACAATGAATAGTTGTAGTTGTGGGTGTTCTTGAGATTGCGATTGGACCTCTAGATTAGGGCTGGTAAAGTAGCAGCTACATCCGATGGACTTCTGCCTTTAGAATGGATCATTGCAGTCAGATTGGCTCTAGCGGGTGATGGCTCATGTGACGATGTATGTCGTTTGGGCCAATAGGCTTATTTGACTCTCTTGGGCATGTGCGTGCATCATCTTGATGGATGTGGATCTGGAAAGCACTGCGGCTTATGGTTTTGAGGTTCTATGGGACTTGGGGTGATCAAGCTTGAGGGCGGCGTATGAGTGGTGCCTTTGACCGTATGGGCTTTAGGGATCCATATCCAAGCATTCCCCTCATAGTAGCCTTGCGCGTGAAAGAGGGCTTTAGGGACCCATTTTTGCTTGATCATGCTCCGATTTTTATAACTGCACCTTCGTTTCTTAGATTTAGAGCTTCAAGTCTTATGAGGATGTGTGTGTCGACTCCTAGGCGGCGATTGCGGTTGTTTAGGCTTCCATTGAAACCTAGGCTATTGGGCCTTAGCTTTTGTTGCCATGAGCAGCAATTCTTGAGAGTTGGTGGGCGATGGCCGAGCACTATCCCCTCCTTAGATTTGGCTGCTAATACTTCTACCAGTGGCCTTGCGGACAGTGGTGAGGTCGCACAGCCCTTGCTGAAAGCTGTAACAATGCGAACATTGCCTATGGCGAGGTGGATGTGCTGCAACTCATAATCGATGTTGCAAAGAGTTTGCTTTTTGAAGGTTCGCCCTAGCAGCAACTCCGTACCTGCATCTTTGGCATTTGTCAACACGCAGAAGATCATTGGTACCTAGCAGCGACTCCGTGCCTGCGTCTTTGGCATCTGTCAACACACAGAAGATCCTAATCGATGTTGCAAAGAGTTTGCTTTTTGAAGGTTCGCCCTAGCAGCGACTCCATGCCTGCGTCTTTGGCGCCTCTCAACACGCAGAAGATCATTGGTACAGTCTCAAACTCGATAGAAACAGTGGCCCTGCACTTGTCGAGAAGTGCATATGAGCGACCCCCATATGGGCTTAATTTGGCATTAGTGGGTTGTAATGGTGGTTTGCCAAGTTGGGTCCAATGATAGTGAGTCAAGATATTGAAGTCTGCTCCCTCGTCGATCAAGGCATTGAAGGCGCATGTTCCCTTGGCAATAACCGTGATGTGCAGGTATCCAGGCTCTACGGCTTCCTCATCCTCCTCATCGACTTCAGTGATTGTGGCTACTTGCACTTTGACAAGCGGTACCAACATTGGTGGCTCATGCAAAGGATGTGTGGGAGGATAGTACTTCTTGATGCGACTGCCATTGAAGAAGCCTATTCCCTCACTGTTTAGAGTCTCGAGCTCGACGTTGCCCGTTCGGCTGATTGCACGAACTTTGAAAGGTCAAAGACCCCTAAACTTTATTTTTTACTTATGCGCCTTAACTGAGTATAGGAGCACTAAGTCGCCCTGTTCGAAGTCGCGTTGCTTGACATGCTTGTCAAACCAACTCTTGCGTTGTGCCTTCTCACATATGAGCGCATGAGTGGCTAGAAGGCGAGTCTCCAAGAGGCGTTCGAGCTTAACTAGGAGTTGTGTCCATGCCTCCTTTCCTTCCCATCGCTCCTGAAGTGCGAATCTCAGGCTAGGCACGAAGAATTCTACAGGGAGAATTTCTTCGGTTCCGTAGGTCAACCTAAAGGGGGTCTGGCCGACAGCCATTTTATAAGCTGTGCGGTAAGCCCACAAGACTGTCATCAGCTTGTTATTCCAGTCGTTACTTGCGCAAGGCAGAGACTACCTTGGTTAGGATGTTGACAAGAATCTTATTCTTGGATTCTGCCTGACCGTTTGCTTGAGGATAGTATGGAGAGGATTTTCAATGGATAATTAGGAAGGTGGATAGGAGATGCGCTATCATTTCATTGATGAAGTGTGTGCCCTGGTCACACTGACTAGTTCAATGGGGCAGCCGAATCGTGAGATCACCTGCTCCCACAAGAACTTGGCAGTCATTCAAGCATCGTTCTTTCGTGTTGCTCTTGTCTTTGCCCATTTCGTGAGGCAGTCTGTGGCCACAATGATGTATTTGGCCTACGAATACTGTGCAGCAGGGTTGATGGGTCCTATGAAGTCGATTTCCCAGTTTTCGAAGGGTTGTCGTGCAATGATTGGGGTCAACTCCATTTGATCCTTGTGAATCGGTACTTTTTTCCATTGACACTCATCACAATGCTTAACAAATCATGCTGCATCATGAAACAACATTGGCCACCATAGTTGAGACTACGACACCTTGCGGGCCATCGTGTCTCCACTAAAGTGTCCACCAGCAATTTTGTTGTGTGTCTCTGAGAGCAAGTCGTGCATATCATACTCGCACACGCATCTGCGCATCAATCCATCTTGCCCTAGGCGATACAGTTGGCCTGCTATCAACTGGTAGGGTTGGAATCTTGAGAATGAGTCACCTTAGTCTTGCCTTCTCTATCGGTCGTTCAGGTAGTCTGTGCTCAAGCACTTAGACTATGTCATCTGCCCAATATGGTGTTACATCGTCCTTGAATAAATCTCTCTCGCTGGAAAGATTGAAGAGATGGTCGTCTGGCAATTCATCGGCAATGCCTTCTCCAGCGGCTTCTCCTGTGGGGATGCGTGACATATGGTCAACCATGTAGTGCTGCTTTCCCTTCCATACAATCACGGAGAAGTCAAAATCCAAAAGTAGAAGGAGCCACCGAGCTATGCATCGTGTAGCGCAAGGTTTATTCACTAGATAAAGCAAGGCTTGATGGTCCACAAAAAAGGTAAAGGTGTAGCCAATAGATAATGCCGAAACTTCTTCACAGAAAACACCATGGCCAAGCCCTCTCTTTCTATCGTCCAGTAGTTCATTTTCGTCTCAGTGAGTTGTCTACTAGCAAAGCTCACTGGATAGTCTAGGTTGTGCTCGCCAAGTTGGCGCAACACTATCCCCACAGCAAATTTGGAAGCATCGATATGCACGTGGAAGGTAATGGTCCAATCTGGGACTCATAGAATTGGTGTTGTGGTTAGAGCCTTCTTCAATTCTTCATATGCTTGTTGTCATGCTTTAGTCCATTCAAAGACAATCAACAGCTTGTATAAAGGTTTGGCTATCAACGCGTAATTCAGCACAAACCACCGATAGTATCCCGTATGGCCTAAGAAGCATTGGACTCCCTTGTAGTTGATTGGGAGTGGAAGGTCAACAATAACCCTGACTTTCGAGAAGTCAATGGCAATGCCGTTCTTCAACACCACGTGGCCTAGGATGCATCCATGCTTCACCCAAACCTGGCATTTCAAGGGGTTCAAGGAGAGATGATATAGGCGACACCGCTCAAAGACTGCTTGGAATTTGTCTAAGTATTCCATCCAGGTCGAGTGAATGCAAAGGTCATCGACAAAGACTTCCAACTCTTTGCAAAGCATGTCTTTAAATATGGTGCACATGAGGCGTTGGAAGGTGGCAGGGGCATTAGTCAACCTGAAAGGCATGACTATGTAAGCAAAGACGCCCCACTCGCTGGCGAAGGCAGTCTTATCCCTGTCGGCAGGATGCACTTGCACCTGATTGTATCCTGAGAAGCCATCCATAAAACTGTAGGCCTCCTTGCCCGTGACTCTTTCAAGCATGTGCTCAGTGTATGGCAATGGATAATTGTCCCTTTTAGTAGCAGCGTTCACCTTCTTGTAATTGACGCACACTCTAATTTTTTTGTTTTTCTTCATCACGATGACTATGGGTGATACCTAGTCCGTATACTCAATTTCGTAAATGAATCCCGCTCTCATCAAATTATCAATCTCTTTCTTGATAGCATGAGCATGTTTTGGATTCATTGGGTATGATCGCTGCTTCACCGGCATTGCGTCTGGTGTCATGGGTATATTATGAGTCACTACACTCGGATCTACCCCTTTAAGCTCTTCCAAGGACCAAGTGAATACGTCTGCGTACTCTCTCAATAAAGTGACAAGACTCATTTCTTCTTCCTCAGTCAAGTCATCGGCAATGAAGGCTGGTCGGGGTGTCTCCCCTTCCTGGGCTAAGTTCACCTCCTTGACCTTGGCTGGTCCCTCAATTGGTTCGCTCGTCTACCCATGCTGTTTGGCACCCAACAGGATCACTACCCTATCTCCTTTCTTGAATTTTGTAAATCTTTTAGGGAGGTCCTACAGTTTTCGTTGTTCATCTATTCGTGTCTCCCTGGATTATTTCGCCCTTTCCTGCTTCAATCGTATGCGCCTCAGGTGAACGGGTAGGTCCCCCTTGGTGCGTCGGGTCTTGGAAGGCCTAGGAATTTCTGGGTCACTATCCGAACTGACCTCCAACTCAGAGTCGAACTCCCCATCTTCGCTAGAAGAGGTGGTCTCCCTTGGTGGTCACAGCTCAGATGATGATTCTGTCCTAAGCACTGGTATCATTCCTGGTTGGGCTAGCCCTGCTTGCTCCAAGTCTATGGCTCCTATGTGTTCTAACCAGGTGCGATCACAATCCATGCGCATGACCCCCCGCTCTATCCTGAAGGAGACACTCTTTTTCTGTGGCTTGGAGTCTACCCATATTTGTTCTATTTCATGTCCCTCAGTGTCGTATTCTATGGCATCTATCTCACCCTCACTTTCGTCTCACTGAAGGATTGGCAATCTTCGTACTCAACATCAGGGTCCTCTACGTCAGACTGCTCGTCGTCTCCTAGGGCTTGGTATATCTCTTGTCGTTGATCCGAGACTAGGGCCTAGTTGTACATAAGGTTTAAGTCATGCACCCTGGTCCATTGCCACTTGGATTCATCTAAGAGATCCTAGAGTGGTTTGAAGTTTGTTGCTGGATTGTTAGCTAGCTATGCCCGTGCTGTCATGAAGTCCTTCTCTCATAATCCTTAACTAATTTTCTACCTTGCATTATTGCATTATTTCTGATAGATTTGATGACCTCTTTTTGCCACCTTCCCATGAATACTATTTGGCTACCAAACAATCAAGACATCCTGTTGCCATTTTTTACGTCAACAAAAGCAATTGTGGTTTTACCCATTCCACCTTATGGTATCCCAATCCATATTTGTATTGTTGCCTAGGCACAAGTTCCATTTTCTAAGTTTTCTACCTCATGATCCAATGGCCCATATACTTTCCTTTTTCTTTGATAATTTTAGGTGGCATATATAGTCAATTTTCTCGCCTAGTTGGATCCTGCCCACTAGAATAAGGCTATATTTGAGTCATTGATTTGGAAAAAGATGGCGGCTTGGCTCACAATGAAAAACAATCAGGAAACTTTTGGTGATGCCAAGATAGCATTTTGCTCACGATTTCAATCAAACCAAACTAATGCTCGGAAGTTGGAGAGACTCCACAATCTCAAGCAAGAAGATGCTATAGTCCTGAGTTATATGTCTCAATTTAAGGTCCTTAGAGGAAGAATGTCTCCGAACACACAACCTATTGGTGAATTGTTGCACTCATTATATGTGCAAGGGCTTAACCAAGATATCCATAAAGCTTTGGCTTCAAAAGATCTATCCCGTCATAATCTAGAATATTTTTATCAGCACACTATTCATGTTGAAATGTTTTTGGCCAAGGAAAAGTCAGAAAGAAGCAAGAAATCAGCTAAACCTTTTGAGACAAAAGCCATCATAAGGAATTGAGTGACTCAAATTTGGATTTTGACATAGAGGAAGAGAGTAGCAATGAGGAAGAGGACTTTGAGGATGAGGGATGTTGGAAGTCCACAAAGTCCAAGAGGAAGGACAAGGGCTACAAACCCTTGAGGGCACTCGTAAGCCTACAGCCAAAACCCTCTTGTGTACCAAGTGTAACAATTCGGGTCATTTGATGAGACTAATTGTGGTCTCAAACAGTGATGGTGTGTATTTGCCATATGCCTACTCACAATATGGAGGTTTGCCAATACAATGCTAGAAGTTAGATGGGACACATTGGGGCATGGCAAGGTGTGGAAGAAGCATAACTTGCCAATTGGAATACCCCAAGACCATCTTCAACAGTGGAACCAGTAGTACTTGCTTACATCCAATAGGATTATCCATCTCCAAGCGTGGACCATGGAGGATGAGGAAGGAATCGAGAGGCCAAGAAGAAAATTACCACCCCTCATATAATCAATGTTTCTTTTACATGTAGGAAGGATGTTGGAGATTGGAGCATCTAGAAGCTCAAGCATACGATGCTCAAAAGAGGCAAAGTCAAGATCAGAAGAGAAAGTCTACCACTAGTTAGGTGGCTGAGTGGGCAGCAGAGGAACGAACGGTGATGAGAGATCCACAGTTGGTTCCTATACCAGATTCAATACCTGTGAGAGTGGAAGGGATTGTAGGAGCATATCAGGTGATGCAAAATACATAGTCAACTCTTGATACAAAGACAATGCCTATGAGCATGAAAGAGATTGAAGAAACATCATCAATGATGTAGAATCTACAATGACTCTTGGTCTAGTGTTGGTCACTTTTAGAGGGAGCGCTATCATAAGTAGAATACTATGTCTAGAGGTTGAGGAAGGACCCAATTTGAGCATTCTACAGGTGGATATAGTAGTGCTACTATGGGTCTAGATGTGGGTCATCGCCTAGAGGTCATCTCTTTGCTATGGAGCATCCATTGAATAGTATGGTGCATACTCCTAAAGAAGATGACTGGTTTTTGGATTCAAGAACTACAAACTATATGACACATCATGCAAAATGGTTTGTGTAATTAGGTATGAACACAAAAATATAATCCCAGAAGACATCATATTTGAACCCAACACAAAAGTGTATAAACATACCAATCACTCATAACACACTGAGCAAAAGTACAACATAAGACAATAGACTAGAATGAAGATGACTCCATTATATATTATCCATCGGAATACATCAGAATAGGTAGTAATACCTCATAATGATCTCAAAGTGAATACAACAGTACTCACATAATGAATATAATAATATACATACATATCAAAGAATATATCAATGCTAGATACAGATATATATATATGTGAACTGCCAATTGACACATCCGAATAGTCACAATCCATGACCCTTGGCTCTTCGATACTCTAGCACTCTATTTTTTGGTCCACTCCTAGCCAATTTCCAACACATGGCTATTGAGATATCGAGCTCTACACGAGCTGGAAAACACTACATGCCTTGGTGATAGGGAAGGATATTATTCATTGGTGTGTTAGATGGCTAACATGGGGATACACCAGTGATTCTACAATTGGACTACGCCCACATAGTCCATCCTTATGGCACATTCATGGTGCAACCTTTTCTTTCCTTTGTGGGTTCATGCTTAATGATCATGTGTACATACATTATTGTACTTTTATAGTAGTCTTTTATCATGTTGTAGACTTAGTTATTTTGTGTGGAAGAAGAAGAAGAAAGAAGAAGAAGGTTTTAGCCCAATCTCTCTATGTGCTCAAGTCTCGATTGCATTCGTGTGTGTGCTCTTGGTCTCTTTCCTCTTGTTTGTTTTCATGGCATTAGAGCCATCCCACAACTATGAAGAGCTTGATTGAAGGTTGAGATGAAGGCATTGGAGTGTGAAAGTAAGCAAGCGAGCAATGGGTAAGAAGCTCTTCCACACCTTGCTTGATTTTCCTTAGGTTATAGTCATAGGAGGCTCTTAAGGCTGGTAGGGTTACAGTCTCTGATTGCAGTGAAACTTAATGAGAAGGAAGAACAGTGTATATGCTGCCAATTGAAAAGCCTTCATGGCTTTGGCTTTTTCGCTGTGATTTTTGGCATCTAAGGTTATTTCATTCTCCATTTTACACCCACAAATGGTCTTGATAGTAATTTTTGGATACACTACAGTTTTGGTTCTATCGACAGTTTATAGATACACAAGTTATAGATTTTGAATCTGTAAGATTTCAAGTGTTTATCACGTTGCAAACACAAGAATCATTTGCATACAAATTGCAAATTGTAGTTATTGTGGTGCAATCATTGAAAAAGGCTACATGTTTAGTTGTGGTGCACCTAGTATCAGCTTGCTTGCAGATTGTAGTTTTTTGCAAGTTGTTTTGTCAAAATGTTTGACAACTTCAACTAGATTGTTAACAAGAAGCTTGATAAGAACAATTATATTGCATGGAAGTGATAAATTTCTTGAAGGGCAAAGGTGTTTGGAATTATATTGAAGGAGACATGCAATAAGCATCCAAAGTTCCTGCGCAAATTGCTACTACAAAGAGGTCAAGGCTAAAAAAGATTGGGAGCTGAAATAGAGTAAATTCATGTATTAGTGGTTTGTCAATGTCACAAATAATAAGTAAAGGCTAAGAAAGATTGGGAACAGACACATAGTAAAGTCATTCATTGACTATCTGTCAATGTCATAGATAGCATGATAGTCTATTTGCAAGAATACAACTCAAGTCAGAGTTGAACCAAGTAAAAAGAGGAAACCTATCTATTAATGATTATGCCTTGGTTACATATTAAATGCATAAGGTTAGATAAAAGGGAAAAATATTTCTCCAATGATTTTTTTGATTTCTTACAGGAAAAATTGTATACAAAGGTAGTATACATGTAGATATACTCCGCAACAAAATGGAGTTGCTAGGTGGAAAAACAAGCATATTGCAGAGGTGGCTCTTGCATTGATCTTAGAAAAAGACTTGTCTCATTACTATTGGGGTAAAGCAGTTGCTACTGTTGTATACATTACGAACAAGACACCCACTACTATTGGTATGACATCCAAAGAGAAGTTTATAGGTAGAAATCCAAATCTGTTTCCTCTAAAAGTATTTGGATGAATTGCTTATGTGCATATTCCTTATGAATTGATTCCCCTACTTAACTTTCAAATTTCCCCCTTTCTTAAGCAAGCCCTTTGCTTGCTTGAATAACCAACCACATTGAAAACCTTATTTCCAATTGATATATGGTAGTGATAACTCGATCCAATTCTTGCCATAAAGGCTTCAAAATTGAGTTCCAATGTCTCAAGCAATCAGCTAATTGCTTGGAACTTGCTTGCTTGAAAAATAGAGAGATCAGTCATGGATTTATACCTCTTTTCAATCTTGGAGAGATTTGATTGATTTAGTCTCATAGTAAATATTTAATCCTAGCATTCCACACTCTAGCCAAATTATAGACTAATCGACTAAATAAAATAGGGATAGATGTTGAGATGGGCAAGATGGAGGGCTCAATATTCTTCTCCTGAATCTCCATACTTCGTTATCTCTTCATGCTTCTTTTCTAACACACACTAGATATATAAAAGAGGATAGTTATCTCTTTTTGGCTTTTCTCCTAAAGTACATTGAAACTTCCTTCTCCTTATTCTGATCCCACGTTCATAGTAGTCTCAATAGCCTAATACAAATATATCAACATTAAAGAAGCTCTCACCAACTTTGAAATCGTGAGAAGAAGCTAAAAGGAATGCACAATATAAATTTTGAAATTTTCAGACATTTCCAATGGTTGGGATCACTTTGTGTGTTCCTACCATGTAGGATAGACCTCACATTTCTTGGAGATCCACCAACTCTTAATACAATAGATGAAAGTGTTTTGCTAAATGTTGTGAATACCATATTATTAAAAACCCAATAGAATAATATATAGATTTTGTGAAGGAACCAACACTATAGAAGTGAATGGCCATACAACATGAAGAACCAATTAGCAGTTGATGTATGTACATGAATAAATTCAATGTCTTCATGTTCTTCCTTGGCATTCAATTTGTAGACAACTACCATATATTTCATCATGATCAAGTCAACACACCACAAAAAAGGGATTAAATGATCAATTACAATTCTAGGATTGTATAATCTACACTCTTGAGGAATCAATGATAAAGACACATCTCTCTCTCTCTCTCTCTCTCTCTCTCTCTCTCTCTCTCTCTCTCTCTCTCTCGTACTTTATTTTGAGCAATCAATTGTGAACATGCATTGTTCTTCATATTAATTTGGGTATCTTATATTGCCAAGGATATGGCTTCTATTGAGATTTTTATTGATAAACATTTGGATAGATATATTTGTGTTGTCTAAAGGTTATGGCCTAGTGGTGAATACTTGGCTCACAATCATAAGATTTTGGATTCAAGTCACTTAAGTGCATCACTTATGTTAAAATGGTTTGTCTATGTAAGCTTGTGTTCTTATCCTAAACATTTGATTGTGTATGCTCCTTCATAGGGTCACCAAGAAGGAGGAACAAATGCAATCACATTCCATTGTTTAATCAACTTGCAAGCTATCCTATTTATCCAGAGAAGAAATACTTATGGATCTTGCCCACTCTCTAGGCTCATATTTGGAGGGAATCCAATATACTTGGTGCATAAGCACCACAAGCACATACATACAAGGTCCCCCAACTTAATCATGGCCTTTTTAACATGAGTGTCCTATTTGATTAGGGTTGGTTTCTACTAGCTTCCGTCTCTTACACATATCATCATGACAATCACTTCTCTCTTTCTCGCCCAAGCCCACACTAACCCCCCATATATTTAACCTATAGCTTGGGATACCTCACATAGACTTGGTCAAAATAAAAGCAATGGTGTTTGTAAGATGTGATGAATAGTGGATTTATGGATGAAAAGTGCTCCCAAAACTTTGAAGAAATCACTGTAAAAGTTTAGTGGCATTCTTTCTTCCTTTCATTGAATGCAACTACACCAAATGTGGTATTGGAGCACTAACTTGAGGGACCAAGACATCTTATATTGTGCTACCACAATTTCAAGAATACAAAAAGATGCAACTAAGCATGATAATTGAATAGCAAAAAACTCGTGTATATTTCATTATGATAGACCATTGATTCCATGATTCCTTTTACCACAATGGGAAGCACTAACATGACGATCATACTACCTCTACATGTCTTACATGCACTTAATATAAGGTATTCTTATTAATTTTTATCCCAATTAGAAAGAATTTTCAAGAGAACAAGTTGATTTAGGAATGAAAACAGAAATAAGAACCATATGTGAACACTTAAGGACAACATATTCACAAACGATGCTAAGAAACACAACCAGTTACATGTTAATTTAGCAATTTTCCACATTTCTCGTGTTACATGGAACCACAAAAAGACTCTTGAGCACCAATAACACTCTTATCCATTGCTAAGCACTCTTGTGAGACTCCTTTATGCTCCAATAAACACTTCTCTCAACCATCTTCACTCCTTGCACTTTTTCTCAAAATGATGCCTTTTGCCTCTGGGTTCATGCCCCTTATATCTTGACCTAAAATTGGTCCATTTAAAGCATCTCCCTCCCTTCTCTATGTTAAAAAATTATATTTTGTCATAAATTTGGTTTCAAATATATTGTCGTGGCACAAAACTCACATCCAAGTGTTCCATCCCTACTTGCAATGCTAGTACTACTCATTCTACTTCCAACTTTAAAATGCTTCATATCGATTGCGCTTTTATCACCTTTGTGGATATACTAACTTTGTATTGCCTCTCTCCAATTTTGAGCCCCAAATGAGTTGTGGATCTTCAAAAATTGCTCCAAAAACTTGTAAGCACGCTCAAAGTGTGCTCCTTAAATTCCACTCTCATTGTGTCTGAAAATCATGATCTAGTATATACCACTTGAATTGACTACTCATGCAATGAATCCTTGAGTAATTTTCTTAAAACTTTTAGTTCATATCATTAATAAAATGTCTAACAACAAGCAATTGGCTATGATAATGGATAATCTAGTGGTTTGTTTTATTTTAACTATGTTTTGGATGGGCATGTATTCACCAACATGAATCAAATAAATAGGTTTGGTGTTCATATACATCAATTAGACACATGCATGCTATGTTGCTTCAAATTATAGATGTTGTTCACATACATGTTATGTTTTTATAAGGATAGATTTGTGTCACATATATGCTATGTTTCTCAAAGGGTAGGTTTTGGTTGATGTAGCTTCATTTTAGTGCTAACACTTGCAAGTCCATGTGTGCTTTCTTTTTTTTGCTTTTGTAAAATCTATATGTGATGCATCATGATTTGTGAAGAGAGTATAAATCCTTGTTAAATCTATATGTGATGCAACATGATTTGTGGAAAGTGTGTAGCTCTTATGTGATTAAAAAAGTCAAATTGTTTTGACAATGTAAAAGTTTTCTTCACTTACTTTTGTCCTATATTAAGTAACCACTTAATTGAAACTTATAATTAAGATGTTTGATCTAGTACATACCACTACAATTGACTACTCATGGGATGCATCCTTCAACTAAAGGTATTTATAGATGACCTTGGAGCTACCATGGTGGTCTGAAATCAACACGTCATAGCATGTTTTGAACATTTTCATGAGTACTATATCACTCTAAATCCACAAAAATATGTATTTAAAGTGCCTTATAGCTTACTTTTGGGCCATCTTGTGATTACGCACAATATTGCTATTGACCCTAAAAAGGCACCTATTATTGTAGCATTGAGCCCATTCACTATGCCCAAAGAGACTCATAGTTTTATCTCATCAATTGGGTATTGTTGGAAATTCATTAATGCATTAATTGAGCACTCATTTGCCATTTGCAAATATCTTATTAGACAACATGTATTTCAATGGATTGAGTCATGTAGGGTGGCGTATGAAGGTGTGAAATTGAAACTAGAACTAAGATACCGATTCTAAAGGCACCCAAAAGAGTGAAAGTTTTCTATATCTTTATAGCACCAATAGTGCATATTATAATTTTTTTTCTATCCCAAATTTGGGAGGCATAGCTTTATCCACTTATTACTTTTGATAGCTGAAAGCTAGATACTTCCAAACTCCACTATATTTACCTTGAGAATTTATATTTGGCCGCAATATTTTCCACCAAACAATTTAGGCATTATATTATTTAACTTTAATAAGCTTAAGCCCTACTATATTTAGGAAGCAATTTTGTATCTTTCTTTCTTGAAAATGTCCAATGATTCAACTTGACTTACAAAGGCTATCAAGATTGCTAGATATGCTAGTTAATTCCATATCTAGAACATCCATATTTAGAGCAACACTACCACCAAGGTACAATTATTTGGTGGAGCAAAGGGTATAGAGTTGCAACTTGGTTGGATGGCACTTTTACGTGGATATTAAGATCTATTGCCACCTTTGGCATAGGATTTCTGGGAGCCTTTGCTCAACAGCCAAGAGCCATGGACTACTTATTGCTTCACGTGTTTCAAGTTGAATGTTATGGCTACCTCTCACATAGATGTATCAGCTCTTGAACCTACGAGTGTAGTGAGCTTACCTTGATGCCTGATTGAGTAGCCTCCTCCCTCGAGCACTGTGATAGCTCCACGATCCAAGATGTGAGCTCAAGCAAGCTCAATCCTCTACCTCTAAGCTCCATCCTTCGTAGTCACCATGCGGGCAAGACAAGAGAAGAGAAGAGAAGAGAAGAAGAGAGGAGAAGATAGAGAGCTTCTCCACCATGGTCCCTCACCCTCACTCACTCACTCCCTCACACTCACACTCCCTCTCTCAAACACAAGCACAAGCACAATCAAGGAGAAGAGAATAAGAGAATAAGAGAGCCACTTTAGCCACGCACCAAGAATGAGCCTTTCCATTCACTTTTTGACTTTTATACGTGTCCTCGTCTACTTGGGCACCCATCCCCTTTTTTACATGATTGGCCATCTTAGCCAAAGTTTTCTTTTCTAATGTCTTCCTTCTTTTCATGGTTCTTTTGTTCTTGCACTTTTACATTTGCAATTTGCACAAGAGGGAGCTTGGTGCTTTTTAATTATAAAATGAATTACATTGCGCCCTGCATTTTCCTTGCTATGATTTTGTGCTTCTTGCTAGAATATTTAGTGCACCTTGCTAGAATCTTCAGTGCACCTTGCTAGAAGATTCAGTGCTCTCCTATGTTTTTTCTGAGCTTGCCTTCTCTTCCTCTTTTCTCATATGGCTAGAATGAGCTTCTCTATTCACTTTTTGACTTGGGCTTCCTTGGTCTTCCTCTACTCCTTCTGTATGGTCCGTAACATGTTTGTAACAATTACCCCCCTCCTAGTCGAGTGCCAATTCCATAGCACTTGCTAGTAAGGGCTCGGTTGGCTCTGAAGATTGACCTTGTGGGTTTGTGATAGGGCTTTTGTGGGGCTTGGACATGGGAGAGAAGCAAGTCAAAATGGTTGAGGATGTGGAGGCCAAGGGTATTTTGAGTGGTTGGCGGGGGCCTCCAATGCCAGTGGTTGGTCACAATCGCATTTACCTGAAAAGAAAAAGAAAAGTGCACTACACCTAGAGGGGGTGTCTACCTCATCGTGTGGTGCATTTTTTTCATGCTAGTGCAATTGGGAGCTGGTTTGAAGCTTGGGGTATTGTCTCACACTTGAGGACCCATTGCATGTATGGGAAAAGTATGGTGAGTGTGGCTTAGGGAGAAAGTCTAACCATATGCAAGTGTGACCTCCCTAGGTGTGTCCCACCCTTGAGGTGCCCTAAGCATGAAGTGGGGAACAAAATGGGTTAGGGGGTTATACACGGAGCGAGTTGACCAAGGCCACCGGTCGTGCCTAACTTGAGGACCCCTAGGTGCAGTGATTGTGGCACTCATCAAGTGAGATCTTATTTTCCCTTCTTGCTCTTGTCTTTTTTTCCCGGATTAAAAGTGCGCGAGGAGCTAATCCTTGGATTGTAGATCATGAGAGGGGAGGCTAGGGGCTTAAGCCATTAACTAAGGAGGCTTCTACTTTGCATATAGTCTTTTGAGTCCATTCGTATACTCAAAGTAGGTATTGACAAAAATGGATGACTACATTAGTGAATCGTCATGCTTGTCCTAGTAGCCTCTTCCTTCTTTCCTTGGCCTCCTTTTTTTTTTCTTCAGTCATTGCATCTTCAGGTCACATCTTGCTGTGCTTAAGGTCTTGAAGATGGTGGTCATGGAACTTGTTCCTCCTTAAAGTCTAGCCGCTCCACCTCTTGGACTGTCAGCCATGTCCTTTAGTAAATGCTCTCGTTGCACCTGTTGGCTCAAGTTGGTTTTTTCTCCTTGTGTTTGGGCACATAGTCCATGCCTTATGACTCTGTGGGCAATCTCCAGCTTCCTCTTTAGAGTTTCAATGGCCTCCTTCTCGTTTGAATATATGATGTCCAAGATGGTGCTGAGGAAGATGCATTGTTGGGCTTCCAATCTTGTGGTTGTGGCCTTTGCCCTACTCTCCACAGGGGCCACTATAATTGGCTCTTGGTCCCTCCACTTTTGACTTGCTTTCTTTTTTCTTCTCCTCCTCTAAGTACTCGATCTCCCTTTCCAACCTCCTTTGCTCCTCGATCCCCATTAGTAGTTTATATCTCATTTCCTCTACCTCTCTTTGATGCTCTTCCCCTATGTGAGCTCTCTCTACTTCTCCTACTATAAGTTGGTCCATGGCTTCTTAAACTCTTCTCATTTGATCTGCCAGGTTCTCATGTTGCAAGATGAGTAGCTTGTACTACCTTTGTAAGCTGATTAGCTATTGTGCTTCTTTTGCGAACCTTGCTTGCCACTTGTCTTTGTCTCTTTCTTTTGCAACCTTTAGCTCTTGTATCTCTTTTTGATAACCTGAATCCTCTCCAATTGAAGGGCTTCCATTGTCTCTCTTTCCACTTCCAGTTCAACCACCACTACAGTTTTCTTTTCTTCCTTAGGCCTCTTCAGCTATGGATGTGACGGTTGGGGTAGTAGGCATGAGAACTGCTTGGATTGGATATAAAGGGCTCTTGCCCTTGCCCTCCATTGTTGGTGACGTTGTAGTTTCTGGCACTTGGGCACTAGTGCTTGGGCCTTCTTCTCCTTGCGGGCTCATGGCAGCCAACTCCTCTTGCATGGAGGGTTGTTCTACCAACATGCATATTGCTAGAGTCATGTCTTCATCTTCCTTTCTTCGTAGCTTATCTGATTCTTCTTCTGCTCTCCTCTTCCTCTCCTTCAACTCTCTTACACTCCCCTTGGATCCTTTGCAGTTTGGCTTCTTCCTTCCTCCGTCTCTCTTATTTAGCCTCCTTTGAATCTTTTTGTGCCTTCTACAAGTCGGCCTTTTCTTTTTTTGTCAGTCTCTCCCTGGCTTCTTACTGCCGCTTCTCAAGAGCCTTCTCCTTTGACTTTTTAGGCCCTCTATGGCTAGATTGTGTCTCCTGTTCTTCTTTCTCACTTACTATTCTTTCACTGGACTATTCCTACTCCTAAGGCAGTGTCCTTTCGAGTGTCTCTCCTACTTCTTCTTTTCCTACCACCTCTCCCATTGCCTGCTAGATGAGGGTCGTTAGTATTCCACTAAACCTCACGAATGAGGCTTTTGTGGCAGGTTTCTTTCTTTCTGTTCCAGCTTTTGATATTGGGGACTCTCTGATGGTTGGCTTACTCCTTGAGGCTAGTGCTCTCGAAAATTGGTCACTCATAGCCATTCTAGTCAATTTCATCGGGCAATAGATTGCCAGGCTCTCCAACAGAGACACTTCAATCTTGTGCATGAGCAAGTTGTACCTCTGGCTTGAAAACAATGTACGGATGACTTTGGCATGAAGTCTCACTTCAAGATCGGGGATATCATGGATGTTGATTCCATCGTTTGTTAGGCCTTGGTCTTTGTTCATGTTAAGCATGGGATAGACATCCTTTTGGTCTCCTCTCCACCTTGGGTGCTAATGCCAGTGCCTTCTCCACCAAGGCTTTCCTTAGCTCTACTTGCACCTGTTTGGCCTCTTCACCCTTGCCCATAGTCATGATGTCGCATGCTCTATCTAAGCTATAGGTTCTCAAGGACTCTATGCACCGATTGTAGTTGGCCTCATGCCCAACTTCTTGACGTACTTTGCAAGGTTGCATTGTTCTACGATCCTTCTAACTACTTCCTCTGGGAGAGGGGTAATAGCACCGCCCTGGAAATCCTCGTGTTACTAGCAGTAGCAATCCTTGTGCATTGCTTGAATGAGAGAGATTTGATACAAAGAGGTTCAATAGATTTAGCAAGACTTCTTCATAGGGGTACTGCAGTCAAAGAACCAGCAATAGATTTTTCTCAATTCTCTTATTCTATTCCTATGCCAATGGAATTCTAGAAGGATGGAAAAAAAGGAGTCAACCACTACCTTGTCAACATTATGAATGGTCCTAAACTTTAGCTGATTATAGGCCTGATTCTCGAGGGTGATGTCTTATTGTCTTCTCTCTTCTTCCGTGAACGGAAGTCAATGGGTAAGGTCTTGTTGTCCTACCATTTCTAGCTATTGTTACAACACAGCAAGCTTCCATTAGCTCATTTGCAAGATCGGTTTCTATATAAGAAGACAGAGGGATTGTAACACAATTTTCACTTTAAGGAGTTCATTCATTCCAAGGTGAGCATTGCCTCCTTATTCTTTTTCAAGTTTAAAACCACCTTTCAATTTTAAGGTTACCTTATTGTTTCATTTCCGTCCCTGTTTTGTTCATTTTTTGGTGTTTTGATTTTCAATTGATTTCCACCTTATTCCCTTCCCCCCAAGAATGATGTGAATGATGAGCAAAGATGGGCCATCAAAACCTCTCATTACGACCCAACTTATGTAGCTCCCACCTCCTATATAGGGTATTGGCCATTTCTCAAAACTGACCTCTAGAAGAGCATGTCATGACCCACCCCTATTTAGATCACAGCCTTACGAGGAAGAGCTACACATTGCCAGCAGAATTGACTCCAATGACTTTCTAATAGATGTCCTCACCTACATCACTCACGTAGGCATCCGACCTTGACATGGACCATTATGCTTCCTTGCACTACATCCCCCACTTCTATTCCTGGCTCATGCGGATATGAGGCACCCTAAGCAAGCATTGAATGCCCTTAACCCTTCAACCATAATCCTTTGGAAGGAATAATTTGGGAACCCTCTTTTTCCATTGAAGCTAGAGAGCATACCATTTTCGCAAGAAAGAGGAGTCATTGTTGGCTAGGGTTTTCAACTCTTCAATTTCTTGGTTTGTGGCAAAGACCATGCTCTTGTCATAAGATGTGATGGGTCATTGTTTTTGTGCTTGCTCGCGAGAAATTCCGTCAATCATTAATGCTTTAGCTATTGTGGTGGCCTTAATGAACACGATTTCTGATTCCTCCTTGGAGCAAGGCAATGTATGCACTTTTGTTGCTAGAGGCTCTTCTAGAAGACGTAAGTCTAATCGCTCATAGATTTTGGCAAGCATGATAAATGTAGCATCCAAACATCGAATGCAAGTGACGAAGTCCTCCCCTATATTTTCAGCTAAAGGCCAAGGTATGAATCACCACTCATAAGAGGGTCTAGGGCATGCACGCAGTTGGGGTTTGACTGGAGTAGACAACATAGCGACTGCGTCTGTGACATCAATTGATCTTGAGGGTGCGGTTTAGCCTTGTGTGCCATAGGTGTGATTTGTGATGCTAATGCTTGTGATGCCTTTGGGACACTAGCAATGGTAGGTTGAGGTGGGTTGGAAGCAGTAAGCTACGGTTTCTATTGGTAGATGTGTTGAAGCTCTGCATGCTAAGTAGTTTTGGGCTCTATAGGCTTCGCTACCTAAGTCTCTTATGGTTTTGGTTCCTTAATTCTGGCGTGAGCTTGTGTAGGTAAGTTTGAGGGTTGCACTTGAGTGGTGTCCTTAACCATCTTGGCTTTAGGTACCCATATCCAGGTATTACCCTCATAACAGCCTTGTGCTTGTAATAGGGTTTTAGGGAACCATCACAACTTGACTGTTCGCCTCCTTTGCCTATAATATCATCTGTGCCTCCTAGTCCTTGAATGTGAGTTTTTAGCAATGTGAGGTCATGTTTGCATATTTCTGTGTGGTAGTCCTTGGTGTTTAGGCACCCATTTGAACTTGGGCTCATTTTCCTTGCATGAACTCTCTCGATGCATTGTTGGTGCTAAGGCTTAGAGAGTCATGATGAGTCACGACCCCCCTCTGAGACTGGGTTGTTGGTCCCTTTGTCGGTGGCTTAGTAGGCTTTGATGGAGCTGCACTGCCCTTATTGAAAGCTATCACAATGCGTTAATGTGTTGTGACTTGTATTCGACATTGCAATGTGCTTGCTTCTTAAATGTGCATCCTAACTTTGATTCCTTACCCGCATCCTTTGTGTTTGGTAACACATTAAAAAAGACCATGGGTATGCTCTAAAACTCAATAGAGACTACAACTTTGCACTTTCCCAAAACTACGTATGATTGACCCCCAAATGGGCTAATTTTAGCATTCTCAAGTTATAGTTATGGTCGACCAATGAGAGTCCAATGATCATGAGCTAGGATATTAAAGGCATACCCCTCATCGATCAACGTGTTGAAAGTATGCGGTTGTTGGGTGGTAACCATTATGCATAGGTAAGTGGATGCTACTACTTCCTCATCCTCATCCTCCATCTTTGTAACTATGGCAACTCATACATTGATAGGGGACTCTAGCATCAAAGGCTCATGCATGGATCTGTAGGAGGATAGTACTTCTTTATGCAGCTACCATTGAAGAAGCCTATGCCCTCTTCGTCTAGGGTTTTGTTTCTACATTGTTGGTTCAGCTGATCGTGCTGACCCTAAAAGGCCCTAATCCCATAAACTTCATCTTTTATTTATGGCCTTTCATTGAGTACAACAATACTGGGTCACCCTGGCTAAAGTCTCACTGCTTGACATGCTTGTTAAACCAACTCTTGCATTGTGCCTTTTCGTAAATTAGTGCATGGGTAGCTAGAAGTCAAGTCTCTGATAGGCATTCTAACCCAACTAGGTATTCCGTCCATGTCTCATTTCCATCCCATCTCCTTGGATGGCTACCCTCGGGTTAGGGATAAAGAATTCCACTAGCAGAATGGCTTCAATGCCGTACATCAACTTAAAGGGAGTCTTTTGTCCCACATCCATTTTATAGGCTATTGGATATGCCCATAAGGTTACCATTAGCTTGTTGTCCTAGTCATTACGTGAAGTAGAGACTGCCTTGGTTAGGACACTCACTAAGATCTTATTTGTGGATTCGGCCTAGCCATTTTCTTGAGGGTAGTAGGGTGAAGATTTCCTATGGATGATCAGGAAGGTAGACAAGAGGTGGGCAATCGCTTCGTTGTTGAAGTGTATACCTTGGTCACTAACTAGTTCAATGGGGCAGTCAAATTGTGAGATCACCTGCTCCCAAAGTAACTTGGTCGTGGTCCTAGCGTCATTTTTTCTAGTGGCTCGTGCTTCTATCCACTTTGTGAGGTAATCTCTGGCAACTATGATATACTTGGCCTGCGAATATTTTGCTCCAAGACTAATCAGCCTAATGAAGTCAATCCCCCCTTTTTCGAATAGTTGCCTGATGATTGGGATTAGCTCCATCATGTCCTTGCAAATGGAAATCTTGATCCATTGGCACTCATCACAGTACTTCACAAATCATGCTACATCACGGAAAAGTGTGGGCCACCACAGTTGAGATTGCAGCACCTTGTTGTGCGTTGCCGTGTCTTTGCTGAAGTATCCTCTAGCAATTCCGTCATGTGCTTCCACAAGTATGCCATGCATCTCATGTTTATATATGCATCATCACAGTAAGCCGTCTTGTCCTAATCTATAGAGCTAACCGACTATTAGATGGTAGGGCTATATTTTGAGGATGAGTCAGCTAAGCTGAGCCTTCTCGATAGGTCTTTCAGGTAGTCAGTGCTCTAACACCTAGACTATGTCGTCTACCCAGTATGGTGTCAAGTTGGCTCTAAATAAATCCTTCGTGCTAGACAAGTTAAAAAGATGCGCATCTGGTAAATTGTATTTGTTACCCTATCCAACGACTTCTCCATGGGGGTATGCGAGGCATGTGGTCGGCCATGTAGTGCTACTTCCCTTTATGTACAACCACGGAGAAGTCAAATTCTAGCAAAAGTAGCAGCCACCTAGCTATGCATCTAGTAGCACAAGGTTTGTTTACAAGATACAGCAGAGTTTGATGGTCTACAAAGAAAGTGAAAGGCATAGCTAAAAGATAATGCCAAATTTTCTTCACAGCAAACACCATGGCCAGACCTTCTCTCTCTGTGGTAGAATAGTTCATCTTAGTGTCCATGAGTTGTCTGCTAGCAAAGTTCGTTGGATAGTCTAGGTTGTGTTCATCATCAGGCTAGCACAAAACAACTCCCATACCAAACTTCAAGGCATCAATATGTACGTGGAAGGTCATGGTCCATTTTGGGGCTCTTAGGATTGGCGCAGTTTTCAAAACCTTCTTCAACTCTTTGTATGCACATTTGCATTCCTTGGTCCATTCAAATACTATCAATAATTTGTAGAGTGGTCTAGTGATTAGCACATAGTTCAACATGAATCGCTGATAGTACCATGTATGTCCTAGGAAGCACTAAACTCCCATATATTTGGTTGGCGATGGAAGGTCGACAATAATCTTGACTTTTGAGAAGTCGGTGGCAATGCCGTTCTTCGACACTAGGTGCCCCCCCAATATGCATCCATGTTTCACCCAAAAATGGCACTTAAGGGGGTTCAATGAGAGACAATACAATTTGCATCATTCAAAGACTGTGCAAAGTTTGTCTAGGTATTCCCTCCAACTTGAGTGCACACACAGATCCTCAATGAACACTTCTAGCTCTTGTGCCTAAGAATGTCCTTGAAGATAGCACACATGAGCCGTTGGAACGTGGCTGGTGCATTTGTAAGCCCAAACGGCATGACTATGTAGGCAAAGAAGCCCCATTTGATAGCGAATGTAGTCTTATGCCTATCATTAGGATGCACTTGCACCTGATTGTAACCTAAGAAGCTGTCCAAGAAATTATAGTCTTCTTTGCCAGTCACTCTTTTGAGCATATGCTCCATGCACAGTAATGGATACTTGTCTCTCTTCGTAGTAGCATTAACTTTCTTATGATTGACGCACACTCTAATGTTTATGTTCTTCTTCAGGACAATTACAATGGGAAAAACCCAATCCATGTGCTCAATTTCATAGATGAATCCAGCTCTTAATAGCTTTTCTATCTCCTCCTTGGCTGCATAAGCATGCTTGGGATTCATCAGATATAGGGTTGCTACTTAACAGGTGTTGCATCTAGTGTCATGGGGATATTACGAGTCACCACACTTAGATCTACCCCCTTCAGCTCGTCGAGGAACCAAGTGAATATGTCTATGTACTCTCATAGGAGTGCAATGAGATTTACTTCTTCCTACTCGGTCAAGCCGTTGGAAATGAAGATAGATCGAGCTTCTCCCCTTCCTTGGCCAAGTCTACCTCCTTGACTTTGGCAGGCCCTTCTATGAGTCCGTTTGCTTGTCCTTGCCTCTTGCCACCCACCAAGATCACTACCCTATCGCCCTTCTTGAACTTCATGAATCGCTTTGGTAGATCTTGTGGCTTTTTTTGCTCCTCAACTTTTGACTCCCTAGGTTATCTCTTTCTCTTCTCCCTGATCCTTCTACATCTTAGGTGGACTAGTAGGTCCCTCTTGGTGCATTTGGTCTTAGGTGGTCGGGGTATTTCAAGTTCACTGTCTAAGATTACTTATAACTCGGAATTGAACTCTTTGTCTTCACTAGAAGAGGGAGTTTCTCTTGGTGGTCGTAGCTCTGAAAGTGATCCCATTCTAAAAATTGGTATGCCACTTGGTTGGGTGAGCCCTACTCATTCGTGACCAATTGTCCCTAATTGTTCCAACCACGTGCGATCATATTCCGTTTGTATGATTCCTTTCTTGATTTTAAAGGTATCTCCCTTCCACGAGTTGGAATCTGCTTGTATTTGCTCAATCATGTGTCCATTTATGTCATACTCTATTGTGTCAATCTCTCCTTCACTCTCTTCATTAAAGGAACAACAGTCTTTGTACTTGTCATCTGAATTATCCTCCTCTGACTTCTCGTCATCTCCTAGGTTTCCATGCCTTCCTTCTCTCTCGTATGTGACTAAGGCCCACTTGCACATTAGGTTCAGATCATGTAAGTTGGTCCATTTCCACTTAGGTTTGTCCATGAGATCTTTGAGGGGTTTAAAGTTAGCAATTGGGTTTGTACATAGCTTGTTTGTCAAGTACTCTAAGATCTCGTGGAGTTTTGGCTTGTTGTTCGAGGCATGGAACATGATAGGGGTGGTCCGACTACAAGAGTGTCTAGTCATCATGCATAATGGTACCAAGGGCTCCCTCGTGGGCTCACCAGCTGTCTTGATAGCTTGCTCATATTTTTCCTCATTGTCCAAGAATGGCAGATTGTTGGTGGCTAGCACATGCATCCAATCTTGCTCATCATCAAGGCTAGGGATATATTTCGTTAGCGGCCTCTAAAAACTTCCTAGCTTGAGCATCACCCTTCAGTATAACAAGGAGATGCCGTTCAGGCTGACCTGGCATTGTCTTTCATGTGTCCATCTCTACTTTTAGTGCTTCCATTTTGTTTCTCAAAAAGATTAGACAGTCGCCCTAGTATTCGGTTTAGCCAGCAAGATGTCATAGTTGACTCCCTTTATGACAATGAAGTCAACTGAGAACTAGACTCATGTGATCTTCAACGGCTAATTCTTCATTCAACACTTTGAATGACCTAACTTTTGTCCCATTGGCTAGTGTGAACCTAGCATTCTCGATAGGCAGGTTACTGCAAGCTTGGGAAACCACGTGGCTAAGTACACTGACTCCAGTCTCGTGTTCACTATCCCTTTCATTATGGTGTCTCCTACTGCTAAGAGTGGCAAAATTGTGTGCATTTTTGTGCCCGCCCAGAAGGCATTAACATGTAAGGACTTGGGCCTTGAGTGTAGCATCAAGCTAGGTATCTGAGTCACTACACTATGGTCATGTAGGTCAGTTGCCTCTTGCCTAGTTGGTCCTTCCACCCACTTCTTCAACTCCTACCACAACATTAGGAGCTGCCTAAGCATGTCTCCTAAGTGCAAAGTCAGGGTTTGTCACTAGTGTCCTAATAAGGTTGTCAACTACTTGCTGCCCTCCTAATTCCATGTTTCTTGGCCAATGGCTCTGGCTTGTGGCACTTAAGCTTTGTCTATGCGGTTCTACTCGAGCTGCAGATGCATCTCTTCACTTCAGTTGTGTAGGTAAAACTGGCATTCTCACACTAGAGAGCTCATCGATTTCACCTTCTAGAATGGGGTCGGCATCCTTCAAGTTCTCTTAGGCTTCTCTCACCCACTCCTTAACCTTATTTATGGCTTCAAGTTGGCGTTTGGGCTGGGGTACTCCCCAACCTTGGCACTCCCATTTCCCACAGTCTTCAAAGCAAATGTTTTCGCTTCTACATCTGTGACCTTTTTCCTGGTGGTTAGAGTCGTGGCATTGTCTGTCTTAAGTGTGTTCTTCGCTTTGGTTCTCTTCCTCCTTCACCTACAACTTCTCTTCTCGATTCAGGTTGCATCAAGGTTACAAGGCCTAGGCAATGATATGCCGACCTACTTTTTCTATGCTCGGGTCATAACATGCAATGGGATACACGTAGCCTCTCCGTTGAGTGTTTCAACTACGAACAGTCCCAATGGTATTGATGGCACAATTGCCAAACTAGAGGGTGGTTTCCATCTAGGGCAATCAGCAAATAGTAGGGTGATTTTGCACTCTCGGCATCTAAGATCGGCCTTCTCTCGATTGGCTTGCTCCTTTTCAGGGTAGCGAGTCGAGACATGGCTTGGATGGCCACATGTCTAACATGCTATGGGTCTAGGGTTTTGAGTTTCTCCTAAGCCTCTTCCTCTTCCTCTACCTAAGGCCATAATTGGTACTAGTCTATAGTCCATCAATATTTGATTTCCTTCTTCATAGAATCTTCCTCTAAGGGTTCTTCCACCAAGTGCACTAGGGCTTCACTCGGTGGATGGGTAACGATGGATAGGAGGTCTAGGGATCCTTGTAGGGTTGATATCTGTCCTTGGCAAAACTGGCTTTGATTCATTGGCCATGGGGAGTGCCAAGGGGGTTCCCCTTCCCAAATAGGGTTGTCTACCCCCTAGATAGTAAAGTTGCATGTAAGATTGCTGGTAAGGCAACCGTCTTGGCAACCGAAAGTGCATGGTATCATGCCCGAATCTTCCACAATTGGCACAAGGTCTTGTTCTAGGGTCGAGGCATTCAGATGGTGGGTGATTTCTGCCCACAGTGTACACACTACATGTGGGGTTGTATCAATCTTTTCATTGACTCTTGCAGTCTAGCCACCTCTGCTTTTAGATCGCTTGGGTTTGGTCAATATTCTTTCCTTTCTCCCATTCGCCGGCAACTACTCATTCACTAGTTGCTACCACTCCCTCAATGTTCCTAATTGCATTGCTACCCTGTTGTGCCATCTAAGAGCTTCTCTCCCTAAGCAAGTCATCTACTTGGATAGCTTCCTGGAAGACTCTCTCAAGCACATCTCTCCATATGTTTGAGTTGCTTACCATGGCCTTATATAGCTCTTCGTTGCGGATCCCGTCAATGAAAACAATTGAGATCACTCTCTCATTGGGTCACTCAATTGCACATATCCTCTTATAGAGGCTCCTCATATGGGTAACGTAGTCTTCTATGTCCTCCTTGTTCTTCTAGCTAACGTTCATTAGCTTAACGATGAGGTTATTGAAATATCCTGCCTCCAAGAATCTCTTCATGAAGAGATCTTTCAACTAGGTGAATTCATTGCTCTCAGTGTTATCTAGGCTGGTGAACCAAGTCCATCCCTTGTCTCCTAGGCACATCCTAAATTCTTGTGCTTGTTGAGTGGGGTCTGTGAGATTATTCGCCTTGCACACTTGCTCAACAAAGCTATAAGGGTCACTCCCATCTTGGTATTTATCGAGCTGCTTTGCCACCATGGGTATTTTTCTTTTGGCTTCTGGCATTTGGGGTGACTCCCAACCTAGCTAACAATGATGCTATCAATACTGCCCCACTTTGCTCAATGCTAATAGTGTCTAGCAATCTCTTGGTGAGTAGCTCGCTTAGTGTAAGATCAACTTCCAGAACTTTGTCCCTATCACCATTGCCTCGGGTTCTATTTCTCCTCGATATGGCGAAGATCCTATTAATCTCGTTGAGTTTCCTCTCATGACGTAGCCTCTGAGCCTTTTGCTCCTGACTATATTTTGCCATGCATTTCAATGCGATCCGTGCCAGTCTCCTCTCTTCCTCAAGGGTGGCTACAATGTCTACCAACGACCTTTAGTGGTGTGCTATCCTAGTTTGCTAGTCGTATTGTGTGACAAGTCGTCCCCTTTTTTTACATGACCAGCCATTGTGGCAAGGTACTTTCTCTATTTCCCTCTTCTAGCCTTATGCCTCTAGCCTACACCCGTCTAATACTTTACAATTAGGAGGGAGCCTAGCACTCTTTTACATGAGCTTTTGAAGTTTTTTTGAGGCACCTTTCATTTAAAATTACGCTTTGGCCCCAGCTTAGCTTTAGAGGTCGCCTACGTGTCTTTGCTCTTTTTCCATCCTCTTCCTGCTTTTTCATTCATTTTTCCGCCTTCTTGACTTGGGGTTAACATTACCCCCCTCCGAGACGGGTGCCAGTCCCATGGCACTCTTGGCTGGTGTTGGGGTTTAATAGGTAGTTGGCAAAGTAGTCGTGTGAGGGTAAACTCGGGTGCTCGTGGAAGCTTGGTAATGAGGTTTTTTGGAGAAGCCAAATGGATAGCAAGTGGATGACAAGGGCCTTCGAAGTCAGTGGTTTGTCGCCTTTGTGATGCCTAGAAGGAAAAGGTGCAATGCTCTACCTAAGGGGGGTGTCTACCTTATTGTGTAGTGTATTGTGCTCATGCTGGTGGAATGGGGAGTTGGGTCTAACCACAGGCTAGCCTGGGTGATGTCCCACACTTGAGGACCCCATTTGTGCAAAGGGAGGTGCGGTGCCAGTAGCTTAGGGTGACAGGTCTAACCATGGGCGAGTGTTACCTCCCTAGGTATGTCCTACACTTGATGGCCTTAAGCGTGAAGTGGGGGAGAAAAAAGGGCTAGGGGGTTAGGAGTGGAGCCAACCAACCGAAGCCACCACGTACGTCTAACTTGAGGTCCCCTAGGTGCAGTGATCGTGCTTTATGTGGTGCTAAATGCTTCTGCAAGTGAGTTGTTTTGTCCATTCCATGTGTAATGTTCTTCTTGCTTTTCCTTTCATGCTTTTTCTCTTCTCTTTTTTTTAAAATATAAATATGAATAGGATTACACTAGTAGAATGACAACCAGTGCCTAATTCTCCTCGTCTGATGGCGGAGAAGGGGGTTGGATGGATTTGCTCAAAAATTGATAGCTTTGCATGTATCCTTTCAGATTCATGTGGACGCGGAGGGAGGTGGTGGAGAGGAAAGGATGATTGCATCTAGTGAAGTGGTTGTCGTTCATATCTTCTAGGGGAGCTAGGCAAAAAGAGGGGATGAGGTTAGCCCTCATCATCAGACGCGCCATGGCATAGCTGTCGATGGCGTTAGGGTCAAAGAAGAGGGGAGGCAAGCCATGTTCTTATGGGGTTGGGTCCTGCTTAAGTAATAACTTAAGTAACCTAAGATAATTACATGGATCTTTTTCTCTTTCCTGCCACTCCCAAATTACCAGCTCTGCGTGGGATCCAACAGGGATGTCATCAGGGCATGGTGGGAGAGGTGCGAACGGCTGCACATTAACTGGTTTGGCTCTTAGTTGCTTCCTGGTTTCTTCGACTAAATTTCTCCGTCTTTCCCTGAGTGTGGCTTGTCTCTCCGTAGATGGACCAACTTGTTGTTGCTCTTGGGAATGCAGTGGGGGGTTGTGGGATCACCTCTTCTCTGAATCTCCCCATATCAAATGCAAGCTTAGCCTCCTCCCCCTGCCGATCTTCTTGTTGTGCTCCTTCTTCAAAGCCCATTGCGTCAATTTCCTGGGGGGTTAGGCCGGCTAGTAGCATGTACTTTCATTGCTCTTCTAGGCTCAACCTAACCTCTGTAGGTTGGGGTGGCATCTACAGCCCTGCGTACAGAGCTCTGCATGAGATGCAGAGTTTTTTCTGTACCACCTCCAATCACTCCTTTTCCTCTGGGCGGGTGGTGTCCATTAGTGTGTTAATGAAGGCCTTTTGCTGGGCGCTGAAGGCTATCTAGGCGGCTTCTCCTTTACTCTCTTCGAGGATTTTTTCTTTCTCCACCAAAGCGAGGCACTGTGCCAGTGTCTTCACCCTTTTTTCGTTCTGCACTGCCCATTCCTCTGCTCTCTTGTTCATTTCTTCCATGCTCTCTCCCTGCTTCTATACCAGGGTTACGAGCCCTTGTTCTTGGTCTTTCAGTTCCCTACTCATTTTCTCTTGCTCTTTCTTTCCCAAGTGTAGCTCATCGGCGATCTCCTTTTGCTGGTGCTCCCTCTCCTGCTTTCTCTCCTCTTCTTTGGCATTCAATTCCTCCATATTTTCTTGATGTTGGAATTTTTTACTCCAATTCCCCATGTTGCATCAGGAGGAGCTTATACTCTTTCTGCATCTGCACAAATTCCTGATTTTCATCCTCCAACCGCCGCTGCTTATAGCTCTCCTCCATGTCCTCCTTGGCCTTCAATTCCTGTTTGAGATCAAAGATCTCTCGTTGTTGCATGGCTATTGTGCGGGTCTTTTCAAGCTGGAATGTAGCTACGGACTCCTTTTTCGCCACCAACTCAACCACCGCCATCTTCTTTTCCTCCTTAGCCTTCTCCAGTTGGGAGAGCAGATCGGTGACGTACTCGTCGTAATTGGCCTATGGTGTCACTGTTGTGTGGATTGGAGTGGTCGAGGCCTCCACCTTCTGACATTTCTGGTCCTGTTTTGACTCAGTATATGCGGCTAGTCTCTTTTGCCACGTAGCTGTGGTCTCCATGCTCTTTCCCTCGGCCATTTCTTTATTAATAAAATACTGCATCCATGCCACGAAGTTGGAGACCTCTGCGCTAGTGGGGATGCTAGGGGTGAGGATGGTTGGTTCGGTGGGAGGCACCATGAGGGTAGGGATAGGATGGATAAGGGCCTTGCCTTTGCCTTCAAGGACAGCGAGCGGTGTGATTTCTAGTACTTGCGTGCTAGAACCAGGCCCTTCTTTCCTCAACGGGCTCCAGGCTCCCAGATCATCGGCCCTGCTCTGCTGCTCGATTGACCGACGTGTAGCTTTGGCCAAGTCCTCCTCCTCCTTCCTTCTCAGTTCCTCTTCTTCCTCGGCAACTCTTCTTTGCCTTTCTTCTTCAGTTTTCCTGTATTCTTCCTTCAATTTCTCTTTTTCTTCTTGTTCTTTCATTTTCCTCTTCTCAGCCTCCTGTTTCGACACCTTTTTAGCCTTGTTGACTTCTTCCTTTGCTTTTTCTTCTTCATGTTTCTTCTTCTTCTCCCTCTTCTCGACCTTCTTGAGGGATTCTCTTTTTGCCTTCTCCAAATTCTCTTTCTCCTTCTTGTGGCCTTCATCCTGCTTCTTTTTCTTTTGTGCCGTCTTCTTCTTGGGTTTCTTGGCCTGCTTTTTGCCCGATTGTTTTTCTTGTTCCTGCCCTCCTTATCACTCTTGGCACTGGACCTCTCTTGGTCCTGGTGAGGGGGTGACTTGTCAGGTGTCTCTTCTTCTCCTTCTTCTGCACCTTGTGTCTCCTTCACTGCCTCCTAGATGAGTGCAGTCAAAATGCTTCCATAGGCAATGAATGAGGCCTTGGAGGAGGCCTTCTTTCTTTCTGTGGCATGGGGACTCCCCACCACCTGTTGGTGTACTTCCTAAAGCTAGTGCTTTAGCCGCCTGGTCAATGGTTTTGCATACATATCCGTTCCAGTCGACTTCCTGCAAGGTGTGAGCTACTACATTCTCCAGCACAAGTACATTGATTCAATGCATTAAGGCGTTGTAGCGTTGGCTGGAGAAGAGCGCGTGCACTAGCTTCGCTTGTAGTCTTGCTTCCGCATCAGGAATGTCCTGGATGCTGATGCCATCATTATTTAGCACATCCTCCTTTTTCATTTTCAGCATGGCATACGCATCCCTCTTCTGCTTTTTCTCTATCTTCGGCTCCAATCCCAATGCCTTCTCCACTAAGGCTGGGTTTAAGTGAACCTACACCTATTTAGCATTTTCTCTCCTTCCCACCACCACGGTGCCACACTCGTTGTCAGGGTCGTATGTCCTAAGAAACTCCACACACTTCGTGTGGTCAGGCTCTTGCACAAATTTCTCGAGATACTTGGTGAGGTTGCATTGCTCGATGACTCTCTTGGTTGCTTCCTCCTTGGCCATCACACCCTCTACGTTATGAATGGTTCGGAACTTAAGCTTGCGGCTTTCAAGGGTGATGCGGTATTGCGTTCTTTCCTCCTCCGTGAACGGAAATCGGTGGGCGCGGTCTTGCTGCGACATCTTTTGTTTCTGTCATGATCCCAAGTTTCCATTAGTGCTTCCAAATTAATAATTCAGTGAAAAAGTCATAATTAAAAAGAAAGACTCTATATGTTTATTAAATGAAAGCATTAAAATCCCATCCAATGTAGAATCTTCCCTTCAAACTTTAACTTTTTGCCCTTTATTTCAAAGTTCTCGTGCCATTTTTCCTACCTCGCTCCTTGTTTACGTGTTTATGCATTTCACCTCAACCGCCTCCCCTTCCCGCTCGAGAAGAATCCTTCCTAGGATTGAAGGCTAGGGGGTCAGGGGCATTCTGCAATGGGTCTAGGAGTTACCGGCATAGGAACCAAGTGTAGAAATGAGGGTTGTACTCTAACTTAGCTTCACGGTTTAGATCAAAAGGTCAAGTGCCCATGTGTGTGATGTAAGTGAGAACATCTATTAGAAAGTCACCAAAGGTGACGTGTCTAGCAATATGTAGCTCTTCCTCAGTCAATAAGCAATCGAGGTAAGGGTGTCCTTTGATGTGCTCTTCCAGGGGTCAGCCATGAAGAGTGGTTAACACTCTATATGAGATTGGCGTGACGTAGGTGGGGTCGTACTCCATTGTTTTGATTGTGCAGCGTTGCTCAGCATTTGTCATGACTTGGCACCCTTCAACTTCCCATTGCAACCTAAGAGTGTACCAGTGCCTCAAGAATGGGGATTCAATATCAATAAGTTTTGATAATTCTGCAATTTCATGGTCGGTGATGGCAGCAGTGGTTCATTGATCATATGACGTGATGAGGCGTTGTTTGAGGGCTTGCTCTTTAGAGATCAGCGGAGTTAGCTACTTTTGCGAAGGCAAGTTCAAACCTCTCCCAAGAACGAATTTTGATTGCAAAAGGTTCGGGCAACAAGCCTAAGTCCAAGCGATCGTAGCTCAGAGCTAGTTCTCTGAAAGTGGCATCTAGTCATCTAATGCAATCAACCACGTCATCCCCCGTATCTTCGGCTAGATCTGAGGCTCATAGGAGGATTTAAGACGTGCTGGTGGTTGGGGTTTGATAGCAATAGAGCCTTTGACAATGAATAGTTGCAGTTGTGGGTATTCTTGAGATTGCAATTGGACCTCTAGATTAGGGCTGGTAAAGTAGTAGCTACATCCGATGGACTTCTGCCTTTAGAATGGATCATTGCAGTCAGATTGGCTCTAGCGGGTGATGGCTCATGTGACGATGTATGTCGTTTGGGCCAATAGGCTTATTCGACTCTCTTGGGCATGTGCGTGGATGAGCTTGATGGATGTGGGTCTGGAAAGCACTGCGGCTTATGGTTTTGAGGTTCTATGGGACTTGGGGTGATCAAGCTTGAGGGCGGCGTATGAGTGGTGCCTTTGACCGTGTGGGCTTTAGGGATCCATATCCAAGCATTCCCCTCATAGTAGCCTTGCGCGTGCAAGAGGGCTTTAGGGACCCATCTTTGCTTGATCATGCTCCGATTTTTATGACTGCACCTTCGTTTCTTAGATTTAGAGCTTCAAGTCTTATGAGGATGTGTGTGTCGACTCCTAGGCGGCGATTGCGGTTGTTTAGGCTTCCATTGAAACCTAGGCTATTGGGCCTTAGCTTTTGTTGCCATGAGCAGCAATTCTTGAGAGTTGGTGGGCGATGGCCGAGCACTATCCCCTCCTTAGATTTGGCTGCTAATACTTCTACCAGTGGCCTTGCGGGCGGTGGTGAGGTCGCACAGCCCTTGCTGAAAGCTGTAACAATGCGAACATTGCCTATGGTGAGGTGGATGTGCTGCAACTCATAATCGATGTTGCAAAGAGTTTGCTTTTTGAAGGTTCGCCCTAGCAGCAACTCCGTACCTGCATCTTTGGCGTTTGTCAATACGCAGAAGATCATTGGTACCTAGCAGCGACTCCGTGCCTGCGTCTTTGGCATCTGTCAACACACAGAAGATCCTAATCGATGTTGCAAAGAGTTTGCTTTTTGAAGGTTCGCCCTAGCAGCGACTCCATGCCTGCGTCTTTAGCGCCTGTCAACACGCAGAAGATCATTGGTACAGTCTCAAACTCGATAGAAACAGTGGCCCTGCACTTGTCGAGAAGTGCATATGAGCGACCCCCATATGGGCTTAATTTGGCATTAGTGGGTTGTAATGGTGGTTTGCCAAGTTGGGTCCAATGATAGTGAGTCAAGATATTGAAGTCTGCTCCCTCGTCGATCAAGGCATTGAAGGCGCATGTTCGCTTGGCAATAACCGTGATGTGCAGGTATCCAGGCTCTACGGCTTCCTCATCCTCCTCATCGACTTCAGTGATTGTGGCTACTTGCACTTTGACAAGCGGTACCAACATTGGTGGCTCGTGCAAAGGATGTGTGGGAGGATAGTACTTCTTGATGCGACTGCCATTGAAGAAGCCTATTCCCTCACCGTTTAGAGTCTCGAGCTCGACGTTGCCCGTTCGGCTGATTGCACAAACTTTGAAAAGTCAAAGACCCCTAAACTTCATTTTTTACTTATGCGCCTTAACTGAGTATAGGAGCACTAAGTCGCCCTGTTCGAAGTCGCGTTGCTTGACATGCTTGTCAAACCAGCTCTTGCATTGTGCCTTCTCACATATGAGCGCATGAGTGGCTAGAAGGCGAGTCTCCAAGAGGCGTTCGAGCTCAACTAGGAGTTGTGTCCATACCTCCTTTCCTTCCCATCGCTCCTGAAGTGCGAATCTCAGGCTAGGCACGAAGAATTCTACAGGGAGAATTTCTTCGGTTCCGTAGGTCAACCTAAAGGGGGTCTGGCCGACAGCCATTTTATAAGCTGTGTGGTAAGCCCACAAGACTGTCATCAGCTTGTTATTCTAGTCGTTGCTTGCGCAAGGCAGAGACTACCTTGGTTAGGATGTTGACAAGAATCTTATTCTTGGATTCTTCCTGGGCCGTTTGCTTGAGGATAGTATGGAGAGGATTTTCAATGGATAATTAGGAAGGTGGATAGGAGATGCGCTATCACTTCATTGATGAAGTGTGTGCCCTGGTCACACTGACTAGTTCAATGGGGCAGCCGAATCGTGAGATCACCTGCTCCCACAAGAACTTGGCAGTCATTCAAGCATCGTTCTTTCGTGTTGCTCTTGTCTCTGCCCATTTCGTGAGGCAGTCTGTGGCCACAATGATGTATTTGGCCTACGAATACTGTGCAGCAGGGTTGATGGGTCCTATGAAGTCGATTCCCCAGTTTTCGAAGGGTTGTCATGCAATGATTGGGATCAACTCCATTTGATCCTTGTGAATCGGTACTTTTTTCCATTGACACTCATCACAATGCTTAACAAATCGTGCTGCATCACGAAACAACATTGGCCACCATAGTTGAGACTACGACACCTTGCGGGCCATCGTGTCTCCACTAAAGTGTCCACCAGCAATTTTGTTGTGTGTCTCTGAGAGCAAGTCGTGCATCTCATGCTCGCACACGCATCTGTGCATCAATCCATCTTGCCCTAGGCGATACAGTTGGCCTGCTATCAACTGGTAGGGTTGGAATCTTGAGAATGAGTCGCCTCAGTCTTGCCTTCTCTATCGGTCGTTCAGGTAGTCTGTGCTCAAGCACTTAGACTATGTCATCTGCCCAATATGGTGTTAGATCGTCCTTGAATAAATCTCTCTCGCTGGAAAGATTGAAGAGATGGTCGTCTGGCAATTCATCGGCAATGCCTTCTCCAGCGGCTTCTCCTGTGGGGATGCGTGACATATGGTCAACCATGTAGTGCTGCTTTCCCTTCCATACAATCACGGAGAAGTCAAAATCCAAAAGTAGAAGGAGCCACCGAGCTATGCGTCGTGTAGCGCAAGGTTTATTCACTAGATAAAGCAAGGCTTGATGGTCCACAAAAAAGGTAAAGGGTGTAGCCAATAGACAATGCCGAAACTTCTTCACAGAAAACACCATGGCCAAGCCCTCTCTTTCTATCGTCCAGTAGTTCATTTTCGTCTCAGTGAGTTGTCTACTAGCAAAGCTCACTGGATAGTCTAGGTTGTGCTCGCCAAGTTGGCACAACACTATCCCCACAGCAAATTTGGAAGCATCGATATGCACGTGGAAGGTAATGGTCCAATCTGGGACTCGTAGAATTGGTGTTGTGGTTAGAGCCTTCTTCAATTCTTCATATGCTTGTGGTCATGCTTTAGTCCATTCAAAGACAATCAACAGCTTGTATAAAGGTTTGGCTATCAACGCGTAATTCAGTACAAACCACCGATAGTATCCCGTATGGCCTAAGAAGGATTGGACTCCCTTGTAGTTGATTGGGAGTGGAAGGTCAACAATAACCCTCACTTTCGAGAAGTCAATGGCAATGCCGTTCTTCAACACCATGTGGCCTAGGATGCATCCATGCTTCACCCAAAACTGGCATTTCAAGGGGTTCAAGGAGAGATGATATAGGCGACACTGCTCAAAGACTGCTTGGAATTTGTCTAAGTATTCCATCCAGGTCGAGTGAATGCAAAGGTCATCGACAAAGACTTCCAACTCTTTGCAAAGCATGTCTTTAAATATGGTGCACATGAGGCGTTGGAAGGTGGCAGGGGCATTAGTCAACCTGAAAGGCATGACTATGTAAGCAAAGACGCCCCACTCGCTGGCGAAGGCAGTCTTATCCCTGTCGGCAGGATGCACTTGCACCTGATTGTATCCTGAGAAGCCATCCATAAAACTGTAGGCCTCCTTGCCCGTGACTCTTTCAAGCATGTGCTCGGTGTATGGCAATGGATAATTGTCCCTTTTAGTAGCAGCGTTCACCTTCTTGTAATTGACGCACACTCTAATTTTTTTGTTTTTCTTCATCACGATGACTATGGGTGATACCCAGTCCGTATACTCAATTTCATAAATGAATCCCGCTCTCATCAACTTATCAATCTCTTTCTTGATAGCATGAGCATGTTTTGGATTCATTGGGTACGATCGCTGCTTCACCGGCGTTGCGTCTGGTGTCATGGGTATATTATGAGTCACTACACTCGGATCTACCCCTTTAAGCTCTTCCAAGGACCAAGCGAATACGTCTGCGTACTCTCTCAAGAAAGCGACAAGACTCATTTCTTCTTTCTCAGTCAAGTCATCGGCAATGAAGGCTGGTCGGGGTGTCTCCCCTTCCTGGGCTAAGTTCACCTCCTTGACCTTGGCTGGTCCCTCGATTGGTTCGCTCGTCTACCCATGCTGTTTGGCACCCAACAGGATCACTACCCTATCTCCTTTCTTGAATTTTGTAAATCTTTTAGGGAGGTCCTACGGTTTTCGTTGTTCATCTGTTCGTGTGTCCCTGGATTGTTTTGCCCTTTCCTGCTTCAATCGTACGCACCTCAGGTGAACGGGTAGGTCCCCCTTGGTGCGTCGGGTCTTGGAAGGCCTAGGAATTTCTGGGTCACTATCCGAACTGACCTCCTACTCAGAGTCGAACTCCCCATCTTCGCTAGAAGAGGTGGTCTCCCTTGGTGGTCACAGCTCAGATGATGATTCTGTCCTAAGCACTGGTATCTTTCCTGGTTGGGCTAGCCCTGCTTGCTCCAAGTCTATGGCTCCTACGTGTTCTAACCAGGTGCGATCACAATCCATGCGCATGACCCCCCGCTCTATCCTGAAGGAAACACTCTTTTTCTGTGGCTTGGAGTCTACCCGTATTTGTTCTATTCCATGTCCCTCAATGTCGTATTCTACGGCATCTATCTCACCCTCACTTTCGTCTCACTGAAGGATTGGCAATCTTCGTACTCAACATCAGGGTCCTCTACGTCAGACTGCTCGTCCTCTCCTAGGACTTGGTATATCTCTTGTCGTTGATCCGAGACTAGGGCCTAGTTGTACATAAGGTTTAAGTCATGCACCCTGGTCCATTGCCACTTGGATTCATCTAAGAGATCCTAGAGTGGTTTGAAGTTTGCTGCTGGATTGTTAGCTAGCTTGTTCGTTAAGTATTCCAGAACCTCCTGGAATTCTCTTTTGTTGTTTTGCACTTGGAAGGTGAGGGGCTTAGGTCTCCCACGAAGGGTTCCTGCCATCATGCAAACTGGTACGGAGGGCGTGCTGCCAGATTTGCCCCTCATCTTGATGGCTTGCTCATACGTCTCATGATCCGAGAATGGTAGGTGGACTGTAGCAAGGACATGCATCCAATCTCGCTCATCCTTTGGGCATGGGACATACTTGGTCAAGGGCCCATAAGACTTCTTGACTTGAGCGTTACCTTTGAGCATCGTGGAGATGGCATCCAAGTCAACTGGTGAAGTCTTCCAAGTGTCCATCTCCACCCTCACAGCTTCCATTCTGTTGCCAAGGAAGATCAAGCTGTTACCCCAATCTTCAATAACTCTGGCATTGCACATCCATGGTTAGCCTAATAGGATATTGTAGTCCACCCCCTTCATGACTATAAAGTCGATAGAGAACTGGACACGTGATTTTCACTGGCCAGTTTTTAAGTACCCCGAATGGCTTCACTCTCATGTCGTTTTCTAATGTGACATTAAACCGAGCGGTCTCGATAGGTGGGTTTCCCCAAGTCTGAAGAAGTACTGTGTTACTCAATACACTAACCCAGCTCCCGTGTCTACAATCCCCTTTCTCATTGTGTCGCCTAAGGCTAGGACCGGTATTACTGCATGCATCTCGGTGCCTTCCCAAAAAGCATTAACATGCAAGGATTTTGGCACAGAGTGCAACGTTAGACTTGGTATTTGTGTTTCTACATCATGGTCATGCAGATCAGTAGCTTGTTCTCGTGACCCCTCAACCCACTACTTGAGGTCTTGCCATAGGGTGGGATGTTGCTTAAGCAGGTCTCCCAGGCTTAACGTCACATGGGTGGTCACTAACATGGTAAGGAGGCTGTTGGCTGCTCGTCTCTCTCTTAAACCGGATTGTCCTGGACAATGGCCATGACTGATTTGCGGGCCTGCAGCATCAAGGCTTGGCCTAAGCAGTGCTGCTTGTGGTGCAGTCGCATCTCCTGACTTTGGTCGAGGGGGTGAGATTGGCATGCTTATGCTGGGGAGATCATCGATCTCATCCTCTAGGATGGGCTCAGCGTCCCTTAAGTGCTCTTGGGTCTCTTTCACCCAATCCTTCACTTTCTCTATGGCCACGAGTTGGCACTTCGGATGCGAGTATTCCCCTACCTTGGCACTTCCCTTTTCGGTCGTCTTGAGGGCTGAAGTTTCTGCCTCTGCATCCATGATCTTCTTTCCAACACGGAGAGTTGTAGCACTCAGTTTTTAGTGCAATCTTAGCTTCCGAACTCTTCTTTCTCTGCCTGTGGCTCTTCTTCCCTATCGAGGCTGCATCGAGGTTGCTAGGTCCTGGTAGTGATATGTTGGCATGCCTCGTCTGGGCACAAGTCATGACCCGCAATGGGATAGGTGTGGCCTCCCCATTGAGGTTCTCGACACCAAACAGCCCCAATGGGACAAATGCTACGTTGGCTGAACTTGAAGAAGGTTTCCCCTGCTTTGGGCAATCGATGAAGAGATGGGTGATTCCACGCTCAACGCACCTTAGGTCAGCTTTGTCTCTGTTCTGCTGCTCCCTCTCAGGGCAACGTGATGAGACATGCCCTGGGTGACCACAAGTGGATCGTGCGTCTACCCTCCTAGGCCTCTACCTCGTCCTCTCTCTAACGCCATCACCGGTACTGGTCGATAATCCATAAGGACTGTGTTGCCCTCGTCGTCATGAGAGACATAAGGGTATAAGTAAGTATCTTCCTCATTTGGCTCTTCCAGAACCCAGCACAACCCCCAGGCCCCCAGAGCTTTCTGCAGCACCTCAATGTGCTTCGGAGTGCAAAGCCCAACCTATGACACCGATGAGGGAGTCACCACTATCCAGTCCAACAGCACCATCCCCAGCAGCAGGCCTTAAACCTTCATACGCGATACGACCTTTCCTCTCCTTGGCTAAGGACCTTGCCGCGACCTCTGGGGATGACTTAATAACTTGCATCAGGATGTTGGACGATACTTTCACCACATTCGCTAGAAGCTATGAGAGGCTAGACCTAGGTCTTCTTGACAGAACCCTTGCTTCGGAGGTTCGTGCATTACCATGCACTTGGGAGGAATACGAACTTATGACTACTAAATCCCCAACGAAAAATGCAGTCTTTCTATAAAGATTCAAGGTTTAACTCACCTACCTAGACAGTGGCTCGATCACAGATTAGCGTCTCTAGCAAAGGACATATAAAGGCCCAGGGGTATGTAGCAGGAGGCATGCAAATGGAGCTCGAATATTTGCATGACACAGAGATCGACACTCGCGTACGCTGACACTAGCAAATCTTCCAGATGATGATGCCTTCTTTCCTGGAACAACACATGCTATTGAATATGTCTTTGTCATCCTTGCATCCTCCACTTTCACGGACTATGTAGTAGATGTTGTCGATGATGCTCTAGATTTCCTTCACAGAGGCCTTAATCTAGTGCAAGAAGCACACGAAAAGGAAATCTCATATGGAGAAGCAATCACTGCGCGCCGGCTTGTCCTGAACCAATACTCGTAGTCTTGCTTTTGCCCTCTTCAAAATAAAAAGATGCTTCTTTGTGTTTTTTTTTCTATTGTCCTTGCTAATTTTAGCACTATGCTTCTACCAATGCATGATATGGCACAAATCCTTCAAGCTGTGAATATGGACTACAAGCCCTCTACAATACATATTACTTTCCCTATTGTGTATTATGGAGATGTCATATGCGTTGGGTGAAACGATGATGACGAGGCTACTTACCTGAGTGCCAAATAATTTATTTGTGCAATAGAAGCTATAACATCTCAAGCAAGTGCAATTCTTCCATTAGTAGTGTCCAAACTAGTAATATAAGGTAGCCTATTTTGGTTCAAATTTTCTTTCCAATCAAAAGTACCCTCAATCCAGGATTCCTCTTGAATAGTGGTTTTCTCTTTTGTTAGCTTGCCATGTGACTTTAGATGCATTGGTACCAATCTATTTTCCCCAGAACAACCCTCTTCTACTTGCGGATTAATCATTCAGATCGGTCCTAGTTTCGATGGCTACAACCCTACTTGTTTTTTGCATGAAATTACTACCGCAACACTTTATAAACCAAATGGAATCAATTTCTATCTTCAAACCTTATGGAGGTGGTTGAGATCAATCATGGTGGTGTAGGTTCAAGCTCCTGGATGAGCAAGTCTTTGCCTAGATGCCCTCTAGAACTCTATTATAGGATTCTTACAAGGATTTGAGGTCCAACAAGTCAAGGGGGACTAATTGCAATCTTGAGGGACAAACATAATGATATATTTTATCTTTCATGCGATGATCAATGAAGGGACATATTTAGTGAATGTGATGCAAGTTTGAATCATGTCACATCTCACATCTAGAGAGCCATCAACTCGAGGGGAATTAGTACGATGAAATTAAAATCATGCATGATATGAACATCCTATAAAGAGGTTTTTCTCTCATGTTGTTGTTTGTCGATTTTTGTTGGGATTATTTTGCAACTTTCACCAACATCTGACACAACCTTACATCTTCCAATTGGCACACCACAACTCAAGTGTGAGTAATTGTTGGGAAATTTCTAAGGCAATTATCTTGATTCCATTGTAACTCAAGAGACTCCTCAACATTCAGATTCCATTGTATTTTCATTTCTTTCCCAATTGTTGGGCCATTTCTAAGGCAATAATCTTGACTATAATACCTTTAGCTATTAGGATATCCCAAGATGTTGGGCCTATCCACCACAAACCTACTAAAGTATGGTAGGTCTCCACCCAATTCTTTATAATGATAGCCCATACTTGTTGTGCATCCAACCTCTTAAGTAGTTGAAACACTAAGGAATATGTTCCCTCTTTTGGTTTCATTAATCCAAGTCCTTTTGACCTCTCAACTATTAAAAACTCCCATGCTACAACATGCCATCAATATTTGTTTCCTTCATGTTCGAGTTAGTCTCCATATTAAAAGCCATCCTAGCAGACCTACATATTGGAATTTTAAGTTGTCCATACTTGCATTGTCACCCCTCGTGCCAATCTCAAGAGCTAGGTGCCTCATTTCTTGAAGAAGTTTTGAACCTCCACATTATGTGCCTCAAAGGAGCATCCCTCTTCTTATATTCCCACATTACAAATGCATAGTTGTTTTGCATCCAACCTCTTAAGTAGTTGAAACACCAAGGAAATAATGATAGCCCATAGTTGTGCATCCAACCTCTGAAGAAGTTGAAACACCAAGGAATATGTTCCCTCTTTTGGTTTCATTAATCCAAGTCCTTCTTTTGACCTCTCAACACTTAAAAACTCCCATGCTACAACATTCCATCGATATTTGTTTCCTTCATGTTTGAGTTAGTCTCCATTTTCAAAGCCATCCTGGCAGACCTTTATTTGAATTTTAAGGTGTCCATACAAATGGCAAGAGGTTGACAAATTGCTGAAGGTTCAAATAAGAAATATACGCCTCAGCTATCTATATCACTAAAAACATGCAAAAAATTGATTGTTGAATATATTCTATGCAAATCAAGAGCAACCATACTGACAAAATTGCCCACTTCTCATGTCCTTTCTTCCTAAAAAATTAAATTGGATCCGAGAGCACATAATCTACCTTCAATAACCACCAATACCTTTCATGGCTTCATTAGCACATGAAACCCGATGGGATCCATTTTCATCTCCTAACGCTATAATATTGAAGCAATTGAGGCACGCTTCAGAAACCACATAGGCACAAGTCATCCAAAAGCTCACATACCATAACCAGAATCAAACTCTGTTCCTATTTCACACGCATCCATTTTCTCTCTCTGTGATGTATTTTGATTGGTGTAATTCAATTCTCTCTGTGGTATCTTTGATAACTATATTGCATGAGATGTATTCTCATCACCATATTGGGATTGTACTTTTGATAATTGTAAGTTGGATTTAAAGATTTTAGCCCCCACAAGCCAACAAGTGTGATTTATGAATAGACATGGAATGGTGCTTTGTCTAATCTTGGATAGATGTACTAGGTTATGAATAGACTTGGAATGGCACTCTGTTGGTTAAACATACTAGGTTATGGATGTAAAGAGCCAAAGTTGACTTGTGGACCTCATCACCTTGAGGAACATTGTTGGCTTAGGAAGGTTTCATAAACGCCCAAATGAACAAACACCTTAGAATGCATAAACCAAAAGAAATGAAAGGTGGATCAAACATGATTTGGGTGCTCCTGATTTCAAATTTGTCTGGATGCTTGCATGCATTTGATTGGTGGCAATGGCTAGCCACTCCTTTTTGTGTACTATAGAAAACTATCCAGTCACCTCTTGCTTGTCAAATTTAGCATCACTATGATAGTTCTATCCCCCATTGAATAATTGAAACCTCAATTAACAGCTTTGTTGCACACATTTGTCCCCGAATGAATATGAAATGACCCTTAGTTATTCTAGAGTATTGATCCAAATGGCAAAAATTTTTGTCTTAATTTGTATGGTTAGGTCCCTTACGAATTACATGGACGTAACTCAAAATGGATGTTTTCTAACATCGTCACTCTAGAATGAGTTGTGATAAAGAAGTAAAGGTGGAGTTCTTGTCTATGGCTAGGGCGCCATCCAAGCTTATGATGCCACCCTTAAATTCATTTGGAGAATTGTTCTATAAGAATTACTACCAGCCAAGGCATCACAATGGGTTGTTGAACTATGTTGCTTTGTATTTTTTATTTTTCTTTTTTATGGTTTTAATAGTCATAGAGTGTAAATCCTCCGCTCTAGGGACCTTTAAAAGTTAGTCCATAAGGGGCCTTACTAGGAGATCCCAGGGTCTTTGAATTATCTAGAGTATACAACATATGTGTCCTGCTATTTTAAGAACTACTAAAGGAAGATTACGACTCTTGGACACTTGTTATCACTATGGCACTCAAAGGCAAGCGCCATCTTGCTCATTTAAAGAAGTTATACAAATACCAACATTTTCTCCTAACAAGAGTAATAGGATATCTTAGAAAATTTGGATCATTTCAACCATCTAGTCATTAGTTGAAACACTATAGTTATTCAAAATCTTGATGGTTTCTCATCTAAGGTTCATAGGGTGCTAAACCAAGATTATGTTTACATTGGCATGTCCAAGCTTGCAAGGGTGAGTATTTTACTATTGTTCTTAAATTAACCATGATTTGTAGACCAATTCATGTAAGGAGTGCATGAAAACCTATAAGGTTTTTAATCCAAACATTGCCATGTGTGCCATTATACAATATCCTATGTCTGCATGAAGTATTAAAACATGTGCATTAAATGGTTACATCATCCAAAAAAGTTAGAGAAAAGTGAGTAATATTGCACAAAATAGGTATGTAACTACTTGGTTTGAGGCCTCCTTTTTCTGCAACAGGGTGGTCATTTTCAACATTTAGTGCTAGGATAAACAAGCCCATGACTATATTTAGATATGGCCTTTTGACTAAAAGTGAAGAGGCTTGCATGTGTGTGTATCTATGTGCATGTGTATGCATGTGCACACATGTTTATGTATGTATGTGTGCATGCATACATGCAGACACATGTGCATACAACATGTTCATATGTGTGTGTGGGGGGGTTAGGAAATCTAGGTTCACCTCCATATGGTTACTTTCAATTTCATTAATTTTTGTGTTGTGTTTACGAGCTAGATTAAAGCTTGACTTTCTTATAATTTCCTATACATAGAATTTTGAGAGAAGGTAGAAAATTCTCTATGTACTTAAAGCTCCCTACTATTACAATTAGGAAGTGGCATTTTTATATAATTCTTTTATATAGGGAATTTTGAGTGAACATAGGAAATCTTCGTAGTGACCTATGTTTCCCTACAAGGAGAAGTAGGGAATTACGTTCATGTATACTCTTATATAGGGAATTTTAAAAGAAGATAGGAAATAGTCTATATTGACCTTTAATTCCCTACTATTAGATGTGGGGAATCTCATTCCCTAGTTTTATATAGGGAATACGTGCATACACACATAGGAAAAATTGCAACATTTCCTACATTTCACAAGATTTCCTATATAGCGATTGATTAAAAGTCCCTTGTGGCTTGGTATAGGCCATTTTACCACACAAAATACATATGAGAGGCTATCCACTAATTGATATCATTTATATATATATATATATATATATATATATATATATATATATATATATATATATATATATATATATATATATATATATATATACATACATACATACATACATACATACATACATACATACATACCCCACATGGTATAGGCCATTTTACCACACAAAATGCATATGAGAGGCTATCGACTAATTCATTTTTGACATGTTTATTTGTACACTTAACAAAGGAATTCATTGTATTATGATATGCATATTTTTTTGTTTAAGTTTTGATATTTTCTATATTGATGTGAATTTTGGTTTGAGTTAACATTTTTGTTCTATAACATTAGCATTTAATCTTAATTTCCTAGACACTTTCAATCAACCACGAAAGATTTTGACAAGCTTTGACTTATTGAAATGGAGTTGGAAAGTTTAATCATGCAAAACTAGCATGGTTTGGTTAGAGTTACATTTTCATTAATAGATTTTCAAAAATTTGAAGGCACCAAATGTTTATTCTTTCCTGTTTTTACTCCCCCCAACCCAAACTAACATATACATTGTGAACATTCTCTATGATGTTTGATGATGGAGAATTTGAAGATATTAAATATTAATGAGTTTTTCTACTAGGTGCGGTAATTTCAAGGGTTCTTCAAGTAAACTAGAGCTCTTAAAACTTACAACCATGGGTGTAAAATCTTATGTTTTTTAGTGTTAGTAAGGTATATATTAACTATGGACACAAAATCAGAAAATTTTAAAAGCATGTGCATTGTACTATTAGTTCCATTGAGATACTTTAATTGATTTCAGTAGTTGGGGTAAATACACAATTAACAGTTGTATCACTAGTATCATTCAATCTCCCACACTATAAAGATAGATATACAAGGCATTCCAATCTATGCTGCAAATTCAGGAGGGTGTTACCTATCTTCAATGTGGTCTTAATTTGGATGCTTCATATAGCATACATATTTCGTACATCACAATTTGCAACAAGTTGCATTTCAGTAGTGACATTTCATTTGCATTATATCTAGCTATGTACATCTGATGTTTTGAAATTTGGATGCATAAGTGGAGACATTGAAGAGTATTTGTATTTAGCTAGATAGGTAAAATAGCAATGTAGTTCTATCAAAAAACATGTTGGATTGCCATACTCATGTAGATGAAATGGTTGGATAGTAATTATGTTAAAGAACAAATTGGACTCTTCTAATGACAAGGCATATTTGGCTCCATTTAATCTAGCAAGGTAGCTCTCTTTACACATGGACTAGATTGTCAGGTTCATATCTAATGCAATTTCCTTATTTTATGAGCAAAGGGAAGTAGCTTCTCTTCCTTTTACTCACAAATAAAGTAAAGAAAGTGGGATACTCTGATACCATGAAAAACTTACACGACATAGTGGATAAAACCTAAGCAAGAACTAGAGAATACATAACAAATATGTGAAGAATATAAACTTCTTTAATGCCAAACAAACTCATACAAAGATGGCACTATCCACTTGTGCACTTTCCGTGTGAAGCTTAGATAATGATCTAGATAGATGATAGACAAAGAGATTAAGGCTAGTTCGAAAATCTTTCATAGACCTTGTAAATAACAAACCAAACATAAACCTCGTAAATATGCCATTTAAACATGTTGGCAAATGAGTAAGTAAACCCTTGGAAATTACATAGATCCATAACATAAATATTGTACCATTCACAACAATCCATTGTGTGCACTTTGGGAAACTCTTGTTATTTACGTCTTTTAGCATATAAACAATCGTTTCTTAAACCATGTATCAATTGTGCAACAAGAATATATTTATTGAGTCCTATTATTTAACTGATTACTAATTCTTTATGTTAATGGTGCAATGGCCCCTTACATACTCCATGTATATATAGAAGGAGGGGAGGTTCATTGGTCAAGATCAAAGATTGAGTACGAAAAACATTGCCCACATAAAAACAATTAATGAGCTCAACTAGAACTTAGAGGCTTGAACTTCCAATAGTTATAGCAACACTTCACCTAGCCTAAGCGTGATTGCATGTCAGTTTATATAAGGAAAATGTTGTTATAGGACATATAGTTTTTATTATGTCACTAGATGAATGTGCCGTAGTTTGGAAGGGGACCAAATAAGTCTAAAAAATATTTTTTCTTTTGTAATGACTCCACACTCGAGGGGACACTTCAAGGTCTAGATCCATTGAGTTGAAAATTTGATGAGATTCTTACTACTTTTCTTTTACTATGAAAGTAAATATCCACCTTATCAAGAAAACGATATCATATAGCAATTAATCATTGACCTATACATGTGCTCCTCTTATTTCTTTCATCTGTATGGAAAGAAAACGTATTCGAAATGTGTATGAACTGTGCCTTAGAGCACATGCACATGGCTATCTAGCTGATGCTTAAGCCTATTTGTTGTAATGTGTATTACCAATAGACTGAATGATATAAGCATGACAAGTTAGATGCTATGTATGAACTCCATTTGATTTACTATACATAGTTATTTAACTAGTTGCAACTAGATTTTTGTATAAGAAAACATGGCTATGTGAGATGTTATATATAAATTCACCTTGCTTTGCTATGGAGACACTTAACTTGTTATAGCTTTGCTCACTATAAGGAAACGAAGACATAACGATGATCACTTTTGACGCCAATTGCCACATAGCAACACATCTATAGAGAGGTGTATACTGATTGTTTTAACGATGAGATGATAATTTTTTAGAGGAATGATTTTGTCACTTCAAGCGTTAATATATAACCCATATCTTGTAGTAGCTTTTACGTAGTGAAATTTCACTTTAAAAATCCCTAATTGCTAAGCAGAAGAATTTGCGCATTTACTAGGTATGGGTCTTAGATTCTAGCCTGGTGTCTTAAGTCCTTGTCTAAAGTCTCCTCCAGAAGTGTTTAATTGGTAGCGATTAGTAACTCAAAGCGAATTCGTCATAAGCGGCCAAATATGGCTAGAGGTTTTAATTTTGAGCGGGGCCATTAAATCAACGCAGAAGTCGGTACATGATTATCGTAGCAGCTCAAGCAAGTTCCTCTACTATGCAATTCTTGACAATTACCCTCTACATGACCAACTATACTAGTTGCACCTTAATTTCCACTAGAGTATGGAGTACCACGAGACCAGGATAAGTCTAGGGGGTGATAATATTAATCTATTCTAGGAAGGGGTGACAAGAAAGTATGCAAAAGGATGACATAAATTTAAAAACGTAAAGGACAAGAGAAGCGAAAAATAGAGTGATTGTCCAATGCATATAATTTTTAGACAAGAAAAATACTTTAAATTTATATTTGTTAGAGTGATGGGCTCACTCATATAAATTGTAAAATCCAAGTGAGACATGAGATCAAGGGATTTCAACCTAAGGAGTCAAAAAACAATTGTAAAATATAAAATAGCATGTGCAAAATGAGAGAATGATCTAAGCTAATACAATATGAGGTTGTTCAAGAAAACTAAGGCCATGTATAAAAACTAGAAAGTGAATGGATAAGCTTGTTCTTGTGGTATGAAATCTTGTGAGCTCTCTTCTTATTTCTTACTTGAGAGAGAGAGAGAGAGAGAGAGAGAGAGAGAGAGAGAGAGAGAGAGAGAGAGAGAGAGAGAGAGAGAGAGAGAGAAAGAAAGTTATATTAATGTCTTCTAAAGACCAAAACTGGCCTATGAGACAAACTGTGATACAACTGATGAGGTCCAGCTATCCAAAATAAAAGTGCTGAATGAAAAGCTAAAAACTGGAAACTGGAAATACGGTGCTGTGAGTGTGATAAGTGTCGTGTATGTGTATGTGCGTATGTAGCTCTAGTACTCTAGATAATGGCTACAAAAGGGGAACAAATGTCAGCTGTGATAGGGGAACAACTGTCGGCTGTGATAAAGTGGTGCGATGTGTATATGTAGCAGATGCAGGGAGATATACTATCCTGGGATGTAGTAGCAGTCGTCGAAGTCGCTAATAGCAGGTGATCCCTCCTGGATGCAAGATGTGGTACATCGGCGGTGGAGAAAGAGCAAACTGGAGATTTGAGATCCAATGTGTCGAGTGTCATCGGATCTCAATCTGATGTCGATGTAGATCAAGAATCCTCCGGATCTCCTGTCGCTGTGGCTGTGGGGTCCGAAACCCACGAATCCTCGTGCGGCGTCGGGTACGCTGGTCCTCAGCCTGCTGTAGTGTGAGCCCGAAGGTCTGGCTAGAGGCTGGTACAGTAGCTCTCACTCTGTCTGTCTGAAAGAACTGTGTAATAGTCGTCTGGGTGGGCCCCTCTCTGACTGGGACCCGCTGTGTGCTCTGCTCTCTGATGTGCCATGCCTCTCCCAGAAAACGGCCAAATGATCTCTGATCCATATCAGTCATACATCCCTGAAGTGAGCTGCTCAATGTGTATCTAGATCTCAACTCTGAGTATGCTGGGCATCTAAGAACAAAATGCTCCTCACTCTCCACCTCTGATCTGCAAAGGGGGCATATCCTCTCCTCCCGTGGGATGCCACTGGCTCTGCCACTCTCAATCATAAGCTGATGTGATGAGAGAGAGAGAGAGAGAGAGAGAGAGAGAGAGAGAGAGAGAGAGAGAGAGAGAGAGAGAGAGAGAGAGAGAGAGAGAGAGAGAGAGACCGATGGGAGAAGTTCTTACTTCCTCTTCTTCTTTTTCTTCTTCTTGTTCTTTGTTGAGATTTTCTCGAGGATTAAAGCTATGGAGGTGGAGCTTGCTCGAGGTACAGTGCAAGGATCATAGAACTATTGATGACCTTTTGTGGATAGACTAAAACAAGAAGGTGAATTGGTGGGTTCACTACATTTATTTGAAGAGTTACAATGGGTATGTGAGAGGTACCCATGGTCACATTGCTCGAAACACTTGAAACAATAAGCATTCCATTAACTCGGTTATGCGTAGCTTTTGAAAGTGACAACAATAGTACAAGTGTAGAGTGCCCTAATATGGTGTTTATTGACTTATATGTAATGTACTTAAATTAATACAAATGTATAGACAGATGTCTATGCATGGATCATTATGTGCCATGCAATATACACATGTACTAGCTGGTCTGTAGTAAAGTGCTGGAAACTTGCAATGTGAGGTGAGGTGCATAATGTGTATACTAGGTATGTGTATACTAGGTAAAGGTGATAGGTGTAAGTGGGAGTGCTTGATGGTTATATGCATTATGCACTTGGATGCATATGTGCACCATGCACCATACACCATGCATTGTGCACTATCCACTATACAATGTATACGATGCACTAGTACATTGTGTAGTGCACTGGTGGGAGAGTAAGGTTGCACAACAGTAAAATGTGGGTGTTCCTAAGCTATATGTAAGAAACTTTTTGCAATTGATTTTCTTCGTACTACAAGGGTGTGTATCCATGTATTACAAGGTGCTTGCTCTTCCTTCCTCATTCCCCTTGACTCCTCTTTGCTAACAAAGCAAGTTGCATTAGCCAAGTAAGAGAGAAAGAGAGAAGACAACTAGCAAGTGCATAAGTGTATACCTAAGTTTCTCATGTACAAGGATGGTGTGTGGTAGGGTATATACACATGTATATTATGCACCCTATACAATCTATCGTGCATTGTGTGCACTATGCACTTAGGGGGGCTTGTACAAGGGATATTATGCAAGAAGCTTGATTTCCTATGGGCTAGGAAATCGATGTATTGTTCCTTGGGTAATATAGGTGCAAGTAGATATGTACAATTAAAGATTACTTGGGTGTGGGTGCACTAGTACACATATGTACCAATATTTGTGTGCCAATGTATGTACATTGTGCATCGATGGGTGCACCATTGCACTGTATAGAGAATTGGTAGATGACGGGGTGGTGAATACACCAATGACTTGTATTTTTGGTGTAGAGAACATAGTGGCAACTTTGTGCACATAGATGTGTAAGGATGCAGTGTACTAGGTGATGCATACCATGGTGGGCTCAATGTACAAGTGTATGCATTGGAATGGAATTCTTGTGAAAGTGATTAAGTGTATAATTCTAGGATAGTATACAAGGCACTAGAGAGTACCTCATTATTTCATTCCCCTACCCATCGAATCCCCTCTTATGAACATGTCAAGTGTCATGCAAAAGAAAAAGAGAAGAGAAGACACTATGAGCACACTGATGTGCATGTGCAAGTTTGTGGTATATGTGTATGTGCATGTGTGCTTATATGAATAAATACAATGCAAGTTGAGACTTAGTGTGCTCAATGAGTTTGATGTTATATCTTGTACGGGGGGGTGTTGTATACATGTACACTATGTACTATCTACTAATATGCATGCACTATGCACTGCACACTAATATGGGTATGCACTATGCATTGTGCATTGATATGGGTACAATGTGAGGTTCCTCCTTCTTCCCCTTGTTCCCCCCTTGTGAATAGGGAAACATTGAGTGAATGAGAGAACAAATCAATAGAGACCTAACGAGTACACAAGAGCTATGATATTATAGGTGCAAGATATCATGTGTATGGTGTGTGTGGGATGGAGTGTGCATGTATACCATGCACTGCGTGTGTGTGTGTGTGTGTGCATATGGTGCATTGTGAACTGTGCATGTGTGCACTTGGTGGTGTGTAAGGATCAACACACCATGGTGTATACTAGAGTACATATGTGCTATGCACTGTGCACTGGATGGTGATAAAAGAAAAAGCTAAAATTTAAATGCACCTTAATTGACCAAGGAATATTGTGCATTAAATTGTGTTAGGAAAATGAGTATAATCCAATGTAAGCTGGTAGTTGGCACTCCATGCATTAACTCTTCTCTCTCCTCCCCCTTGCAAAACAAGGTGAGAGTTAGGGAAGCCAAGGTGTCAGGTGGTTCATGCCCCATTCTCTCTCTCTTTAAATATAGCTCTATCCCCCATAATCCAATAAGGAACATATGTAGTGTGTAATGATTAAAGAAACATGGTTTAAAATTCATGCACTATTGGCCAATGGGACACTTGTTGCACCACTTCACCTTCAACCTTTATACCCTTTTTAACCTCCCTTTGTGGTAGCTCATCTATGGCTCCTAAATCAAGAGGCGGCTTATGGGTGGTGGAAAGGTGGTGATTGTTGAAGGTACAATGGTGAGATGCATGACAGGTTTGGTGACAAGTAGCAGTATGTAACGATGGCCATAGGCAATGTAGGCCAGCCACCAGTGAGATCAACAGAGTGGCATTTGTGGCCATAGGGCGGGGAAGTATGGCTTCAAGGACATTGGACAAGCTACAAAGGTGCTTCCAAGGTAGCTATTGCTAATTTGTTCATTCTTGCTTTCATGTGGTTTGGGAGAAGGATGGATAGATCAAGAGTGGTGGGAGAGATATATCAATTATATGAGAGGCATCCATTGCCAAATTGAGTGAAGGGATTGAAACAATAAGCATTTTGTCAAGTTTGGTGATGGAGCTTGCCAAAGCTGTGACATACTACACAACATGAGGCCCGCTGTGGCAATGAACATAAAAACTCAAATGCACATGCAGAAGAGTTTGCACCTTTAATCCCAATGCAATAATGTCCTCTTTCACTAGTATCATCAACAGACACAATGTTGCTAGTATTACATGTGTACCAACGAGTAAGAAGTCGTTATCATGTGACTAATAGACAAATGAAAATCCACAAACTAATCATTTTCACAGCAATACAAAAGTAAAGTATCATAAGAAAAACATTATCTACATTTCCCATCATGTACCTAGAAGTCAAACCAACTCCATGATTTGTACTGCCAAAAGAGCAAAAAAAAAAGTCGATGCATGTTAAAAGCCTCCTTTAGGGTCCATTGCATCATGTAGATGTATGATAGGCATCATAAAACTCTACCTTTGCCCTTTGTGTGTCTAACTCCGGAATACATGAGGGTTGCCACTCCAATACTATAGGACAAGGGTATCCTCGCTCCATGCCAAGTCATCTATTGAAGAAGAAAAAAATAATTCCTATAGAGGATATGAGAGAAGGCTAGAACTCGTATTGGCAAACCTATCATTTTATATCATAGCATGTAATAGGAGAAATCAGTTTCCTCTTGATACAAAATTACCATCTGAGTTAGTTTGAGGATATTAGCATAGGCCTAATAAAGTCCTATAAGCTACCAAAGGGCATGGCGACCCTATCTACATTGGTTAGTATCATTGATTGGTATGTGTGATCACCATTGAAGTAGCATGACACCATCTCATCTATGTATTTTAGATATATGGTCCACTAATTCTATGGGAAAGTAGCTACCTAGAAGACTCAATGGGGCATGACAAAATCCTCTAGAAGCACCACAGATAGAGAGTGATAGTTGAAAAAACAAAAAGACAAGGGTGAATATAATTAGATGAGTAAAAGTGCAAAATTTACCATAATGTGGAGTAGGCAATCTAAAAATGGATGATCCTTGAGTTGTAAAAAGTTAGGTGACACCATTTAGAAGCAAAACAAAGGCAACTATAGCAAAAACATAGAGTATCCGGCAATAAAGATGGATAAACAAGTCATGTGGCCTTTGGATGAGGTTGCCCAATAGGAGAGAAGGTCGCCTAGCCTCCATAAGGGCTTGTAGTAGCAAAACATAGTAATAAGTAGCTCCAACATTGAAAAACGTAGAGTGTTATGCAGCTTTGGCAAACTAGGTTGCCTTGCCTAGAAGTAGGTCACCGTGGTATGCAATAGGCTTGAGAGTAGCACATTTGAGCCCTTTGAGACTTGAAAAAGGGGTACAATAGTAGCACAAAGCAACAAAACCAATAACATTGGTCGCTTGATACCATGTGAAGATGAGCAATGGAAGCAAAAAAGCACAAGTGATGAACATTCATGAGGAGAATGAATAGTGAAAGAGAGAACACAAGAACTGAGAGAATGAATAAATGGGTAATGGAGTCCATAATACAAGACATCAGATGTGATGCATATAAGTCACACTGATGCTGACCAACAATACCTCTAGTCTGTCTCTCTCCAAGTTCGTTTTGGTGAAATCCTGTGCATGAGCCCCCACCCATCTACGCGCGCTGTGATGAGGATATTCCATGGCCCACGCCGCGTTAGAGATAGAACGGATCAGGGAAGAGTGGCCATATAAATCATCTTTGTGACTTATATGCATAGAGATAGAATGGATGGGGAGACGTCGCGGTCTGTGGCACACCATGATACATCACAGTAGTCACACCAGCTCAGGGCCAAGCTGCCTAGCCTTTTAGACTTCAAATGTCATGCAAGTCCTTTGTAAAGTTTTTACATGGAGGTGATGTACAAATCCTCCTCTACTAATATAATCTCCTTCAGATTTTAAAGGATTGAAATGTTGTCATAAAGGCTGGGCATGTGGATGCCTTATATATGCATGGAACTGGGAAATCTAATTGGGTGCATCCTTGAACAAACCAAAACTTAAAACAATTGATATGCTAGACCATGAACCTTATACTTGCACAAGCAAGGTGCAAGTGATGTTCTTAGGGACTGCACATAACAAATATACTTAGAAAGCTACTAAGAAAGACCTATCCAAGGATAAGTCATTGAAGGCATTTGGAAGAATAATTTGATTAATTCGAACATCATACATTGTAATAGTTATCCTCTGTGTGTGTGTGTGTGTGTGTGTAATCAAATGGCTACTTGTTCATCAACCCATAGAACTAGATTCCCTTGCTTCTTCTCCCTATTACAAAATGGCCATGCTAATGCAAGAATGAAACTAAAGACTACCTGGTCACCATACATTCAACCTACCAAGCAAGTGAGCTACACCCGTTTGGACATGTACACACTCGTGTCTCTATAGAGCACCTTTGAAGTTCTCGAAATATCTATCATAGATTCATACACTTGTGCGCGAATCACCCCTTCATCTATGATTCTTTTTGGTTTGTTTTTTTGTATGCATGGCAAAGACTAGAAAATGTCTTTTTTTAAAAGCTTGTGCCGCGTCGTCAACCTGGAAATAATAAAGCTAAGCGCCTCTTTCTCGCTTTCCCACACACACACACACACAGATTATATGCATGCATGTTTGCTTGTTTGTCACGCATTGTGTGGCGTGTGTACCTGCATGTATCGCAATCAACTGGATTTCCTTTTGTATAAATTTTAATGCAGGACAGAAAGGCACCATCTATGCTGTCACCATTTGCATCGTGTTTATCGCTGAATTCTGACAAAATCGGCATCCGTGCAATATCAGCAAGATTATTTACAAAACGATAGTAGAGATAATAATAACGTGATAATAGACGTGGCCGCCGTCATCATCATCATCATCACAGTGTCATGGAAGCTAGAAGTAGACTCTAATGCCACAAAGCTTTGTTTCAAGCGCTCTCGTGTAAATTAGCCATAGTCCGATACATCGATCGGTAGATTTCTGTACAGCCATATTAGATAGATTGTTAAGTATGGCCCGTTTTGCATCCTCCCCCTCCTCATCCTCATCATCTCCTGCAGCTTCATCGAAGCGCAGTACTATTACTGCGGCTCATCCAGCTTCGCCTCATCACTCCTTTGATGTGGATCTGAGACTGTCCCGGATAGGCCCTGCTGCTCATGACTATGCCGGTTGTTTTAGCATCACTCCTAGAGAGAGAAACTATACGACTCATGCTCATAGCAGTACTTGTATGACTGATCTCAAGTGTAGAAATCATCACGATACCCCATCACGATCCCCGTCCCACGCTGATGATCACTAGTACACAGCTGCATCGTGGTGTTATGAATCAACATTCTGCAGACACATCATCGGAAAATTACAGGGCCGACCTCACCTATGGAATGGCCGCTCCTCATCACGACATTCACAACATATTTGCAAAGTATTGTAGTGCTGTGAATAAACATTATGCAACCACACCATCAAAAATTCCTCTGGATGACTTCACTTGTAAAAAGCCTGCTGCTCATCAGGATATTGATCGCAGATCAACTACAAAGCATGGTCTTATCAATAAACATTATGCTCATCAGGATATTGATCGCAGATCAACTACAAAGCATGGTGTTATCAATAAACATTATGCAAATAGACCATTACAATCTTATGTGACCGACTTTAATCGTGAAAAGCCTGCTACGTACCATAACATATACATCACCTAACTACAAAGCATCGTGCTGTCAATAGAGATTATGCAAGCCCATCACTCAAAAGAGATATGGCTAACTTCAATTGTAAAAAGCCTCCTACATATCATGACATTCATAAGCATGGCGTTATGGATAAATGTTACACAAGCACGTCACTAAGAATCACATGGGCGACTTCAAGTTTAATCAAAGACTTCTACTCATCATAAAATTCATAGGATGCCTACAAATCATGATTTTAGGATAAACCCACATGCAAACAAGATGAAAGAAAGATACAGAGATGGGGCCTTGCTCTCCAAAATCTAGCCATAGACCTAGTCATGATATGAGAATATTGACACTCTTTGGCTTTCATTAAGCATCCTTCTTAACTACAAGAGGAATTACCATTATTCCAAATCTATAGGCACAAATACGCTTCCATCGACAAGCATACTGCCTTAATGCACACAGGCAAATTAAAGCTCTCTATTAATTGCCTTGCCTTGCCACCCACATCATCAACAAAGTTCATTTGCCAAAGCTCACTTGGAAAGCATAAGTAAGCTAGTACTCTATCATGAAATGCTCCATCTAATGATTGAAGAATTGAAATTATAATGTACTTTCCATAATCTTAACCCATAAAACTCCTAGTGAAACTCTATTCACTCTATTGCGCTGAAATTCATATATGTGGTACAATATGAGTAATAGAATTTAGAACATGTTGCTTTAAGGCAATATTGTTCAAAAACTTTAAAACTAACTTTGGAAGTTTCATAGCTTTGTTGTTTTGTGATGTAGGCATCATGAATGAGCCTTACCTATGTCAATAAGGTGTCCTTGCAAAGAGCTCTCACTTAGCTCTAATGGATGGGTACTGAGGAATCCACAAAGGCTTCCAAATTGGAAATAGAAGTTGTAGACCATAGAGTAACTTATGTATGACCAACCAACCAACTTGTACAGCCACAACAACACATCTTCAAACTACTTGTACAAGAACAACAAAGCTCACATAGTAAAGATATGTGAGCACCTAGCATTTGTATAGTGTCGTGCAAACTTAGCCAAAGATGGTGATTCTACAACATACATTGTGTCCTCTGTTCACCTTTCTTATCTTCATTTTGGAAATCCTCTTATACATAAAACGTTTTTGTATATGAAAGCATAAACTTTCAACACATCTTAGAAGGAGAAGCTAAAACTTATACATGTTTCAAGCATCCTTATATATTCATCCAATTCATGTATTAATGAAAACAAGCTTTATGCCATGTGAATACAATATATCAATGTGATATCCAATTTTGCAAGTTGTACACTATAACCATGTACATGTGTGACCTCAATTTCATCTATAGGCTAGCTATGTTATTTTTATACACTCTTGTAATTATGTCGAGTATCTTTTAGAGAGTAGAAACGACTTTGTTACCCATGAAAAAAAAGACCTTATTGGATCTCAATCTCAAGCATTTGCACTACAAGGAATTGGGCAATTAGCAACGTCGATTAGCGACAGCGGATATCGGTGTCGCTATAGGCGTCGCTATTGGCCAATAGCGACGCCGCAGGGAAAAAAAGCGCGGCCGAAACCAGAGCGCCGTTTTCTTTTTCTTTTATTCGCCTTTTGAGAGCGAGAGCGAGAGAGAGAGCGAGGGAGAGAGCCAAGGCTTTGTGAGAGAAGAAGAGGAAGAGACTTGCCGTCGCCACCGCCGCCACCGCCACCGCCGTTGTTCGCGAAGGAGAAGAGGAGCCCTCGTTGCAAAGAGAAGCCGCCCACACTCGCCATATCTCATTGGTGAGTCTCCCTCTCTCTTTCTTTTACTTGTTGAAGGTTTAAATCGTTCTCTTTCGTTTGTTTAGGAGAGAAAATGAAAGAGAAGGAGAGGGAGAGGGAGAGAGAGAGAGAGAGAAAGAGAGGGAGAGGGAGAGGGAGAGGGAGAGAAAGAGAGGGAGAGTGCATTCTCTCTCTCTCTCTCCCTTTTGCTTGTTTAATGTTTGAATTACTTTCTTTTTTGCTTGTTTAGGAGAGGAAACGAGAGAGTAAGAGAGAAAGAGAGGGATAGGGAGAGGGAGAGGGAAGGAAAGAGAAAGAGAAAGAAAGAGAAAGAGAAATAGAGGGAGTGGGAGAGGGAGGGGGAGGGGGAGGGGGAGGAAATAGGAGAGGGAGAGAAAGAGAAAGAGAGGGAGAAGGAGGGAGAGTGCATTCTCTCTCTCCCTCCCTCTCCCTTTTGCTTGTTTAATGTTTGAATCACTTTATTTTTTGCTTGTTTAGGAGAGGAAATGAGAGAGAAAGAGAGTGAGAGGGAGAGGAAGGGGAAGGAAATGAGAGAGGGATAGAAAGAGAAAGAGAGGTAGAGTGCATTGTATCTCTCCCTCTCCCTTTTGCTTGGAGGATGTTTAAATCACTTTATTTTTTGCTTGTTTAGGAAATGAGAGAGAAAGAGAGGTAGAGAGGGAGAGGGAGAAAAAGAGAAAGAGAGGGAGAGGGAGAGGGAGAGGGAGAGGGAGGGGAAGGAAATGAGAGAGGGACAGAAAGAGGGAGGGGGAGGGAGAGGGAGAGGGAGGGAGGGAGAGGGAGAGGGAGAAAGAGGGAGGGAGAGGGAGAGGGAGAGGGAGAGGGAGGGGGAGGGAGGAAATGAGAGAGGGAGAGAAAGAGAGGGAGAGGGTGAGAGAAAGAGAGGAAGAGAGGAAGAGGGAGAGAAAGAGAGGGAGAGGGAGGGGAAGGAAATTTAAGATAATATACTTATTGATAATGGTATGCAATGTGCTTTGCATACGGCCACGTACTTCATCAAAATGAACCCAAAATTATTGTTATAGAAGAAGAAACCCCTAAATTGAGTATAGGATAATTTCTCTCAGGTCTTATGACTATGAGTAGAATTGATTGAAATAAATTTTATTACTATAGTTATAAAATTTCATAGATGGCGCGCATTAATTTTAAAATGGATTACTTATACTCAAAGCCGAGATATAACAAAAAATTATCTACCAGGACAAACAAATCGTTGAGCATGATACAAGGCCGGGATATAACATCGGAAAATCTCTCGACTACTATATACAATGCAAGGTCTATGGTCAACTTGCAACTTGATGTACATCTCCATAAAGCTATCCATTTAAGCCTCGTTTGCTGTAATGTAGATAAGATGGCAAACGAAGAAGGTCTTATTGTTCAAGACCGCGAGTCGTATCTTAATCAGCGTGTCCCATGTCCTTGCTCTCAATGCAAGTTGGCAATTAGACGAAAACGCCGATTGTCTATAGAACACGTATGATGATTTGGTGAGTTTCAATCTGAGATCATTGATCAGGCGATTGCAGATTTTCAGCAAACGGTAATTTGAAGTTAGCATTTTTCATGCATTGTACTCTCAAGCTAATTGAAAACCATACACAATAAGATTGGGTCTTGTTGGCAAATTTTGTATCCAGGGGGGTGATGTCTTGACCCAAGGGGGAGTGCACCCTTTGCGGCCAATTAGAAGAGTTCGTGGACGTGCGATGGATGGATTGCAGGAGCCAATTGACCACTCGCAAGGCCCATCTATACCGTCAATGCCAGAGGAGACAGACAACCTTCCCGACTTGCCTACAATCTTGGAGCCTGAGATGGAGGCAATGATCGATGCATTGATTCCCATGGATGTTGAGACATCTGACCCGCTTAGAGAGGAAGCATCCATACCATTATATGATGGGTGCCGAGTATCTCGGTTGAAGACATTGCTTGCACTCTTAAGTGTGCAAGCAAAATACGGTTGGAGCGACACGAGTGTGACTGAGTTATTCAGGTACCTTGCACACAGACTTCATTGTTTTTTTTTTTTAACAGTATTATTGCAAACATGGATGGATTTTTCAAGGTGTTTTATGATTTTTTCAGGTTATTGAAATATCATATATTGCCACCTGCAAACACCATGCCCGAGTCTTGTGATGATGCACGACATGTTTTACGGAAGCTTGGCATGGACTACAATAACATCCATGCATGTATCAACGACTGCATATTGTTTCGAGATGAATACGAGACTATGGAGACATGTCCAAAGTGTGGTGCTCACAGGTATCAACAGGACTTGCAAGGGCAGACCATCCCTCAAAAAGTCCTCAGATACTTTCCGCTCATCCCCCGCATAAACCACATGTTTCGAACGTCTGCCATGGCAAGCTTGACAACGTGGCATGTGCAGAATAGGTCCACGGATGGAATGCAACGAATATCAGCAGATTCGCGCGCATGGAGCCACATTGACTCTACCTTCCCAGGCTTTGCGCGAGATCCAAGGAATCTTCGGCTGGGTCTCGCCATGGATGGTGTGAACCCATTCGGTCTGCGCTCGACTTCTTACAGTGTGTGGCCTATAGTGCTTGTCAACTACAACATTCCTCCATGGCTTTCTATGAAGAAAGGACATCTCATCCTTAGCTTGCTCGTCCCAGGCCGCTACAAAGTAAAAAATATGGACGTGTATCTTCGTCCATTAGTTGATGAGCTTAAGAATTTGTGGGAGGAGGAGGTCACGGTGCAAGATATGAGCAGGCGCGATGGTCAGCGGTCAGCCAACATTCGAGCCATTCTCATGTGGACGATGCATGACTTTCCGGGATTGGGAGAGTGCTCAGGTGAGCAGACCTTTGTTCTCGTTGGTAATATCTATATTTTATTTCATTCAATCAAGTATTCACTAGGTCGTGGATCGCCTTGCAGGTCTCGTTACCTCAGGTTATCATGCATGTCCATTGTGTGGGCCACAGTTAGACTCCCGAAGGTCACGAACCATGAAGAAGATCGTATATCAAGGACACGCCGCTTTCTTGCCGGAGGATCATGAACTCAGGGAAGGTTTTCTTGGACGACCTCCAGCACGTCCAAATGGAATGCGACGGTTCTCAGTTTTCTACGAGTTGCCATATTGGACTCACTTACAGGTCAACCACTTGTTGGATCCCATGCATATTTTCAAAAATGTGGGCAGCTTGCTATGGGACCACATCACAGGAAAGAGAGACACTATAAGGTCACGAATGGATTTAAAGGAGGTAGGTAAGATGGAGGCGCTTTGGCCGCAGTCGAGTGCTGAAGGGGGAGTGCAGCTTCCTCGCGCTCCCTGGGTTTTGTCTACTAAAGAAGAGCGCATTGTGAAGCAAGTAATCAAGTCTATCCGCACTCCGACGGGTATGATGCGTTCTCTCAGGTCCGCATTTTCTAAAGATGACCAAATGTCTGGGCTAAAATCCCATGATTGGCATAAGATATGTCAGGTTTGTGAACAGAATGGATTTTAATTAGCGTGGACATTTTGAAATTTGAAAAGTGACCATTATTCTTAATGCTTTCTCATTTGTGGCAGTTTGTCCTACCGATCGCGATCGCGGGATGCCTAACTCCAGAAATTCGCGGGGCCATTTACAAGTTGTCGACTTTGGTGCAATGGATCTCACAGAAAGAGATTAAGACGTCCTCTATTGAATCCGCAAGGCGGGGAGCAGTTGAGACGGTCTGTCTCTTTGAGAAATACCTACCCACTAGCATGCTCACGATACAAGTTCACCTTCTTGTGCATCTTGTGGACGAAGTGGAGATTGTTGGACCTGTCCATACGCGATGGATGTTCTTCTTGGAGCGCTTCATGAAAACCCTGAAAGGCTTTGTGCGACAACGAGCTCGTCCGGAAGGTAGCATGGCGGAAGGTTGGTTGGTGTCAGAGGCGTTAGTGCATATCTCACAATGGCTACCAACGGTGGAACCAGACAATGAAATGCTATGGACGCTGAAGGACGATGACAGGCTGACTAGAGATGTGGTGGTTGGAAATGGGGTAGAAAAAAGAATGGATGCCTCAATGGAAGAGAAGGTGAATCGCTTTTGTATGTTGCACCATGCCTCCATGGAGACGTGGCTCGCCAAGTACCAGATTGCAAGGCAAGATCGAGAGGAAGCGCGAGCTGAATTCCGACGCAGTACGCGTCACCGACCGATTCGATATCCCGAAGGCATGGAGGAGATGCCGCGGTTTATGTCAACACGATGGTTGCATGGAGCCTTGACCGCAGCATCCAGCGAAGGGACAGAGGTCTCAATGGAGGAGTGGGAGTTCTCGAGGGGATGTAGTCCAAAGGTAATGAGGGGTTTAGAATGTGTCGTATCTAAATTTGCTTGCTACATCTAATTTGAGTGTTTCAATGTGCAGTACAAAATATATAGTGCAACGTGGTCGCACGGACGGCATTTTCGGGTGGAGCGTATTGACCAAATGCGCTCCACAATGGACTGTGGTATCATGGCAAGGTTTGAGCAAGAGAGCTGGCGACGAGCAACGGATCCAAACACGGTTGTGGATGAGATGGAGTATTTTGGGAACTTGCAAAGTATTATTACGGTGGATTACCGTAGCTTCTCCATGATAGTATTCGATGTGCAGTGGTTCAAAGTGGTACTTGGAGGAGCTAGCGCAACAGTTCGACGAGGTCCATCTGGATTTCTCGAAATAGATTCCGTAAAAAAATGGATGGATTTGCGCGACACCTTTGTGTTGCCGGCCCATTGTGAACAGGTACAAATAGTCATTTGCTTGCTAATTGTAATACGACATGGTTTATGTCACAATGGTTTGAAGCCGCTTTGTAAGTGTTTGTGAACAGGTAATCTTCTATCCAAATCCCCGACAACCTCGATGGTGGTATGTTATACCTTCAACTCCTCGAGGTGCGAGAGTATACGATCAAAGCGATGTTCCAGGCATAGATGAAGAAAATATGCAAATAGAGGGATCGAAATTACAAGGGGTGGAGGCCACCGCAAGCTTGAAGCCCGCATCGGCTAACAATGATGGAAATACAGAAGTCGTAGAATTTTTTGAGAACGAGGCAGACTCGTTCTTTTGTGGTGACATGTCTATCGACCTTCCAGTGTATGCAGAGTTGTGTCAGGAGATTAACATGGGACCATAGAATACTTCATTCTTGGAGAATTGTATTACTCAATTCGTTGTTTAGATCTTCCATAAAGGTAGATAAGATATGCATTTTAAGAGGGATTTTTCAAAAATGATTTATATTAATGTGCTTTGTATAGTTTAAATTGATTATTCTAACATCATTTTTTATCTGTGCAGGTATCGACATTTTCAGGATGAGTCGAGGGATGAGCGATGAGGAGTTTCTCGAGATGATGGCATGCATGTCTCCAGATCAGCTCGGAGATTCAGAGAGATGGCAGATCAGGAGCTGTCTCGTTCTTCGTCAGGGCGCTCTGCTAGATCAGCTTCAGCGTGATCAGATGCTTCAGCTTCGAGCAGACGATCTCGACGCTCGCGACTTGGGCCAGAGGGAGGGACTGCGACTGCAGGAGGATCAGGGGGGTGCTGCTGTGGAGACACGGATGCGGTGTCTCCATCTCGTCGTTCAGCTGGAGCTCGGTCACCTCAGGATTTGTCACACCTGTGGGGACGTCCACTCTAGTTACTCCAGCTTTTGCGCAGCCGTCGGCAGATGGCACGCCTTTTGGTGGCACTCCTTTTGGTGGCACCCCCTTTGGTGGCACCCCTTTGAGTGGCACTCCGGGAGAGGGTACCCCCGTCGGTACACCGGATGTATAGGGTACCCTAAACCGGTTGTGAGGGCCCATACAAGGCATACTCCTAGGGGTTATGGATACCTAATGGATGGCAGGTCAGGAGCCATCATCATGAATGATGAGGGGAGGAGGGTGATGGCTCGCATGAGGGAGTTGTGCCAACAAGTTTTTCGGCACAACGTCCTGGATCATTGGAGGAACATACCGGAGGGGAGCAAGGAGTACGTAGTAGCATCCTTGCACAAGGAGTTCCCGGTGCCAGCCGCAGTGGATAGATTCTCTACGGGCTGGATGATGGATTGCATGCGTGCATACATGTCACATAGACGATCCGACGCACGCAAGGCAATCAAGAGTGGGGCTCCAAAGCCCGAGTGGTTAGATGCAGACGACTGGCGCCGACTGAGGGAGGAGGCTACAAATTCGCCAGGACGTTGGAGTCAGCAGCGGGAGGCGGCGAGGGCACGAATCGAGGCCGGATCGGTACATCATCTTGGGAGTGGCGGCCACAGGACATATTTGGAGGACTTTGTAAGTTTCTCTTTTGTTTTGCTTATTTGTTTTTTTGAGATATTCTTTGTACTGACAATCGTGTTTCTAACAGTTAGCATTTTGTTTTCTTTGCAGCACTCCATTACAAATCGCGATCCGCAAGGCCTTGAGACTCGATATGCAGAGAGGCACTATCTCAGATCATTGATCGACCGATTGTATAGACGCGGCGGCCTAGTAAGTCACTCATCTTTCTTGTCCGTAGTTACCATGAGATATTTGAATGCATTATTGTATGGTGGATTGATATGTTGTTTCTTTTTCTGCAGAATTCGTTTGATGCTCCTTTGCAGCGGGAAGAGCTTTCGGGGGACGAGGATTTGTAGCTCGCCCTTGGATCCTTAGAGCTCACATACCTTTAGTTTTTAGTCGCCCGATCTATGTAGACATTTTCTATGTATTAGTGATATTGTTTTATGATTGTACCAATCGCATTTTATGCGATATCATGTATTTATTTCATCTATCAGTTTTATGATTTCAGTGCACATTCTTTTTGTTTGCAAACGCTTTGTATGCAGCAGTGCAGAAACTATTTTGTATGGCTCTCATACAGCACACAGTGCTATATGTGGCAGGGCAGCTTGCTGCCCTGCCACAATTTTTTTTTTTCTCTGTTACCGTCGCTATTTGCGTCGCAAATTTACTCCACGCGTCGCTATTGTCGTCCCTATAAGCGTTGCAAATTCTCTGTAACCGTCGATATATGCGTCACTATATGTGTCGCTATATACATCACATTTGCGACGTATATAGCGACGCATACAACGACGATTCTATGGCGTCGTCAATAACGACGCTTTTTGCAACGACGGGGGCAGATTTTGTTGTTTGTATTTTCGTCGCTTTAAACGTCGCTATAAGGTCTATATCTTGTAGTGTTGGACGTTTTCAAAGGATGAATAACTTCTTTTTGTCAACAAAGAATTGCTTAGAAAGTACATGTACAATTTTGGGTAGATCTAGGGGCTTTAAGGTTGTTAGTATGTAGGGATTCTCTAAGTAGGTTTTGGGGCTTTTGAGATATCTACACATAACACCTATTAGGATAAGTGACACAATTTAGTACATTATGTTGATAGATTGTAATAAAAGTAATATACACCAATGAGGTTGCAACAATGTCAAAGCTCTTAAAAGTATTTGAAAGTGTTCCATCTTTTCACACATGCATCAAAATATTCTCAATGCAAGAAATCTAATGCAAAAGAGGATAAGTGAGCAAATGACTAGCCAAATTAATTTATACTTAGTGATACTTTTTGGCGATTGTATATTTGTAAAAAAAAAATTTGCCTTAGTGGATACTAATGACTTTGTTCAATTCATTTCATTTGACAATTTGACTTGCTTCCCTCCTATTCATATGTCAACCTCAACAAAAGCTAATGTTCATGTCCGAAGATGACCATTTCTACATTCTCATCAATGGTGTGGTTGGTAACTACATTGGCATATGATTCTAGTGATACATTGCAATTAGGCATCACTTAGTATACCCATTGAGTTATGGCATATCTATGTAGCTAGCTCACTAGTTAGTGTGTTTACTATGAGAGTGTGCAACCAAAAGAAAAAACAATATAGAGTGAACATAGAAGAAGGAGACTAAATGAAACAAAGGAGAAAGAAGAAACAATATTGTTGACTATTCAAATATACAAGGCTACAATGGGGAGCCCCAAAATGTAGAGTGTTAGTGTGGACACTAAATGAAGCAGGAGGAGGAGAGAAGAATGAGTAGAAATGGGTGACCTAATCATCATAATGGGTACATGCATGAGGGTACACCCCATCTATGCATATGCAAATTGGGGTCACAATTGGTATTCAAGAGGCCACACCCAAAATGTAGGTGCCCAATGTAGCCCGGCCAATCGACCAAATTGGTCATATTTCCCAAAATGAAATGCACCAATGTATTCTCAATTTAATGATTCTAAAACATATAAAATGATGGATAATCACAATGTCAGAGCTCTAATGTCCTCGTTTGACTCAAATTCAAGATGACAAATGGTAGATGACTATACATCACACATATGTTTGCTAACATCCCCTCTCAGATCTTGAATGTGATAGATGGCTTCATCACAGGACGCCACCATAGGCCAATGGAAATGAAGAGACCTCGAATGGATCACTCTAAAAATTTCATTGCACAATGTAAAGGATCTAAGCAAGGAATGAAGAGTACATAACAAACAAGATAAGAACAAAAGTTTCTTTCATTTTAACCAAATCGATACAAAGATGGCTTTGTCCAACCATGCGCTTCCACTGTGAAGCTTAGATGGTAATCCAGAGAAATGGTAGATGAGTATGAGGCTAGTTAGAAAAACTCCAACTGAGTAAAAGATCGGTGGATAGTGGTTCTGGAGGAATCTCCCTTTTAGAGCCGTTAAGATAGTTAGGTCAACCTATCCATATCTACCATATTATGAACCTTCACTAGTCGACCAAGGAATATTCCCTTCAACCAAGGAACAATGCATGTTCACAATTGATTGCTCAAAATAAAGCACGAGAGAGAGAGAGAGAGAGAGAGAGAGAGAGAGATGTGTCTTTATCATTGATTCCTCAAGAGTGTAGATTATACAATCCTAGAATTGTAATTGATCATTTAATCCCTTTTTTGTGGTGTGTTGACTTGATCATGATGAAATATATGGTAGTTGTCTACAAATTGAATGCCAAGGAAGAACATGAAGACATTGAATTTATTCATGTACATACATCAACTGCTAATTGGTTCTTCATGTTGTATGGCCATTCACTTCTATAGTGTTGGTTCCTTCACAAAATCTATATATTATTCTATTGGGTTTTTAATAATATGGTATTCACAACATTTAGCAAAACACTTTCATCTATTGTATTAAGAGTTGGTGGATCTCCAAGAAATGTGAGGTCGATCCTACATGGTAGGAACACACAAAGTGATCCCAACCATTGGAAATGTCTAAAAATTTCAAAATTTATATTGTGCATTCCTTTTAGCTTCTTCTCACGATTTCAAAGTTGGTGAGAGCTTCTTTAATGTTGATATATTTGTATTAGGCTATTGAGACTACTATGAACGTGGGATCAGAATAAGGAGAAGGAAGTTTCAATGTACTTTAGGAGAAAAGCCAAAAAGAGATAACTATCCTCTTTTATATATCTAGTGTGTGTTAGAAAAGAAGCATGAAGAGATAACGAAGTATGGAGATTCAAGAGAAGAATATTGAGCCCTCCATCTTGCCCATCTCAACATCTATCCCTATTTTATTTAGTCGATTAGTCTATAATTTGGCTAGAGTGTGGAATGCTAGGATTAAATATTGACTATGAGACTAAATCAATCAAATCTCTCCAAGATTGAAAAGAGGTATAAATCCATGACTGATCTCTCTATTTTTCAAGCAAGCAAGTTCCAAGCAATTAGCTGATTGCTTGAGACATTGGAACTCAATTTTGAAGCCTTTATGGCAAGAATTGGATCGAGTTATCACTACCATATATCAATTGGAAATAAGGTTTTCAATGTGGTTGGTTATTCAAGCAAGCAAAGGGCTTGCTTAAGAAAGGGGGAAATTTGAAAGTTAAGTAGGGGAATCAATTCATAAGGAATATACACATAAGCAATTCATCCAAATACTTTTAGAGGAAACAGATTTGGATTTCTACCTATAAACTTCTCTTTGGATGTCATACCAATAGTAGTGGGTGTCTTGTTCGTAATGTATACAACAGTAGCAACTGCTTTACCCCAATAGTAATGAGACAAGTCTTTTTCTAAGATCAATGCAAGAGCCACCTCTGCAATATGCTTGTTTTTCCACCTAGCAACTCCATTTTGTTGCGGAGTATATCTACATGTATACTACCTTTGTATACAATTTTTCCTGTAAGAAATCAAAAAAATCATTGGAGAAATATTTTTCCCTTTTATCTAACCTTATGCATTTAATATGTAACCAAGGCATAATCATTAATAGATAGGTTTCCTCTTTTTACTTGGTTCAACTCTGACTTGAGTTGTATTCTTGCAAATAGACTATCATGCTATCTATGACATTGACAGATAGTCAATGAATGACTTTACTATGTGTCTGTTCCCAATCTTTCTTAGCCTTTACTTATTATTTGTGACATTGACAAACCACTAATACATGAATTTACTCTATTTCAGCTCCCAATCTTTTTTAGCCTTGACCTCTTTGTAGTAGCAATTTGCGCAGGAACTTTGGATGCTTATTGCATGTCTCCTTCAATATAATTCCAAACACCTTTGCCCTTCAAGAAATTTATCACTTCCATGCAATATAATTGTTCTTATCAAGCTTCTTGTTAACAATCTAGTTGAAGTTGTCAAAGATTTTGACAAAACAACTTGCAAAAAACTACAATCTGCAAGCAAGCTGATACTAGGTGCACCACAACTAAACATGTAGCCTTTTTCAGTGATTGCACCACAATAACTACAATTTGCAATTTGTATGCAAATGATTCTTGTGTTTGCAACGTGATAAACACTTGAAATCTTACAGATTCAAAATCTATAACTTGTGTATCTGTAAACTGTCGATAGAACCAAAACTGTAGTGTATCCAAAAATTACTATCAAGACCATTTGTGGGTGTAAAATGGAGAATGAAATAACCTTAGATGCCAAAAATCACAGCGAAAAAGCCAAAGCCATGAAGGCTTTTCAATTGGAAGCATATACACTATTCTTCCTTCTCATTAAGTTTCACTGCAATCAGAGACTGTAACCCTACCAGCCTTAAGAGCCTCCTATGACTATAACCTAAGGAAAATCAAGCAAGGTGTGGAAGAGCTTCTTACCCATTGCTCGCTTGCTTACTTTCACACTCCAATGCCTTCATCTCAACCTTCAACCAAGCTCTTCATAGTTGTGGGATGGCTCTAATGCCATGAAAACAAACAAGAGGAAAGATACCAAGAGCACACACACGAATGCAATCGAGACTTGAGCACATAGAGAGATTGGGCTAAAACCTTCTTCTTCTTTCTTCTTCTTCTTCCACACAAAAGAACTAAGTCTACAACATGATAAAAGACTACTATAAAAGTACAATAATGTATGTACACATGATCATTAAGCATGAACCCACAAAGGAAAGAAAAGGTTGCACCATGAATGTGCCATAAGGATGGACTATGTGGGCATAGTCCAATTGTAGAATCACTGGTGTATCCCCACGTTAGCCATCTAACACACCAATGAATAATATCCTTCCCTATCACCAAGGCATGTAGTGGTTTCCAGCTCGTGTAGAGCTCGATATCTCAATAGCCATGTGTTGGAAATTGGCTAGGAGTGGACCAAAAAATAGAGTGCTAGAGTATCGAAGAGCCAAGGGTCATGGATTGTGACTATTCGGATGTGTCAATTGGCAGTTCACATATATATATATCTGTATCTAGCATCGATATATTCTTTGATATGTATGTATATTATTATATTCATTATGTGAGTACTGTTGTATTCACTTTGAGATCATTATGAGGTATTACTACCTATTCTGATGTATTCCGATGGATAATATATAATGGAGTCATCTTCATTCTAGTCTATTGTCTTATGTTGTATTTTTGCTCAGTGTGTTATGAGTGATTGGTATGTTTATACACTTTTGTGTTGGGTTCAAATATGATGTCTTCTGGGATTATATTTTTGTGTTCATACCTAATTACACAAACCATTTTGCATGATGTGTCATATAGTTTGTAGATCTTGAATCCAAAAACCAGTCATCTTCTTTAGGAGTATGCACCATACTATTCAATGCATGCTCCATAGCAAAGAGATGACCTCTAGGCGATGACCCACATCTAGACCCATAGTAGCACTACTATATCCACCTGTAGAATGCTCAAATTGGGTCCTTCCTCAACCTCTAGACATAGTATTCTACTTATGATAGCGCTCCCTCTAAAAGTGACCAACACTAGACCAAGAGTCATTGTAGATTCTACATCATTGACGATGTTTCTTCAATCTCTTTCATGCTCATAGGCATTGTCTTTGTATCAAGAGTTGACTATGTATTTTGCATCACCTGATATGCTCCTACAATCCCTTCCACTCTCACAGGTATTGAATCTGGTATAGGAACCAACTGTGGATCTCTCATCACCGTTCGTTCCTCTGCTGCCCACTCAGCCACCTAACTAGTGGTAGACTTTCTCTTCTGATCTTGACTTTGCCTCTTTTGAGCATCGTATGCTTGAGCTTCTAGATGCTCCAATCTCCAACATCCTTCCTACATGTAAAAGAAACATTGATTATATGAGGGGTGGTAATTTTCTTCTTGGCCTCTCGATTCCTTCCTCATCCTCCATGGTCCACGCTTGGAGATGGATAATCCTATTGGATGTCAGCAAGTACTACTGGTTCCACTGTTGAAGATGGTCTTGGGGTATTCCAATTGGCAAGTTATGCTTCTTCCACACCTTGCCATGCCCCAATGTGTCCCATCTAACTTCTAGCATTGTATTGGCAAACCTCCATATTGTGAGTAGGCATATGGCAAATACACACCATCACTGTTTGAGACCACAATTAGTCTCATCAAATGACCCGAATTGTTACACTTGGTACACAAGAGGGTTTTGGCTGTAGGCTTACGAGTGCCCTCAAGGGTTTGTAGCCCTTGTCCTTCCTCTTGGACTTTGTGGACTTCCAACATCCCTCATCCTCAAAGTCCTCTTCCTCATTGCTACTCTCTTCCTCTATGTCAAAATCCAAATTTGAGTCACTCAATTCCTTATGATGGCTTTTGTCTCAAAAGGTTTAGCTGATTTCTTGCTTCTTTCTGACTTTTTCTTGGCCAAAAACATTTCAACATGAATAGTGTGCTGATAAAAATATTCTAGATTATGACGGGATAGATCTTTTGAAGCCAAAGCTTTATGGATATCTTGGTTAAGCCCTTGCACATATAATGAGTGCAACAATTCACCAATAGGTTGTGTGTTTGGAGACATTCTTCCTCTAAGGACCTTAAATTGAGACATATAACTCAGGACTATAGCATCTTCTTGCTTGAGATTGTGGAGTCTCTCCAACTTCCGAGCATTAGTTTGGTTTGATTGAAATCGTGAGCAAAATGCTATCTTGGCATCACCAAAAGTTGCCTGATTGTTTTTCACTGTGAGCCAAGCCGCCATCTTTTTCCAAATCAATGACTCAAATATAGCCTTATTCTAGTGGGCAGGATCCAACTAGGCGAGAAAATTGACTATATATGCCACCTAAAATTATCAAAGAAAAAGGAAAGTATATGGGCCATTGGATCATGAGGTAGAAAACTTAGAAAATGGAACTTGTGCCTAGGCAACAATACAAATATGGATTGGGATACCATAAGGTGGAATGGGTAAAACCACAATTGCTTTTGTTGACGTAAAAAATGGCAATAGGATGTCTTGATTGTTTGGTAGCCAAATAGTATTCATGGGAAGGTGGCAAAAAGAGGTCATCAAATCTATCAGAAATAATGCAATAATGCAAGGTAGAAAATTAGTTAAGGATTATGAGAGAAGGACTTCATGACAACACGGGCATTGAAGGCTATAAAAGGATCAAGAAAGAAGTAATGTAGTCTTCTCCTCCTTCTCAGTATTTTGCATTCACCCTTCTACTCCTCAAATCTTTACATGGACTCTCATTTGGTTACCCTGAGTCTATCTCCCTTATCTTGACTTCACATCCATTTGTCTTCCTCTTTGCTTCCTCCTTCGACCTACTATTTGGGTCTTGACCTTTCCTAGACCCTAATGAATACTTTGTAATCCTCCCCTATTGTGTGAGTAGTGATCAAGTAGTCTAGTCCATTGCCATGTATTTCTTCTCAGTAGATTACCTCGAAGATGAACTTCATGTCCAATGTTTGCCATCAGCCCCTTATATGCATTTGATGGAATATGTGAGTATTCATCTTTTTTGCATGAACTGTCTATCTCAATAGCTTAGTATGGTGCTTAATTTTGTTGATATGTTTTGTAGTTAAGTCCAAAACGTCAGCGTACCCCTGTGTCATTTTCGGATATGGTAAGGTTTTGCTATCCCATAGAGATCATGCAACCAATTTACACCTGGCAAGACCACACTCGAAAATTGGAAAATTTGGAAACACATCCCAAGTTTGAGGAATAGAGCATGAACGCTATTTGTGGGGCTGTGGAGTGGACTTCTCTATTGGGATTTTTTCATCACTGAGGAATGAAGTACCCTTAGGAGATGGTATCTGATACCATTGCTCGTGCTTGGACCACCACATGTAAGCATAGGTTGGATGCTCTCTGGTGGTAGACCTTGAGAGCACATGCCCATGCATACCTACACATATGAGAAAGATCAGTTGGTCACCATGTGTAATCGAGTCCAAGTTCAGGCTGTGGTTGCTAGGTGCAATCAGATTGCACCAAATTTGCTAAGGTGTAGAGTCTTAGTACACTCAGACTCAACACAAGGATATGCCAACATTGTAGACGTATCACTCACATCATATTGAAGAAACCTAGCTAAATAGACAATCATGGATAATAGTAATAGTAAATGAAATGCTCATATTTAATAGATCAATTTACATAGTCCATACAGGTCTCTAACAATTCCACCTATGTGTCTTGGAGCAACGTAAGGAAACCTTTCTCCTTTAGTCTCCAATAAGTTATCCTAATCAATAATTGGTTGATTGATTATACTTATATCCAACTAAATGAAAAAATCAACAAGCAGATCTGAGGCATTCCAGTCAGCTTCTCTTGTTCACCTTTGTGGTGTATCTTATACTTATTTCACATTGGATATAATATTTGCAAAAGACTAGAAAGTTAACAAAGATGGGACATCCTAAAATTTTTCTCTTATTGTTTTTGTTTTTATGATGATCTTCTTCTCATCAATGTTCCAAACCCTTTGATCTTCTTCAATACAACAATACATAACATGTAGTCTATGTTTTACATTTATCTAAAAGAGTTCATTGAACTTGACTACTTTGATAACAAGTTCATACTAATAAATGAACTTCATTACATTTTGCTCTATACAACATTTCTCAATATCGAAATAATGATCTCCAAGAATGCACATCTATTGAATAGGTTCAACAAGAATAATCATCTCTCTTTTGAACCCATAAGGTTCATTCATAGAAATATTAATAGACCCTCAAATTGTGCACGTAATATCATTCTCTCACTAATCCACTCATGTTTATATACTGCTAACTCAATATAAAAAGATGTATCTTAAATTAAGATTACAATAGAACACTTCTATAACAATAGGTTTGAAAAGGCAATGACATGGAGTTTGGTGACATCCTACATTAAAAAAGACTTTCTTGTTTGACATCTCTGACCTAAGGACTCTCCTTCAAGGTGTGTTTGTGTGTGAGGAGGGGTCAATGGGTAGGCATTTTTTGTTTCATTACATAATTAATTACTATTTCATCATTGGCTTTGGCCTTGAAAAATAATAGGGTGTATCCTCGACCTCTAGTTTGTGTACCTATCAAATATTTGTATCCTTCAAACAAAGAATCTTCCATAGTTTCTTCTTTGGGTCTTCACTCCTTAAACCACTAATGCTATTAGGCTTTCTTTGTTTCAAAGTATATATAGTAGGCTCTTTGTTTTTCCAAGGAACACAAGTCCATGAGGTTCCATAAAATTTTAACTTTTATGTTGCTCTTTTCATGCAAGAGATCAAATTGAAATTATGTAATACATATTCAGCTTATTAGTATCAGTGGTATATCTAACAACATTATAGTCAAAATTTGATAATAGTTGCATTTCTTACTGACTGTTATCAATGAATTTACCTAAAGCTCTAAGGAAAATATTTCTTTTTCTTCTCTCTTTTGAACTTCCTTTTTTTTTTGTAGCAACTATACACATAGAAACTTTTGAGACCTTGGACTACACTACTTCAGGTCTTGTCCTCCATATCAAACTTTTCCAACTTCTTTGGGCATTGCCTTGACCTTGATCCTAGCACATGCATACTATGAATTTAGGAAAATAGAATCCACACACAATTTCAAGCCCACTACTATCCTAATTTTGCAAATATTTAGATGACTCAACTAGGCACTCCCAAGCTCTCTAGTCACAAGTACTTTTTTGCATAGGCCCACATCATGCACCAAACCACAATCAATCCAGATGCTTTTTGGTGAAAGTGAGACAACAACTTTGTTTCATAAACAAAACATGCACCATAATTGTGTTTGAGAAGGCTATATAGTAATTCTTTGCTTTCATAAACAAACACATGCCTCTCTTTGATGGAGGCCCATACAATAACAAAGTGCATAGAACTCTTAATGTTGGCATGACTCATAATTATTCAAGATCTACATGGCATGATGGTTCAAACAATTATGAGAGTCAATGATTCCCCTCTCAAATGACCCATAACCAATATATGGCAAATGTATTCATCTCAAGCTCCTACCAACGAATCATTCTATAACCAATTTCTACATCTAAAGATGGAAGATGCCCCTCTTAAAAGCCACACTACAAATAATGTCTATATATAGCAAGTCTATCCTTCTCCATGACACATTCTCTCTTGCTTGCTCTACATATTAATATCTCCTCCTTTGTTCCAGTAAGTTATGGCATTTCTACACTTTTAGGAGATTCGATTGTGTCAACTCTCTCAACTATTGATGTTGGCAAACAAGGTAGCCTTCTCCTCCATTATACTATTTTCAAATAGATTTTTATCCACCCTATGATATTAAGCTCATAAACTGGTTTTTCCATATATTTTCACCTCAATTTTTCTTTCCTCATGGTGCACATAGTCACGCACCTACACTACTTGTAGAGTTGGTTCATCTATACTTCAAATGTTTACCCTCATGATCACATTTGTAGGAACATACATCCATGAATTACTACTTATATATAAGAACATACTTGTAACAACATCCTCTTCAGAGCTTATGTGATCAAGCCAATAGGCCCTTTACTACCTTCGTCACCTCCACAATGATACACAATGATTAGCCACTCATACTATAGCACTTAATCACTCATGGACATATAAGTCCAAACATACATGCACTCATATCTATTTAGGCACTAAACCACCTACATCGTACAATCATAACACTACATACCCATCTTGCCCACCACTCATAAACTAGCTTGATTCCACCATGACTATACTCTTATCCTATTTTCACCCTCAAGCTATCCATTGAGAAAGGCATTTTTTACATCCATATTCCATAGCTTCTTTTTGTGAAGAGGAGCCAAAGGAGAGTAATAACCAAATGGAGCTCATCCTGGTTACAAATACATAAAGTCTCTTCATAGTTAATACCATATTATGGAGCGAATCCTTTAACAACTATCCCAACTTTATGTCCATCAATTTGTCATTTTCGGTTAAATTTTAGTTTGTAGATCCATTTATATCATGTGGCTTTTTGTTGGGTGAGAGTTGATATAAATCCCAAGTATCATTCCTATGCAATGTAGACATTTCTTTATCCATAGCATCCTTCCATTCCTTTCTACCACATACATCCTTCTATGTTGTAGCTTCATCATCCTATAAGTATAAGGTGAGAAGAGCAAGATTACATTTACTCAAAGTCTAAATTTTTACATCTTTGATATATTAGCCTTTGGGGCATCCTTCTTTGCCTTGTAGACCTCCTTAAAGTCGCTTGATGCTCATCATCATCTTCCTCCAAATTTTCAATAATATCTTCTTTCATGGCTATTAATACCTACACTTTTAGAGGTGTGGAAGAGCATGCATCCAAATCTAAGAACTGAGTTGATTTTTAGCTTGCATTCACATCAAACATTGCATCCCTTGATATACAATGTTTTTTATTTAATTGGATCATAAAGCTTATATGATCTACTTACATCACTATGTCCAACAAGCATACACTTTCTAGGCTTATAATCAAGTTTCTTCATTTTCTCATCAGGAATATGAGCATTAGGAATCTTTTCTTGGATCAGTAAAAATAAGCAACAAGTAGTGGCATTGTTTGCTACCAAAGAAAAGCATAAGATAGCTTGTTTTTTTATATGTGAAGTAATGTGGTTAAGGAGAATCATATGGAATATTGGAATGTAGGATGAAGATCCAACAATGCTAAGATGTGACAACTAGACTTTCATCACCATTGTAAAAACTCTATTGTTTTATGTATAGACAAAATATATTGAGCTTACTATGGGTGTGATTTGTTCAAGGATGAGATAATGGAGCTTGTCTACAATAGAGGAGAATGGTACATATATCAAGCTTTTATGAAGAATCTACTTTGAGTTCATATTCAAAACCTTAGTGCTAGGCAGAGGATGTACCCTATCTATGGGTGGAGATTGAGGGGGGATATTAGATATGCTCAATGCTCCACCCTTATATACAGTGCCACCAATGAATGGAAAGAACCAAAACACAACTTCACAAGAGAGAATTTGTAGCCCATCTTAAGAGAAATGAAGATGATGGAAGGTTATGAGAGGTGATGGCTCCTAATTTTTTCTATGAACATATATATAACATGAGGAAATAAGGATTCCCCACCAATAGAGCATATGGAAAGTCTTACTTAATAAGTTTAAGTATGAATGTAGAGGGAGAATTAGAAAAGAGTACATATGATCTGGACACCATATGATCTAGACGTCATATTAGAATATGAGAGAGTGGGAGAGAGATGAGAAGAAAGGGAGAAAAGAGGAGAAGAGGTAGAGGAAGCTTGCCATTATGTATTCATGGAATACTATATAAAAAAAGAGACTCACTCATAGCTTATCTCAAAGAGATGGACTAGCATGAGGGTGTTGCATAATGTGCTCTTAGTAGGTCCCCTTTGGGCTTGGTGATCTAGAGTGCTCTCATATGCTTGTGATTGTGTGTATCTTTTACATCTCCATGGGCACCTTATATAGATTCCATGAGAGATTAGATTAAGCTAATCTTATTGATTAACATAATCCTAGATGATGTATGGCATCTTTGACAATATGGTGAATAGTGGATATAGGACAAGTCCCCACCTTGGTCATCATGCAAGAAGCCAAGGGTGGTGGTAGACAAGCTAGAGAAAGGGAGCTAGATCACAAGAGGTGGGTGCCCGAAGCACAATATTATAATATATTTACAAGAAGGATAAAATGAAAATTTGATGTGATAAGGGTGAAAGAGAGAAGAAAATTGCATGCATTCAGTAGTCTGCGCCTTTGTAACTTCAAATCGGTGAAGAATTTGAAAAATGTTTCTTTTGTAACTTTGTAGACCAGGTCGAACCTAGTTCGACAATGTGGGAATTTTCTTGAAATTAAATTTCTCCTGGGATTTATAAAATGATTAAAAATAGCTTTCAAAGTTGCTTTGACTTTAATTTATTATATATATATATAAATACATATAAGCATGTGACAGAGGGGATCCATGCTTGTAAGCTTTTGTGTAAGATCCAAATGACACCATGATGTGGTCATTAACTTGTGTACAAGGGTGAGGTGTCCTCTAATGATGGTGATAGATCCCAAATCTTAGTGATGTAGGTGGAACCCAATATAGTTGGAGATTAGTCCTTTAAAAAAATCTATGCACTCACTCAACCCCTAGGTGGAATCCATTTCCACCTTCACTAAGATAACCCATCCCTTTTACCCTTTACATTGACATCCCTACTAAGAATTTGTTTTCCCACTTGCTAGAGTTATCATAACCGAGAAGCAATGTAACATACCTAGTGCTTGAAGAGTAAACCCAAAGTGATAATAAGATGTAGGGTTTAAGCTATGGGTAAGGCTCTTCATAGGGGTTTTGGCCAAATTTTGTGGTAGAAATCTGATTTGTAAAAAACCTGGATCAATGTGAGTTCAGGTCTTGAATTGTATATTAGATCCGATCTGTATGACCAAATGGCAAAAATGTGATCTTTGTGGGTTTAGACTTTGGGTTAGATAGAGTCGTTAAGCTCTAGAAACTTGAGGGACATTGCATCAAGTCGCATGGTGTGGGAGTTATCAAGATCCCTATGTTAGGGTTTAGGGGTCATAGAAGTGGCCCTTGTCTAGGGACCTTAGGGGTACCAACACCCCATCCCCTCGATGAGGGTTCAGGGGGGGATAGCACCCTATTGAGAAATATGTAATCACACTCGTATATGCCTCTTTGTATGGAACAACTAAGCAATGAACATGTATCTCAATCTAGGAAGAGCTCCATTTATCCTATAGGCACAGTGGAGGAAAGTGGTACCATCCTAAAACTATAAAAGAGTGTACTTGACAATCATTTGAATGCAATGCTATTATACTTTGTACTTTTAGTCTTGTCCATGTCTACTCAAGATTGTGTTTATGAGTCTAAGCTAATCTATCTTGGAATCTAATTCACTTGAGTAAGAGTCTTGTCCAGTCGTTTGTCATAATGCTTCTTGTCCATGAATTTAGACCACAATAGCTAAACCTTACTCAAGGATCTGTATTTCTCAACATGGTATCAGAGCCATGGTGAGCTTGGTTTAGCTCTACACATTTCTTGTTCCACTCTCCTCAACCTTAGCTTAGCTCAATTTTAGTAGAAGTCTTCATCTCTTCACTCATCTCTACTCTTCTTAACCTCAATAGCCAGTAGCACCCTTCTCATTTGGAGCAGCTAGATCTCTTCAATCAAGCCATATCTCACTAAGCCTTCTTTTGTGGACATATTCTCCAAGTCAAGGCACTCCTTATTGTCCCAAAAATTGACTAGATTGATGCACATTGTAATTGGCATTGGTGTTTTTTCTAGAGTTGGCACAAATTTTGTCAATAGCGTGAGCTGCTACTTGAAGGCTCCACGATTGCTCTAGCTACCTTAAGGCTTTTGAAGATAATGATATGGTCTCTCTCTTGACAAATTTTGAGCTCAAATAGTCCATTGTGTAAGCTACTACATCAGAAAAACTAGTTAGGCCTAGGAAACCCTAAAGGGCAATCATAACCACCTTTCTTTAAGCTCATTTCTCACTCCATTTTCCTATTTCATTCAGCTTGAGCAAGTCATTACCACTCTAATATGCTGTAATACTTAGTATCTAGCAGGGGAAACCCTCCAAATCAGCAAGAGAAGACCCACCTTGAAAGATTCAACATCAATCTTCAAAGCTCAACATCAAGTTCTTCAAAGCATAGTATCCATTGATACTCATCCAGTGTTATTTGACACTAATTTCTTAACACACTCAAGTACAACTCAATTACTAGTTTTATCTTCATTGTTTGAAGTAGACTCTTAGTCATGGGAATGACTAACATGAAGATTTTTATATGGATGCCTTCCATGAAGAGTGACACAACTCCACTTGCTCATCTGTACTACGTAGAAATTTTTTGTGCTCTACTTGCAAGAAGAGATAGAGTTGTCTACATCCAAGTGCAATCACTGATTTTATTTGAAGATTTTGAAGATGTTTTAGTGACCGTGGTCATCATGCAAAACCCAAAGCTTATGACCTCTTTGCTTGAGGGGGACCAGAAGATAAAAGACAAAGAAGAAGCAAGCAAAGTGGAGAGCATCAAAGTGAATAAGCACAAGGAAAAGAAGATATGTTATGATGAAAGAAAATCACAAAAAGCTTACAATGTTAGATTTGAAGATGAAGACAACAAGGGCCTATCAGTCCTTGTTTCCAAATTTTACTAGCCTTTTTTGAGCCTTGTATGTACTTGCATTAATGCTCCAATCATAAGCCTTGTACTCCTCATGTAACCTATTAACCACAACCTCTACAAACTTAGTGAGGCCTTGTAACAATCCGTGGATATCTAACATGTCTTTGGTGTACCCACACTTAGCAGGATGTTGTGTTTCCCTACAATAGCCTCTGGACGTTTCACCTTGTTTGCCGTATGCCCACACTTAGCAAGGTTCTACTCACAACATCCTCTGTATACCCAATGCTTTCATAATTGTGATTTAGGAGGGATGTTGAGAAATATGCAATCACATCATATGTGCCTCTTTGTATGGAACAACTAGGCAAGGAAAATGCAGCTCAATCTAGGAAGAGTTGCCTTTATCCCATAGGCACAGTGGTACCGCCTGCAACTATAAAAGAGTATTCTTGACAATCATTTGAATGAATGTTATTGTACTTTGTACTTTCAGTCTTGTCCATGTCTACTCAAGATTATGTTTGTGAGTCCAACCTAATCTATCTTGGAACCTAATTCACTTAAATAAGAGTCTTGTCCAATCATTTTTCATCATGCTTCTTGTCCATGAATTCAAACCACCATAGCTAAACCTTTCTCAAGGATCTGTGTTTCTCAACACACCCTTAGCATGGTGTTGAAGGGAATATTCCTTGGTCGACTAGTGAAGGTTCATAATATGGTAGATATGGATAGGTTGACCTTACTATCTTCACGGCTCTAAAAGGGAGATTCCTCCAGAACCACTATCCACCGATCTTTTACTCAGTTGGAGTTTTTCTAACTAGCCTCGTACTCATCTACCATTTCTCTGGATTACCATCTAAGCTTCACAGTGGAAGCGCATGGTTGGACAAAGCCATCTTTGTATCGATTTGGTTAAAATGAAAGAAACTTTTGTTCTTATCTTGTTTGTTATGTACTCTTCATTCCTTGCTTAGATCCTTTACATTGTGCAATGAAATTTTTAGAGTGATCCATTCGAGGTCTCTTCATTTTCATTGGCCTATGGTGGCGTCCTGTGATGAAGCCATCTATCACATTCAAGATCTGAGAGGGGATGTTAGCAAACATATGTGTGATGTATAGTCATCTACCATTTGTCATCTTGAATTTGAGTCAAACGAGGACATTAGAGCTCTGACATTGTGATTATCCATCATTTTATATGTTTTAGAATCATTAAATTGAGAATACATTGGTGCATTTCATTTTGGGAAATATGACCAATTTGGTCGATTGGCCGGGCTACATTGGGCACCTACATTTGGGTGTGGCCTCTTGAATACCAATTGTGACCCCAATTTGCATATGCATAGATGGGGTGTACCCTCATGCATGTACCCATTATGATGATTAGGTCACCCATTTCTACTCATTCTTCTCTCCTCCTCCTGCTTCATTTAGTGTCCACACTAACACTCTACATTTTGGGGCTCCCCATTGTAGCCTTGTATATTTGAATAGTCAACAATATTGTTTCTTCTTTCTCCTTTGTTTCATTTAGTCTCCTTCTTCTATGTTCACTCTATATTGTTTTTTTCTTTTGGTTGCACACTCTCATAGTAAACACACTAACTAGTGAGCTAGCTACATAGATATGCCATAACTCAATGGGTAGACTAAGTGATGCCTAATTGCAATGTATCACTAGAATCATATGCCAATGTAGTTACCAACCACACCATTGATGAGAATGTAGAAATGGTCATCTGCGGACATGAACATTAGCTTTTGTTGAGGTTGACATATGAATAGGAGGGAAGCAAGTCAAATTGTCAAATGAAATGAATTGAACAAAGTCATTAGTATCCACTAAGGCAAAAAAAAATTTTACAAATATACAATCGCCAGTATCACTAAGTATAAATTAATTTGGCTAGTCATTTGCTCACTTATCCTCTTTTGCATTAGATTTCTTGCATTGAGAATATTTTGATGCATGTGTGAAAAGATGGAACACTTTCAAACACTTTTAAGAGCTTTGACATTGTTGCAACCTCATTGATGTATATTACTTTTATTGCAATCTATCAACATAATGTACTAAATTGTGTCACTTATCCTAATAGGTGTTATGTGTAGATATCTCAAAAGCCCCAAAACCTACTTAGAGAATCCCTACATACTAACGACCTTAAAGCCCCTAGATCTACCCAAAATTGTACATCTACTTTCTAAGCAATTCTTTGTTGACAAAAAGAAGTTATTCATCCTTTGAAAACGTCCAACACTACAAGATATAGACCTTATAGCGACGTTTAAAGCGACGAAAATACAAACAACAAAATCTGCCCCCGTCGGGCAAGTTCAAACCTCTCCCAAGAACGAATTTCGATTGCAAAAGGTTCGGGCAACAAGCCTAAGTCCAAGCGATCGTAGCTCAGAGCTAGTTCTCTGAAAGTGGCATCTAGTCATCTAATGCAATCAACCACGTCATCCCCCGTATCTTCGGCTAGATCTGAGGCCAGTGTCAAAAATGATTTTCGCTCATATGAGGGTTTAAGACGTGCTGGTGGTTGGGGTTTGATAGCAATAGAGCCTTTGACAATGAATAGTTGCAGTTGTGGGTGTTCTTGAGATTGCGATTGGACCTCTAGATTAGGGCTGGTAAAGTAGCAGCTACATCCGATGGACTTCTGCCTTTAGAATGGATCATTGCAGTCAGATTGGCTCTAGCGGGTGATGGCTCATGTGACGATGTATGTCGTTTGGGCCAATAGGCTTATTCGACTCTCTTGGGCATGTGTGTGGATGAGCTTGATGGATGTGGGTCTGGAAAGCACTGCGGCTTATGGTTTTGAGGTTCTATGGGACTTGGGGTGATCAAGCTTGAGAGCGGCGTATGAGTGGTGTCTTTGACCGTGTGGGCTTTAGGGATCCATATCCAAGCATTCCCCTCATAGTAGCCTTGCGCGTGCAAAAGGGCTTTAGGGACCCATCTTTGCTTGATCATGCTCCGATTTTTATGACTGCACCTTCGTTTCTTAGATTTAGAGCTTCAAGTCTTATGAGGATGTGTGTGTCGACTCCTAGGTGGCGATTGCGGTTGTTTAGGCTTCCATTGAAACCTAGGCTATTGGGCCTTAGCTTTTGTTGCCATGAGCAGCAATTCTTGAGAGTTGGTGGACGATGGCCGAGCACTATCCCCTCCTTAGATTTGGCTGCTAATACTTCTACCAGTGGCCTTGCGGACGGTGGTGAGGTCGCACAACCCTTGCTGAAAGCTGTAACAATGCGAACATTGCCTATGGCGAGGTGGATGTGCTGCAACTCATAATCGATGTTGCAAAGAGTTTGCTTTTTGAAGGTTCGCCCTAACAGCAACTCCGTACCTGCATCTTTGGCGTCTGTCAACACGCAGAAGATCATTGGTACCTAGCAGTGACTCCGTGCCTGCGTCTTTGGCATCTGTCAACACACAGAAGATCCTAATCGATGTTGCAAAGAGTTTTCTTTTTGAAGGTTCGCCCTAGCAGCGACTCCATGCCTGCGTCTTTGGCGCCTGTCAACACGCAGAAGATCATTGGTACAGTCTCAAACTCGATAGAAACAGTGGCCCTGCACTTGTTGAGAAGTGCATATGAGCGACCCCCATATGGGCTTAATTTGGCATTAGTGGGTTGTAATGGTGGTTTGCCAAGTTGGGTCCAATGATAGTGAGTCAAGATATTGAAGTCTGCTCCCTCGTCAATCAAGGCATTGAAGGCGCATGTTCGCTTGGCAATAACCGTGATGTGCAGATATCCAGGCTCTACGGCTTCCTCATCCTCCTCATCGACTTCAGTGATTGTGGCTACTTGCACTTTGACAAGCGGTACCAACATTGGTGGCTCATGCAAAGGATGTGTGGGAGGATAGTACTTCTTGATGCGACTGCCATTGAAGAAGCCTATTCCCTCACCGTTTAGAGTCTCGAGCTCGACGTTGCCCGTTCGGCTGATTGCATGAACTTTGAAAGGTCAAAGACCCCTAAACTTCATTTTTTACTTATGCGCCTTAACTGAGTATAGGAGCACTAAGTCGCCCTGTTCGAAGTCGCGTTGCTTGACATGCTTGTCAAACCAGCTCTTGCGTTGTGCCTTCTCACATATGAGCGCATGAGTGGCTAGAAGGCGAGTCTCCAAGAGGCGTTCGAGCTCAACTAGGAGTTGTGTCCATGCCTCCTTTCCTTCCCATCGCTCCTGAAGTGCGAATCTCAGGCTAGGCACGAAGAATTCTACAGGGAGAATTTCTTCGGTTCCGTAGGTCAACCTAAAGGGGGTCTGGCCGACAGCCATTTTATAAGCTGTGCGGTAAGCCCACAAGACTGTCATCAGCTTGTTATTCCAGTCGTTGCTTGCGCAAGGCAGAGACTACCTTGGTTAGGATGTTGACAAGAATCTTATTCTTGGATTCTGCCTGGCCGTTTTCTTGAGGATAGTATGGAGAGGATTTTCAATGGATAATTAGGAAGGTGGATAGGAGATGCGCTATCACTTCATTGATGAAGTGTGTGCCCTGGTCACACTGACTAGTTCAATGGGGCAGCCGAATCGTGAGATCACTTGCTCCCACAAGAACTTGGCAGTCATTCAAGCATCGTTCTTTCGTTTTGATCTTGTCTCTGCCCATTTCGTGAGGCAGTTTGTGGCCACAATTATGTATTTGGCCTACGAATACTGTGCAGCACGGTTGATGGGTCCTATGAAGTCGATTCCCCAGTTTTCGAAGGGTTGTCGTGCAATGATTGGGGTCAACTCCATTTGATCCTTGTGAATCGGTACTTTTTTCCATTGACACTCATCACAATGCTTAATAAATCGTGCTGCATCACGAAACAGCATTGGCCACCATAGTTGAGACTACGACACCTTGCGGGCCATCGTGTCTCCACTAAAGTGTCCACCAAAAATTTTGTTGTGTGTCTCTGAGAGCAAGTCGTGCATCTCATGCTCGCACACGCATCTGCGCATCAATCCATCTTGCCCTAGGCGATACAGTTGGCCTGCTATCAACTGGTAGGGTTGGAATCTTGAGAATGAGTCGCTTCAGTCTTGCCTTCTCTATCGGTCGTTCAGGTCGTCTGTGCTCAAGCACTTAGACTATGTCATCTGCCCAATATGGTATTAGATCGTCCTTGAATAAATCTCTCTCGCTGGAAAGATTGAAGAGATGGTCGTCTGGCAATTCATCGGCAATGCCTTCTCCAGCGGCTTCTCCTGTGGGGATGCGTGACATATGGTCAACCATGTAGTGCTGCTTTCCCTTCCATACAATCACGGAGAAGTCAAAATCCAAAAGTAGAAGGAGCCTCTGAGCTATGCATCGTGTAGCGCAACGTTTATTCACTAGATAAAGCAAGGCTTGATGGTCCACAAAAAAGGTAAAGGGTGTAGCCAATAGATAATGCCCAAACTTCTTCACAGAAAACACCATGGCCAAGCCCTCTCTTTCTATCGTCCAGTAGTTCATTTTCGTCTCAGTGAGTTGTCTACTAGCAAAGCTCACTGGATAGTCTAGGTTGTGCTTGCCAAGTTGGCACAACACTATCCCCACAGCAAATTTGGAAGCATCGATATGCACGTCGAAGGTAATGGTCCAATCTGGGACTCGTAGAATTGGTGTTGTGGTTAGAGCCTTCTTCAATTCTTCATATGCTTGTTGTCATGCTTTAGTCCATTCAAAGACAATCAACAGCTTATATAAAGGTTTGGCTATCAACGCGTAATTCAGCACAAACCACCGATAGTATCCCGTATGGCCTAAGAAGCATTGGACTCCCTTGTAGTTGATTGGGAGTGGAAGGTCAACAATAACCCTGACTTTCGAGAAGTCAATGGCAATGCCGTTCTTCAACACCACGTGGCCTAGGATGCATCCATGCTTCACCCAAAACTGGCATTTCAAGGGGTTCAAGGAGAGATGATATAGGCGACACCGCTCAAAGACTGCTTGGAATTTGTCTAAGTATTCCATCCAGGTCGAGTGAATGCAAAGGTCATCGACAAAGACTTCCAACTCTTTGCAAAGCATTTCTTTAAATATGGTGCACATGAGGCGTTGGAAGGTGGCAGGGGCATTAGTCAACCTGAAAGGCATGACTATGTAAGCAAAGACGCCCCACTCGCTGGCGAAGGCAGTCTTATCCCTGTCGGCAGGATGCACTTGCACCTGATTGTATCCTGAGAAGCCATCCATAAAACTGTAGGCCTCCTTACACATGACTCTTTCAAGCATGTGCTCGGTGTATGGCAATGGATAATTGTCCCTTTTAGTAGCAGCGTTCACCTTCTTGTAATTGACGCACACTCTAATTTTTTTGTTTTTCTTCATCACGATGACTATGGGTGATACCTAGTCCGTATACTCAATTTCGTAAATGAATCCCGCTCTCATCAACTTATCAATCTCTTTCTTGATAGCATGAGCATGTTTTGGATTCATTGGGTACGATCGCTGCTTCACCGGCGTTGCGTCTGGTGTCATGGGTATATTATGAGTCACTACACTCGGATCTACCCCTTTAAGCTCTTCCAAGGACCAAGCGAATACGTCTGCGTACTCTCTCAAGAAAGCGACAAGACTCATTTCTTCTTCCTCAGTCAAGTCATCGGCAATGAAGGCTGGTCGGGGTGTCTCCCCTTCCTGGGCTAAGTTCACCTCCTTGACCTTGGCTGGTCCCTCGATTGGTTCGCTCGTCTACCCATGCTGTTTGGCACCCAACAGGATCACTACCCTATCTCCTTTCTTGAATTTTGTAAATCTTTTAGGGAGGTCCTACGGTTTTCGTTGTTCATCTATTCGTGTGTCCCTGGATTGTTTTGCCCTTTCCTGCTTCAATCGTATGCGCCTCAGGTGAACGGGTAGGTCCCCCTTGGTGCGTCGGGTCTTGGAAGGCCTAGGAATTTCTGGGTCACTATCCGAACTGACCTCCGACTCAGAGTCGAACTCCCCATCTTCGCTAGAAGAGGTGGTCTCCCTTGGTGGTCACAGCTCAGATGATGATTCTGTCCTAAGCACTGGTATCATTCCTGGTTGGGCTAGCCCTGCTTGCTCCAAGTCTATAGCTCCTACGTGTTCTAACCAGGTGCGATCACAATTCATGCGCATGACCCCCCGCTCTATCCTGAAGGAGACACTCTTTTTCTGTGGCTTGGAGTCTACCCGTATTTGTTCTATTTCATGTCCCTCAGTGTCGTATTCTACGGCATCTATCTCACCCTCACTTTCGTCTCACTGAAGGATTGGCAATCTTCGTACTCAACATCAGGGTCCTCTACGTCAGACTGCTCGTCGTCTCCTAGGGCTTGGTATATCTCTTGTCGTTGATCCGAGACTAGGGCCTAGTTGTACATAAGGTTTAAGTCATGCACCCTGGTCCATTGCCACTTGGATTCATATAAGAGATCCTAGAGTGGTTTGAAGTTTGCTGCTGGATTGTTAGCTAGCTTGTTCGTTAAGTATTCCAGAACCTCCTGGAATTCTCTTTTGTTGTTTTGCACTTGGAAGGTGAGGGGCTTAGGTCTCCCACGAAGGGTTCCTGCCATCATGCAAACTGGTACGGAGGGCGTGCCACCAGATTTGCCCCTCATCTTGATGGCTTGCTCATACGTCTCATGATCCGAGAACGGTAGGTCGACTATAGCAAGGACATGCATCCAATCTCGCTCATCCTTTGGGCATGGGACATACTTGGTCAAGGGCCCATAAGACTTCTTGACTTGAGTGTTACCTTTGAGCATCGTGGAGATGGCATCCAAGTCAACTGGTGAAGTCTTCCAAGTGTCCATCTCCACCCTCACAGCTTCCATTCTGTTGCCAAGGAAGATCAAGCTGTTACCCCAATCTTCAATAACTCTGGCATTGCACATCCATGGTTAGCCTAATAGGATATTGTAGTCCACCCCCTTCATGACTATAAAGTCGATAGAGAACTGGACACATGATTTTCACTGGCCAGTTTTTAAGTACCCCGAATGGCTTCACTCTCATGTCGTTTTCTAATGTGACATTAAACCGAGCGGTCTCGACAGGTGGGTTTCCACAAGTTTGAAGAAGTACTGTGTTACTCAATACACTAACCCAGCTCCCGTGTCTACAATCCCCTTTCTCATTGTGTCGCCTAAGGCTAGGACCGGTATTACTGCATGCATCTCGGTGCCTTCCCAAAAAGCATTAACATGCAAGGATTTTGGCACAGAGTGCAACGTTAGACTTGGTATTTGTGTTTCTACATCATGGTCGTGCAGATCAGTAGCTTGTTCTCGTGACCCCTCAACCCACTACTTGAGGTCTTGCCATAGGGTGGGATGCTGCTTAAGCAGGTCTCCCAGGCTTAACGTCACAGGGGTGGTCACTAACATGGTAAGGAGGCTGTTGGCTGCTCGTCTCTCTCTTAAACCGGATTGTCCTGGACAATGGCCATGACTGATTTGCAGGCCTGCAGCATCAAGGCTTGGCCTAAGCAGTGCTGCTTGTGGTGCAGTTGCATCTCCTGACTTTGGTCGAGGGGGTGAGATTGGCGTGCTTATGCTGGGGAGATCATTGATCTCGTCCTCTAGGATGGGCTCAGCGTCCCTTAAGTGCTCTTGGGTCTCTTTCACCCAATCCTTCACTTTCTCTATGGCCATGAGTTGGCACTTCGGATGCGAGTATTCCCCTACCTTGGCACTCCCCTTTTCGGCCGTCTTGAGGGCTGAAGTTTCTGCCTCTGCATCCATGATCTTCTTTCCAACACGGAGAGTTGTAGCACTCAGTTTTTAGTGCAATCTTAGCTTCCGAACTCTTCTTTCTCTGCCTGTGGCTCTTCTTCCCTATCGAGGCTGCATCGAGGTTGCTAGGTCCTGGTAGTGATATGTTGGCATGCCTCGTCTAGGCACAAGTCATGACCGCAATGGGATAGGTGTGGCCTCCCCATTGAGGTTCTCGACACCAAACAGCCCCAATGGGACAAATGGTACATTGGCTGAACTTGAAGAAGGTTTCCCCTGCTTTGGGCAATCGACGAAGAGATGGGTGATTCCACACTCAACGCACCTTAGGTCAGCTTTGTCTTTGTTCTGCTGCTCCCTCTCAGGGCAACGTGATGAGACGTGCCCTGGGTGACCACAAGTCCAACAGATGATTGGATCGTGCATCTACCCTCCTAGGCCTCTACCTCGTCCTCTCTCTAACGCCATCACCGGTACTGGTCGATAATCCATAAGGACTGTGTTGCCCTCGTCGTCATGAGAGACATAAGGGTATAAGTAAGTATCTTCCTCATTTGGCTCTTCCACGTAGTGGACTAGAGCGTCACTCTCAGTGGATGGGTCACGTAGGGACCAGGCAGTCTAGGTATGCCTATAGGGTTTATGTCCATCCTAGGAACAACCGACTTAATATCGTTAGGTGCAGAAAGGGCCAACGGGGCTCCCCTTCCGAAGAGTGGCTGCGGCCTGTTCGCTAAGTAAGGCTGGCCATATGATTGCGAGTACGAAAGTCTTCTCTACAATCTTCAATGCGCGACGTTGTGACCGAACCTGCCGCAGTTAGCGCAAGGCCTCAACCTAGCATCTTGACACTCGGCTAGCAAGTGGTTTTTGCTATAATACACGCATTGAACGTGTGGGCGCGTTAGACGTCTCAACATGTCTTGCAGCTTGGCTATCTCCATCTTGACATCAGCCAAGTCTTGGTTTGTCTCGGTGGCTTTCCCCTTATCTTGAGATGATGGGGCTGGTCATTCACTAGAGGCTAACACTCTCTCTAAACTTCACGAGTTGGTTTCTTCTGAGTTGAAGCTCCTAGAGCTTCGCTCTTTCAACTGATCATCAACTTAGATGGCTTGCTCAAAAACCCTAGCTAACGCGTCTCGCTACAAGCTTGAGTTGGCTGCTAAAGCCATATACAGTTCCTCGTTTCGAGTTCCGCTGATGAATATAGTCGAAACTGCTCGTTTAGTCAGACGTTCGCCCATAGGGATTCTCTTAAAGAGACTCCTCACGTGGGTTACGTAATCACGAATGTCCTCCTTCTCTTTCTGCTTGACATTCATCAGTCGTACTAGCAGATTGTCAGAGTATCCAGGCTCCGCAAATCTCTTGATGAAGAAATTCTTGAGGCCATTGAAATTGGCTCGCTCTGCAGCATCTAAGCTTGTATACCAAGTCCTACCCTTGTCACCTAAGCAGAGCCCAAACGCTTAAGAGCGCTAAGTCAGGTCGCTGAGGCCGTTGGCGTCGCAGACTTGCTCGAACTGCTCTACAAAGCTGTATGGATCGTTGTGGGGTTGGTACTTGGCAAGCTGCTTTGCGACTATTGGGATTTTAGACTAGCTCTTAGAGCCTTGGGTTGCTCCTAATCCTGCCAGCAGTGATGTCGCCAATGTTGTGGCACTTTGCTCTACTCCGGTGTTGGCTAGTAGTCGCTTCATGAGAAGCTCGCTCAGCGTTAAATCCCCTTCTAGGGCCCTCTCGTGATCCGTTCGGTTTCTACCGGCTAAGTTCAGCACCCGCTACACCTCACACAACTCCGTGCTTTGCCTCCGGCTCCTAGCCTGCTGGTCTCTATTGTATTCAACTATGCTTTACAATGCCTTATGGGCTAGCTTTCTCTCTTCTTCTAAGTTTGCGATGATAGCATCTGTTGTCCTGTCGCGGTGCTCATACCAGGAGTGTGCATCGTAGCTACTAACCATCTGCTGAATGGCATCTGGGAAGTCGCCTAAGTCGAGTTCGTCGTTAGACCAGCGGTCTAAGCTTTCTTCTGCCATAGTCGAGTTCTCGTACTCCACCAAGCTATCGATCAGGTTGAGTAGGTTTGTCAAATCCACTTCGTTGGCGCCACTTGCTTGGTCCTACTTCGCGTGTTGATGGTTTGTCTATGCCTTTGGGTCCTCTCCTATTGGTGGGTTCCTTTCGTGGTTTATTTGAGTGAGTTCTTTAACTTGTTAGATACAACCCTCAATTTATCTCCACTCAGTGTGTGTGTTCTTTTCAGTGCACTTGTGCTTAATCAGGTTTTCAGTTTTCCTTAAGTATACTTCAAGTGCGGAAATTCAAGGTGAGTACGGCAACCAATCTCTAAGTGTCTTATACACTCTTGCTTCTTTTTGGGCCCGATAGACTTTGTCGATCAATTCTCTAGCCGTCTTGATGTGGTTTAGGGTTTTTATGTTACATTGCCTTGCTCTTTTTTTTTTGTCCAATCATGGTTTTATGGCTCAGCGGGTTGCCTCTAGGTCTCCAGGTCTCTAGGTCTCGTGATAGCCCACTCAAGCTGCTAAGCGGCTGCGCCTTACGATTTTGTCTATTCCGTGCGTCAGAATCAAGTTTTGAGTGTCAGGAGGACCTGCGACAGTTTGCGCTGCTGAGCCCTAGCTCGGTTAGGTCAAACTTCTAAAATTTTGAGACAAATTCACACTCGACCCAACTGGTCTAAATTGCAGGGGCGAGTGGGTGACTCGGATGGGCTGAATCACACTGGTCTGAAGACCGAACCTTTCGCGGGCTGAGGCCGAGTGTTGTCACTCGACCGGGCCGATTCAAGTCTTGGGCCAAGGGCCGAGTCAGGTCTTGGGCGAAGAGCCGAATTGGGTCTTGGGCCGAGGGTCGAATTGGTAAATGGGGCCGAGTGGACTTTGGGCCGAGGGCCAATTAGGGTTTCCGGGCCAAGTCGGCCGAATGGCAAGGACTAAGGACCGAGTCTAGGACTCGGCCCAAAAACGACTGCTCGGACGGGCCGAACGCGACGCGATGAATGCTGCGTAATGACGATTTCAATTAAATCTCACGATTTAGACAATCACTCCAAGCACAAACTTCCAGATCCTAACTAAGGTACCAAGGGAAGTGATTGGTATACCTGAGGTCAGCGGTAGGCTCTCCGATGACGAGATCAAATCGAATCTTTGCGGGCTCTCTCTCTCTCTCTCTCTCTCTCTCTCTCTCTCTCTCTCTCTCTCTCTCTTTGCAATGGTTGCAAATGAGCTCTCCCTTGGCCTCTTAGCTCTTAAACCCCCTCCCGGGTAAGGTTTTGATGCTCCCAATCACTCATTTGCCGACATTAAGCATTCGAGCAAGCTTTTTGCCATTTTTTTGTATGATTTATGCCTTGTTTTGCAACGGCAAACCCTACCCTTTCCTAATTCGATTTCCTAATCCTATCCTACGCTAAATGCAACAAGAATTGAAAGCAACAAACTGAAATGATTTCTCCATGTTTTCCAATCATCAAACAAACTAATTAACCCAAAACACTTACTTGTTTCGAATATCAAAACACCCTAATTTCCTACATATCTCAAGCTCCGTTTCGGGGATGAATCCCTTACTTCAATGCTCGATATGAGGCGCGCAAGCACTCAAGCTTGAATCCATTGGTCCCAGCAAACGGAACCAAAATGTGGGAGCTTTCACTCAACCGCCAAGACCCATGGACTGCTTATTGCTTCAAGCATTCCAAGCGAGCTCTAATGGCTATCTCTCACCTAGCCGATGCATCGTCAATCCTACGAGTATAGTGAGGTTACCTTTGATGCCGATATGAGTTGCCTTCTCTCTCGCACACACCGATAGCTCCACGATCCTAGATGCTAGCTCAAGCATCCTCAAGCCTCCTCCATCTCCAAGCTCCATCCACCATAACCGCACGCGCAAGAGAAGAGAAGAGGAGAGGAGATGGTGAAGAGCTTCACCCTCTTGATCCCTCACTCCCACACACTCACTCTCTCACACTCTCACACTCCCTCTCTCAAGAGCACACACAAGCAAGGAGAAGAGAAGAAGAGAAGAGAGCTCTTGTTAGCCACACACCAAAGAATGAGCTTCCATTCACTTTTTGAACTTATTATACAAGCCCTAAAATCCCATGAGCACCCATTCCCTTTTTTTACATGACTGGCCATTGTAGCCAGGTCCTTTCTCTGTTTTCCTCTTCTAGCCTTATGCCTCTAGCATACACCCATCTAATACTTTACAATTGGCACAGGAGGGAGCCTGGCGCTCTTTTACATGAGCTTTTGGAGTTTTTTTGAGGCGCCTTTCATTTAAAATTATGCTTTTAGTCCCAACTTAGCTTTAGATGCCGCCTGCGTGTCTTTGCTCTTTTTCCATCCTCTTCCTTCTTTTTCATTCATTTTTCCGCCTTCTTGACTTGGGGTTAACAACAACGATTGCAATCAGAGTACTAACACTGATTAACAAGCCTCAAACAACACCCAAAACATACCTAGAGAGCTTGGGAATGCGGGAACGCAAATCAATACACAAATCTGTGCTCCTGCCCTGTAGCTCTCTCTCTCTCTCTCAATTAAATGCACGCAAATGAACTCTATTTCTTGGCCTCTTAAACCCTTGGTTATTCAATCTTCCACTCCCCTTCTTCTCTCGTATGCGTTGAAGCTCTCTTTTCCCTATTTTTTTCATATTTTGGGCATGCTATTACAGCAAACATCCTCCTATGTATTTCTCTCTTTTTTTTAAAACCTAAATGCATTCAAATTGCAACTAACAACTCACACTACTCTAGTCTACTTCCCTAAATCCGAAAAACCAAAAAAATTACCTGTAACGAAGATCGAATACCTCTTCAATTCCCTCGCTTCCTACCTATCTCAAGCACCAGTTCAAGGAAAACCCTACTTCAATGGTTGATTCAAAGTGTGCAAGCACTCAAACCTTGAATCTGTTTGTCTCGACTATGGAACCAAAATGTGGGAGCCTTTGCTCGACCACCAAGACCCACTGACTAATTCCGTCAAGTGTTTCAAGCCAAATGCTATGGCTACCTCTCACATAGCCATATGCGCTCTTGATCCTATGAGTGTAGTGAGCTTACTTGATGCTCGATTGAGTACCCACCACAATCCCTCACCCTTGCTCACTCACTCCCTCACACTCTCACACTCCCTCTCTCAAACACAATCACAAGCATAAGCAAGGAGAAGAGAAGAAGAGAAGAAGAGAAGAAAAGAGCCACTTTAGCCACACACCAAGAATGAGTCTTTCCATTCGCTTTTTGACTTTTATACATGCCCTCATCCCCTTGGGCACCCATCCCCTTCTTTACATGACCAAATCGTCTTAGCCAAAGTCTTCTTTCCTCATGTCTTCCTTTTTTTCGCGATTCTTTTGCTCTTACACTTTTATGTTTACAATTTTCACCCCCTGCACTTTCCTCGCTAGAATATTCAATGCACCTTGCTAGAATCTTTGGTGCATCTTGCTAGAATCTTCAATACACCTTGCTAGAATATTCGATGCTCTCCTACGTTTTTTCTAAGCTTGCCTTTTCTTCCACTTTTCTCACTTGGCCAGAATGAGCTTCTCTATTCACTTTTTGACTTGGGCTTCCTTGGTTTTCCTCTGCTTCTTCTGTATGGTCCATAACATGTTTGTAACAAGATTCTTACTAGCATCCCTATTGAGTTCAATGAGAAAGGGGGTATAAAGCCAATCGATCATCCCCCCCATCCCTACTTGATTTTGATTACCATAAGCACAAATAGTTTATTTACATGGCATGGCACATCGATGAAGTTGAAGTTTACACTCTACACTTTGATGGAGCTTCTTGAGGGCCACCTAGGTATGCTAACATTGATATGATCATAATAGTCCCCTGACATCAAGTCATTATGAAGCTTAGTACTTATTTAGGTGTGAATTTTGATCAACAACATATTTGTATACAATGACTTATTGATGGGATTGAATATTGCTAAATATGGAGGTATCTAATGTTTGTTGGTAAAGGATGACTCGTAGTTGGTAATCAATCGGTTGAATGGGACTTATAGTATTTGTGATCCCATTCTTTATATATATTATCATGCAACACTAGCTATGCTTGTGGCATTTAAGTCACTAACACATTTATTCCTTGAAAATGCAACCACTTTATGGATTCCCTAGCTAAGTATACATCTGTTGAGAATCTCTTCTTTCACTATGGTCGAGAGGGTCTTTTACCTTTACATGATCAAATGAGACCTAGACTACTTTGGGGGTTACTAGCTAAAATGTCTCTTTTTGGTGGTGGCATGATGGTCGTATGGGTAATGAGTCGAGTGGCTATTGACCATCTTCCTATCTTGTCATGGATACATAAGATTGTTCATTGATATATACTTCAGACGCACCTCATTGTTAATGCAAGGGGTTTGGCCAACAATCAATTGCATTTAGCTTAAAAGCCTAAGTGTGTGGTGTTTTTCTATATCTCATTAGGCCAAGAGAGTCGTTTTTTTATTTTTTGTGCTCATAAGTCAAAAGGGAGTCACATTCTAGCTGAGCCCTAATGGAGAATAGGTGTACTTCTAGCGAAATAACACTCTATATCCTTTGATATTTATTTTAGTCCATCGACACTTATTTTATAATTTATTTAGTGAGGGTAGTTTGTCGGTCTATTTTATTTTCTACCATGCCCCAAGGAGACTAAGGGATCCGCCCTTAGGTCTCTCTCATACCCAAGAACCACGGAAAAATCTCACAAGTAGGTGACAAAGATTTTTCATATACTTCCTTTGACCCCATAGCTAGGTCTCATCCCACTCGAATTCAAGAATCTACCAAGCCCTCCCAAGGCCATAATTATCTTCTAGCTTATTTCTTTGCTTTCTAAGTGATGGAATATTTAGTTCATCCATACCATAGGCAATTCTCTCAAAAGCCAACCCCTCACTACACTAGAAGGGTTCATTATGCCAAGAACCCAACTATTAGGAACTCATACCTAAGCTAGTTACCTTACTAAAGTGACTATCCTTCTTCATCTCACTCTTGGCTATGATCCATGTGCATGGAGCTAAGTGATCTATCTTTCATATTTCTAGTGGTTGCTTTCTCTTCCTAGCAACCTATCATGTGGCCATAAATGAGAGTGGAATCTAAGGAAAACACAAAGCATTTCTATAGGATTTTAAAGCATTTTTCGAAGATCCACAACTCTATTTGGGGCTCAAAATGAAGAAAGAAGATATGAAGTAGGCATGTCCATAAAGGTGGAAAAAGCGCAATCCATGAAGCACTTTAAAGCCAAAAGCAAAATGAAGCACTAGGCGGCATTACGAGAAGGGATGGAGTGCCCAAACATTGATTCCTTGCCAAGACAATACATTTGGGACCAAATTTATGACGATGCCTTTATGAGGAGAAAGGAGAGGAACCCTTTAAATGGACCAGTTTTTTGTCAAGATGTGAAAGGGTGTGAACACAAAGGAAAAAGGCATCCATGTGAAAAAACAATAAGCCATAGACATGAAGGGATGAGGAAGAAACTACCATAAAGATCATGCCATCATGGCACCCATGTTTTTTATTCTCTCCTTCCTAATCTTGACTTAAATGAAGCATGCAACCATATAAATAAAGCCTATTCTTTGCAATGATGCTACTTACATCGCTTGATTTGGAGTATGTCAAAATTTCAATTTTCACTCTCCTCTCTCTCTCTCTCTCTCTCTCTCTCTCCACTAGTTCTTCATACAAGAAAAATGGCTTTGCAAATGAGAGTGAGGAGTGAAGATGGTTGAAAGTGCTTTCTAGAGTACAATGGAGCCTCTATGGAGTGCATCACATGTGGATAAACACGTCAGTGACACTTGAGTCACGTTGCAATGCCACATAACATAAGAACCACGAAAAATCGCTAAATTAACACAAGCGATCTCTCTCTTCACATAGCTTGTGAATGTGTGACTCCTAATTGTTCGTGGAATGAAATATATGTTTATTTCTTGGTTCTATGACTATATCAATTTGCTTTTGGAAAAATCTTCTTTATTGAAAAATCACCCAAAAATAAGAAAAAAATCATGAAATATCTTCTACAACCCCGAAACATTTATTTTCATTGATTTCCGTCACTTAATATACCATATCATTCACATTTGTGAGACAAGTAGATAGGACAAGGGTTGCTATGATGCCCCCCATTGTTTTAAAAAAAACACAAAATCAATGGCCTATCATAACAAAATATGCACAAGTCTTTTATTGTCCAATTGTCACAATTAGCTGCATATTTTTAGGACACCCAAGTTAAAGAGGCCATTACATTCAATCAAGAGGTGCTATGTATGAAAATACATGGTGCTTGTGTACCAAGTCTATTGGATGACTCTTTTGCTTGGAGTTCGGGACTATGCAATTACAAGTGTTATAATGAGTGTATCTAGTACTTGTTAGTCACTCATAGCCACAAGGCTATGGGGTTTGATGTAATGCATATTATTTCAAGTCCTAACACATAATCTCAAATCACGTACTTAGAAAAAATCTCAAATCACGTACTGCTTCTCTAATATACTCCAAAAATTTGGGCATGTTTGGTTCACCTACTTTCTTGTCCTGGAAGAATTCTTAAAACTTGCTTCACAAAGGATTATGCATAACATCTAGACTTTTAAGTCTTACAAAGACCCATTGTTTGGCAACACGAGAGAGAGAGAGAGAGAGAGAGAGAGAGAGAGAGACACACACACACACACGCGCGCGCACACTAAATTGCATGTATTATTGTAAAGTTAAGTGGCTTCAACCAATGGAGGGTGACTGGTATAATCTATACTATTAGTTAACGAGAGGTGGGGGGCCGGTGCCACGTGGCAACCCCCCACCTCCCCAACAAGAAAAAAAAAGAGAGCGCGGGACGGGTGCCACACGTCCAGCACCCGCCCCCGCCTGCAAAATCGCGCCCACCCTGGCGCTTGAGTCTAGGCGCGGAGCGCCTAGTAATACTTACAGAGAAATGTCGTCATGCTTTCAATACTTATGGATCTAAATGTTCAAGGTACGCAATTACAATCTAGTCACATTTTTTACTCTCCAATGTCAACCTACAACATCCAAGCCTTTCAAACAGCCTGGGAAGAGAATGGTGTGTCAACTCTCTAAGGTGGAAATAAAGAATACCATGTCAGTTCATAAAGCAACTTGCTCCTGAAAGTGTTCATATTGAAGCTCTTTGTAAATGTTTTGGTTACTAATCCCTGATTATTCACTTGTCCAGGCCAGACTAACTTGTATGACTACTGGTCGCTCGTGTAAAGGGTACTCATGAATTGGGAACAAATGTATTGATATAACTTTTGAAAGTTATGTTGTTAACAACATTTATTTTGAGTTATTTTGTCAAGAACATTTATTTGATTTGGATAACGGCACATTGTTGAACTCCACTTCTATTCCAGAACTTGGGTAGCCCAATTCTATATATAGTGCCAAACCATATTTCATAATCTAGTAAGCCAGTGACATACAGTTAACATTGACAATACTGCTTTAAAGAGGCTCACAATTGCAAACCCACATGGTAAATAGCCAAGCATCCCACAAGAAAAGCTATTATATCCCTGAGTACAAAACCGAATCTCTGGAAATCATCAAGGGCTAAACACTCACAAATCCATTAGTCACTTCTTGTGCCAAATGGATCGAATCATAGATCAAAGTCTCTGGAAATCAGGAGGAACCGAATAATCATAATTTCATTAGTCAATTCTTGTGCCAAATGGGGCACTGTAGAAAAACCATGACTCTATATTTGAAAGTTAGCACTCTTTCGAGCGGTAACGTGGAGCAAACCACACTTTTAATTTAAATGCTCTCTTACATTTTGGCATTCATCGTAAACAAAAGAATTCTCACCTATTTCATTACATTCCCCGAATAGGTATCTAACATGGCAGACAATGAATTGTTGGTCACTTTACACTCTTCCCCAAAGAGGGAATAAAGAACAACAGTATGGTGCAACACTGTCTCCACCACTGGAATTCTGAATGGTCTGGCCCGGCCAACTTCAGTGATGTCACCCTCCAGCTACAAGTCAGCCAACTACGGAAAAGTTGCCCCATCAAACAGCAATGCAGTGCCGTACATGGCCTTGTCACAGAGTCCTTGTTAGGGGGAAAGAGTTACATAAAAACCTCAAAAACTATTTCACCTTTCTGCTGATCATTTGAAGAATGATTGAATTTCCTCCAAAGTTTTTCCCTTGGTTTCAGGTACTCTGAGGGCAACAAATATTAGGGTGATTGCACAAACGCAAGCGAAGATAACAAAGGATCCTGCAAAAACAAGAGCTATGAATCAATATATTTTAAGTGAGGTTCGTGTCTAGTAACAGCAACTTGCATTAACTGTCTTTCACCTGCAGAACTCCAGTCAAGCATTGTATTAAAGGAGACTGTGACAATCCAGCCGGCAAACCAATTTGACAAGGTTGCAAGACTTCCAGCAATCCCTTTGACATTAGAAGGGAAAACCTATGAACCATGTTGAAAACAATTTATACGGTTCAGAGTGTTATACCGAGTTTCCAAAAGTTTCACCTATATATACACGTTTATACCACAAATAACAAAACCAATGTTTTGTAAACCATTGGAAGTTCTACATGCCCATACATATATTCACTCATAAAAGTCTAAACCAGGTGTACCTCTGACATAATGATCCATGGAATAGCTCCAAGACCAAGTGAGAAAGAAATTATATAAACCTGGAGGCAGCAAGTAAATATAAGATCATAAATTGAAAAAAGCTTGATGAATATCTAACTGTAACAAGGAAGCATCAAAAGTACCAGTAGGCTAACGAGAGCCATAATGCCCACAAACGTTTGGATAGTAGAATTCCCATGGGCCTGGTCATGTGGTATAACACAGTATCAGTAAATCTTGAGACCCTGAAGCTAAATCAGGACTCGCATTTCAGAAGAATCCTAACTACATAACCTGTAAATAGAAGGATAGTCCAACAAGGAAACAGCTGGCGCTCATCCCCCCAGATGACACCTGCCCATTGAGCAACACATTGAGCACAAGTGCAATGCCCTCATGTAAAATCACATAGCTCCACATTTCAACAGCAATCCCCTCACGGGTTCTACAGGCTTACCATCAGCAATAACCGCCGACCAGCCTTGTCAATCAAAACTGCTGATACCCCCGTCATCACTACCTGCATAGAGACGGCATCAATACTCTACACAGCTTCCATACATAATCATGGACTAAGTACATAACCAATCTGCGCCTTTGCACTAGGTAAACAAACCTGAAGAATAGCAAGAGCAAGAGATGCTAAGCTGCCTGCTGACACACCTGAAAAACGACAGTACACTTTTAAGGCAACCAACAACCACAAACACACAATGCACATCTATAACTGCATTAAAAACAGAGACGTTAAAGAAACAACTGTACCAGCAGACTCAAAGATTGAGCTTGCATAAAACAGAAGTGCATTTACTCCCACAAACTGTTGTAAACACAGAAGACCAACACCAACCTACAACAAGGCAAATACAAAAGGTTAACAGGAGCTCCTGGATCATAACATCCATTTTGAAATGAATGCCAAGCTTACCACTAGGGGTTTAAAATACTTTTGCTGCAACAAGTCTTTTAGCTTGACAGGAGGTTGTGCCTTCAAAGCTTCCACAGAATCCTGTATACACAAAAGTTAATTCTTTATGTTGCCAAAAGGAGGATTGTACAGGCTAGATCATTATAATGAGAATAGGAGATGATTATTAACTGTTAGTTTAAATAACAGCAGCATAGTTCTCCTACACAGACTCAGAAAGAAATCACACAAGTCATGGACTTCGATTATAGACAAACATAAGCTTTCAAAGTTCCTACCAAACATGTCAATATACAAATGAAGCTAAATAGTCCTCTCTAGATTTCAACATCTCAAGAGGTCTGTTAGACAGCAGGTTAATTTGAATTTTTGCCATCTAATACAGATTGCAAGTGTAGCCTGTGTTAACATGATGAGGAAGAGCTGATCACTGTATACCTTTGTTATCGGAAGGAACGAGGGGAAGGGAAAATCAGAAACAAGGGACAACAAGCAAGACTATTTTCACAAACTCACAAGTTCTTCTCAAATCTAAAGAGGCTCACCTCTATGTCATAAATTTCCTGAGTAATATCACTGTTTCTCCCCCGAAGAGCTCGCAAAGAAGCTTCAAAAGCTTCAGTATAGCCTCTCTTTGCCTGTAAAGATTGCTTGATAGTTAAAATGACCATGCAGAAAAAAACGAGGGCAATCAGCTGAAGAAAAGTTATTCCGTCTCTTTTTATGAAACATATGCTTTGTATTCATGATGTATTTGCGACTTTGCATCAGCTCCAGCTAGTCTGTTGAGCATGAGCACTCCCGTTGTAATCAGTTTTTTTGAGTGATATAATCAGCCACATTTTATTTGCAAAAAAAAATGAAACATATGCTTTACGCACCATCCACCTTGGTGACTCAGGTATGAAGAAAAGTCCGAGTAATAAGAGAGCACAGGGTAAAGCACCTGCAACAACAAGAGCAGATGAATAGTCTGCATTTTGAACAAATATGTGACTATAACCCTATTTACCTCTCTCTTGACATTTGGTTGAGACATATGCCAGAGAAAAAACAATGTTACATGCAGCATTGCCGAGAATCAAGATTCAAGATGGTGAACATATCAAGAAAATCAACTATGCAGTAATAGCAAGGCCACACTATGATTTTGATTTACAGGCTACAAGAAGGCTAACTTAATGTCAAAAGTTAAGACTACAATTTGTGTTTCACCAAGGTAATAGACCTTCAAGACAAGAAGTAATATGCTAATAATTTTTCAAGTTATGCTTCTTAACAAGCTGAAAATCATAATTTTTTTAAAAATCAGATAGTAGTTATGAATGTCCACTGATTTGGAGTGATTGACTCCCGAAAATTCAGAGAATCAACACACTAGCAATGGATGTTGTACAGAAGAATAGAAATTGATAATCTGAAGCAAGCCCACACAGTTTGGGAATTCACCAATACTTGTATGTGTTAAATGACGTTATAGTGTTGGGATTTCAGGATACCTTTAAAAAACAATCAAGATCGTAAATTCATATCATGTACCTAGCACAAAACAGTTGTGTTCTATCAGGCAAATTGGAAGTACAAGGGTTGCACTACCGATTCTAACTACAGAGCCTGTATGTGCCTATATAAATTCCATTGGCAAGAAATGGACACAATTGTCATGAAAGTAGGTTTTGTATGTAGGGGACCCTAACTTAAGAACAATAATTGCTTGAACACTTGGATAGAAAATAAAATGTTACATCAAGCATTGAGTCATAAGATGTCAAAATCGGGTTTAATGCCAGGATGTTCCAGTAAACTTGATACAGATTGATCAACACTTTGCATAAATCCTACTTACCTACAAAAGAAAGAGTTCGCCATGGAATTAAAATCCCAAGCACATATGCAAGCAGTATACCTGTCGTAACTGAAAACTGCAAGATAACACATCTGCTCAAGCCCATAAACGATTGATAATTAGTAGAGAATGCCACAAAGTAGTGAACATCAGACCTGATTTGCAGTGCCAAGCAATCCTCTCAAATGTTTTGGAGCAATTTCAGCTATGTAAATGGGAACCTGCAAATAATCAATTTCGATGCTCAAGCCTAAAAGGTTTATCTGATCAGTTGAATCCAGAGTACAGTCAATGGCACAACCTTAATGGTTCCTTGCAAGGTTCTGTAAGGGTGAGATGGCACAAAACCTCTAAACAAAAAACAACTCCATTTCTAGATTCAGTAACTTATAGGTTCTTACATACTGAACTATTTCATATTCAGTAGCTTCTTGTAACTCCAGCATAGCACCCACAGAACTAAACAAATGCTCGATGGCACTTACTGTGAAAGAAATTACACCAACTCCAAAGCCCACCAACAATCTTCCAACATACAAACTTGGAGGAGCCTGCTCAGATAGACAAAGAGGTGTAATAACTTTTCTTCCAAGAAATACTACACTGCCCATATGAAACATTTAACATCATCGTCACATAACAGTCCACACACTGCATTCTATGCCAACTGATACCAAAATACATACACATATTCACCTGTGCTAATGCAATCACCACCCATCCAGCTATATTTGGAAGTGCCGCGCAAACCAATGACTGTGAGAATTGATTATATTAGCTTCAAGTTTCAGATGTCCTTTCTTTACAAAATAAAACCAAATCAACAGTCTTTACCCCTTTTCGACCTAAGTACTCGGCAAGTTGTCCACTTATCAATGCACCCAACATTGCTCCAATATTAGAGAGAGAACCAAAGAGAGAGAACTGTAGCCACATCATTTAGTTTGACGTGAGGAATAACAAACACAAAGTAGTACTCTGTCATCATAAATTACACTTTTAGAGATTCTCAAAACTTACCTGTGCTGTGGTGAGACTTAAAGATTCTATCATAGCTGTCTGTGTAGGGGATGTAAAACCAATCTGAAATCAAGCATCCAATACTCAAAACCAATCTGAAATCAAGCATCCATTACTCATATATCTTTCCTTTGCTGACAGCCAAGGATTTCAAAAAAGACATCACTATTACAAGCTGCTATGCCCATGGTTTAAAGCCCTGAAGAGTAACTCATTTCTTGGAATCACTGCTTGAAAATACTATTAATGACAATACACATGGAGTAATTTCAAACATTGGAAAATGCTCCACGCTAACACCTTCCAGAAGTAAAAGTCCTACTTGCAGAAGTATCCACCAAATGTGTGTGTCAAAGTTGCCACAACACAATCATGTGTATCACCACATCCAATCCTAGATCATGTTATGATACTTTCCAACAACATTTTGGCATGCCCATATATGATATTTTGACTGTGGAATCCAACAAACTTCTGGGCATTGATGCACTTCAAGCAGCGTTCTATCATTGCCAATATATATCAGTTAGTTATATCAGACACTCTTCAGTTACACACACTGTATTCAGCAGCTAGTTGACACTTCATTATAAATACTTATTTCCTCCATTTTTGTGAGTTGGGTGGCAGTAAGAGTTCCCATATTCAGATTACTTTCATGGTATCACAACGCAGATGCCATATTCATGGTTTCAGCTGCAGGATCTATACAAAGTCAACACAAAGAAGAAAAGGAGAAATGCAACAAAATTAGCCAGCGTGTGACTAGAGGTCAGGTGTGTGGCAGTAGGTATGTGGCAGGCTGTGATGCGTAGGCAATAAATCCAGTTGCCCATCCAAAGCAAACCGAACAACCTAAGACCCAAGCAACAACAATGCAGGATCAACAGAGACATGGCAACAATGCTATTGCCTATCAGAAGTGGATGCAGCAATGAAAGCATGAAAGAATGTTGAAATAAACTGCTGAACACAAGACAGAAGTGTTTGAATTTGCCGATTCTATGGGCAGCACCCAATGTAATTTGTGTGGTGTGGAAACTCATCAAAGTGTCAATGTAAGGTGTGTACACCTAGTGTCTTAGAAACTTAAAGTAGTGACACTAGGCTCTAGAGTAAAATAAACCTAACTCTAGTTAGTTGGTAGAAGGCTAGTTAGGTCAACCCTTGACCTAAACATAAGTTGTACTTTCACTCTATCTTTCATTCTAGGAAGTACACTTCTCTTTTTGGTACAGCTCACTCTCTTGCTGTCATTGTCTCTCTTCTCTCTCTCCATAGTTGGCTGCCATTTTCCAACATTTGGTATCAGAGCAGCTTGTACATGCGGATTCCGTTTAGCCACCGTCAACCGGTGCCATCCCGCCCAAGTCCTACTGCTGCCAGCTTGGTTCTCAGCTCGAGGAAGAGTTTTCAGCTGCTGTGAGGTGCTGCTGAAGTGGAGGAGGAGCTATAGCTGAACCATCTCTTGTTTACTCCAGATCAAATCTGTCCAGTTCAGCCATCAGCTCCAAATCTGTCAATTTGCTCTAGATCTGTCCAGCTCAGTCATCTGCTCCAAATCTGCTGTTTTCAGCCTGCGCACAGCCCTGCACACAGTCCAATGCACAATCCCGCACGCAGCCTGAGGAGCTGCTGTTTTGGAAGAGCTACTGCTGTTTTCAGCTCTGCCCGCCATTTTCTCAGCTCTACCCACCATTTTCTCAGTTCTGCCCGCCAATTTCTGCAAACCCTAAAAATTGCAGAAAACCTTAATTTTCAAAATTGATAGTGAGCTCATAAACACATGCTCATCACAATCATCTACTTTCGTAAAATCAATCAAATGTGCCCCTCTTGCATCATTTGCTGCATTTCTGGCAGCCCTTCTAGTGTGTTGAGTTATAGGAGCATCCATTTTACGCTCCTGGAGAGTCTGTAACAACCATATTGGGACTGTTTTGGCTGCATTTACAGCAGCCCTTTCATTTTGTACTGCTTCTTCCACTGCATGTGGCAAACCATGATCGATACTCTGCTGTTCAGGAGTATATGGTGCAGCATCAGCTTGCTATATTAAGTCTGTCCTGCCATTTACAGCAGGCACAGACTCCAAACTAAGTAGCAGAAGACCCTCAAAGACATCACCAATATCATTGGTGGTTGGCATTTGAAACTGATCATGTGAAAATGCAACATTTTCAGCAAATAGGACATCCCTACTGACAAAGACTTTCTTCGTGCATGGGTCATACAAGAGATAGCCCTTGCTCTCCAAACTGTAGCCAATAAATATGCATTTTACAGCCTTGTCACTAAGCTTCCCACGAAGCTCTTTTAGAACATGTGCATAGGCTATGCAACCAAACACCCGAAAGTAGTCTACTTTGAGTTTCTTGCCATGCCAAGCTTCGAACGGTGTGATCGTCTTCAGTGCCTTAGTGGGTGCACGATTCAACACATGATTTGCACGCTGAAGGCCTTCTAGCCAAAATTTATGAGGTAGCCCCTTGCTTTTAAGCATACAATGAGTCATCTCCATAAGAGTCTGATTCTTCCTTTCAGCAACACCATTTTGCTGAGGAGTCATTCTAACAGTGGCTTGATGCGTAATGCCATGATCAAGCAAATATATCTCAAAAGCACGAGACATGTACTCCCCCCCTCTATCTGTGCGAAGTGTCTGCACTTTTAAGTCAGTTTCAGCTTCAAGCTTTGCAACAAGATGTTTAAAATGCATGAACACATCAGATTTTGTCTTCAGCCCATACACCCATGTATACCGAGAGTAGTCATCAATAAATGTAACAAAGTACTGATGATCTCCAAGTGCACGTGTCCTCATGGGACCACAAACATCAGAGTGAATAAGCTGCATTTTTCGGACAGCACGCATTGCACCATCCTTTTTGAAGGCTAACCTATGTATCTTGCCCAAAATACATCCCTCGCATGCATGAGGAGGTGGAGTCTCCACTGGAGGCAATGCATCTACCATATGACATCTTTGAAGAGTCATCAAACTCCCAAAGCTCATGTGTCCATAGCGGGCATGCCATAGCTCTGCATTTTCCATAGCAGGCGAAAGAATAGTGACTGCTAAAGCATCATGAGACTGTCTGTCATATGTATCCAACAAAAATAGACCCTTATGCAGGGTGCCGGATAGCCTAAGTGCATAATCCATCTCTCTGTCTCTAACAATGCATTTGTCATCCTCAAAGATGACCTGAAAGCCATGCTTATTAAAAGCACAGATAGACAACAAGTTCTTTGTAATGCCAGGAACAAACAAGACATCTAGAAGCATGAAATCACAACCATCTGCAATAATAATAGTGACTGTCCCAATGCCACATACATCATAACTGCTACTATTCACACATGTAACACGCTTCCTAGCAGGGGCTGAATGCAAAGAGGTAAACAAACACTTCCTGGAAGTGATGTGCTTTGACGCCCCATCGTCAAAATACCATGTTTGTTGCGTTTTAGCAGCATTAGATGCTAAATCAGCCATTGAAGAATCATAACTGCTACTATTCACACATGTAACACGCTTCCTAGCAGGGGCTGAATGCAAAGAGGTAAACAAACACTTCCTGGAAGTGATGTGCTTTGACGCCCCATCATCAAAATACCATGTTTGTTGCGTTTTAGCAGCATTAGATGCTAAATCAGCCATTGAAGAATCATAACTGCATGTGAGAAATGCATGGTCCTCCTCTAAAAAGTTAGCTGAAGTATCATCATTAGTAGATTTGCTGGCTGATGTTTCTTGGATAGCCAAACCGAAGTTCTTTTCTTCTCTTTGGCCAATCTCTTTTTGCATTTATTGATATAGTGACCGGGCTTCTTACAATAATGGCATTTTCCCTTCTTTTTAGTCTTTTCTGTGTCTTGGACAACCTTATTTGATGGCTGTCCAGCATCACCCTTTTGCTGATTTTTTACATTTTGCTTGACTTTTCCTTTGCCTTTGAACTTGAAAAGCATAGCCACATCACCTGAACGTAATGCCACATTCTTCTGAGTCTGTTCCTCTTGCAGCAAGAGGCCTTCCAACTCCACAAATGTAAGGGACTGTTGCCCCCCCCCCCCCCCCCCGCCCCCCTCAAAGATAACATCAAAGAGGTGTGGAAACCAAGATATGACTCTGGAAGAGAGTTCAGTGTGATGTTTACCAATTCAACATCCTGAATGACCTCATCAACATTGAGTAGCTGCTCACGCAAATCCTGTATGTAAGTAAGGTGCTCTGTCACGCTATCACCTTCATCCATGGTCACATTGGCCAATTCTCTACGGAGATAGGATATCTTGGCCTCATTGCGTGATGCAAACATACGCTCAAGTACATCCCATGCTGATTTTGAGGTCTTATAAGACCGAATGTGCGGAATAATTGTCCTTTTCACTGACAAGGCAATCAAAGAAAGTGCCTGTGCATCTTTTGAGTCCCATTTCCTCTGATCCTCGGTAGGAGGGAGAGGAGGGGCAGCAGCAGTAGTAGCACCAATACCACCACGAGCAACGTGTCCTGGAGTGTTATGTTGAGGTGTTTGAGGTGCAAGACCTCCTGGTCGCTGCAAATCACCCGTAACATAGTCCCACAAGTCCTTTGCCACAAGAAGGTTACGGACCATAAAACTCCACGGTGGGTAGTTTGAGCCATCATGTTTGTCCTCCTGAGTGAGGATACCAAGGATGTTGCTCTGATCATTATTCCCGTGATGTGCCATGCTGTCAATGATAGACAAAAATCTGCAGCCAAATACTTCAATGCTGAAGATAAAAACAAGTACCAAACTGTCACTCAAATTCCAAAGTGTGCACAATGCCATCCAAATTAGCACTCAGCTAGTAAATTACAGCACTGTAGTGCTGTATCACACCCACCTCAAAATGTGTGCCCACAAAAGTACAAAATACAACAACTTAATGCTGATTCTTACCAAAATTTATTGAATTTTCCCAAAATTCTCTGCCCAATCTAACTGTAACAGCAATTAAATGATGTTGTACTTCTTGTTGCTTGCCTTGGAGTGCGTGTTTGGCAAAAGCCCCAAATTTCTTTCTAAAATTTCAAAGAAATTGAAGAAATTTGTATCTTACAGCTAGAATTTATTCAAAAATGTCACCTTGGGATGCGTGTCAGCAGTGAAAAGCGGCTGAAATCTGCCTCGTGATGTGTGTTGGATCCAAAAAACTGAACAGCCCCAAATTTCTTGAGCCAATGTGGAAGAAATTGCACAATCTCTATTATTTTGGTAACAACTTGCGCAAAGGGCCTCCAATCGGGCAAAAGCCCTAAATTTTTGGCGGGAATGTCCAAGAAATTGAGAAATTTCTTGGAATTGGTTGTCAATTCAAACTTCGGGAGCAGAAATTAGCAAAAGCCCCAAATTTTAGGGCAGCACGAGTTGAGATTCGAGAAGAGATGGCTGAAATAGATTGGAAATTCCAGAAATTTCGAGAAAACCATAAGCCTACTTCCTTGGACGAAGCTCAGCAAGATGTACATTGGATGCAGGCCATGCAGGATGAGTTAGACTCTATTGCCACTAACTCTACATGGGATCTTGTGGATTTACCACCTGGCAAGAAGGCCATTGGCACAAAATGGGTTTTTAAACTCAAACGCAAGGCTGATGGTACAATTGACAGGTACAAAACACGGTTGGTAGCAAAAGGCTATGCACAGAAGAAGGGCATAGATTATGAAGCAACTTTTGCTCCTACATCCCGTATGAGTACGATGAGATGTGCGATTGCTATGGCTGCAAATTATGGTTGAAAAGTACATCAGTTGGACATTAAGACAGCATTCTTGAATGGGGATTTGCATGAGGATGTTTTATGTGTCACAACCTCCAAGGTTTGTGGTTAAAGGGAAAGAGCACATGGTATGCAAGCTGCATAAAGCTCTTTATGGTCTCAAATAGGCTCCTCATGCATGGTACTCCAAAATTTATGCTTATTTGACTGGCAAAGGGTTCAAAAATAGTCCAACTGCTCCCACTCTATACATTAAGAATGAGGGGGGGGACTTGCTAATTATCATTCTTTATATAGATGATATGCTACTCATTGGACCCATAGAAGAAAAAATTGCAGATTTTAAGGCTGAATTAAAACATGCATTTGCTATGTCAGATACGAGCTGCCTATACTATTATTTGGGGATTCAATTCACCCAAAATCAACATGGTATCATCATGTCACAGTCACAATATGTGGATAAGCTGTTACATAGGTTTAGTATGCAAGATTACAAACCTATGTGCACTCCTATGGAGCCAGGCTTAAAGTTGTCTATGCATGATGGTGAAGAGATGTCTGATGTTGCAATTTACAGCCAGGCTATTGGCTGTCTTACTTATCTTTGCAACACACGCCCTGACATTCAATATGCAGTATCTCAGGTGAGCAAGTATATGCATAGCCCACAGACCATACATTGGCAAGCTATTAAGCGGATCTTCAGATATTTGCAAGGTACTCAGTCACATGCATTATTATTTCCTAGGAGGGAAGACTTGCACTTACAAGCTTACAATGATTCACATTGGACTGGTGATACAGACACTACGCAGTCTACTAGTGGATGATGTTTCTTTCTAGGCCGTTGATGCATTTCATGGCTAAGCAAGAAACAGCCTACAATGGCTACCTCGTCTTGTAAGACTGAGTACATGGCAGCCTTCACGGCAACAATGGAATGTGTATGGTTGCACAAATTGTTGGCTGATCTACATTTACCATTGGAGGGTCCTACACCCATTCTTTCTTATAGTTAAGAGTGCTATTGCAATAGCACAAAATCCTGTGTTTCATGCTCGCACGAAACACATAGAGGTGCATTATCATTATGTCACTGAGAGATGCTATTCAAGAGAGATCAGCTTGATGTATATACCCACAAAAAAAAATGTTGCAGACATTTTCACCGAGGCACTACCACGCGAGAAGTTTGAGGCTTTTCGAAAGTCCTTAAACTTGTTACCCTTTGGTGATTGATCATCCTTGTACTTCATCACATCGGCACTGCAGGGGGTTGTTAGAATTTGCCGATTCTATGGGCAGCGCCCAATGTAATTTGTGTGGTGTGGACACTTATTAAAGTGTCAATGTAAGGTGTGTACACCTAGTATCTTAGAAACTTAAAGTAGTGACACTAAGCTCTAGAGTAAAATAAACCTAACTCTAGTTAGTTCGCCCAATGTAATTTGTGTGGTGTGGACACTTATTAAAGTGTCAATGTAAGGTGTGTACACCTAGTGTCTTAGAAACTTAAAGTAGTGACACTAAGCTCTAGAGTAAAACAAACCTAACTCTAGTTAGTTGGTGGAAGGCTGGTTAGTTCAACCCTTGACCTAAACATAAGTTGTACTTTCACTCTATCTTTCGTTCTAGCAAGTACACTTTTCTCTTTTTGCTTCAGCTCACTCTCTTGCTGTCATTGTCTCTCCTCTCTCTCTCCATAGATGGCTGCCATTTTCCAACAATAAGAGAAACCAAACAGAAAACACAAGAACACTGCAAAGAACAACTCAGAGATGTGCTCGGGAAATGGAATCGATATACCAAACACGATATAGTCGTGTACAACAATGAGTCATTGGCTGTGTGCACACTAGCACCAGCTCCCTCTCTCCAACAGGGCATGCACTAGAACTCCAAGTAATGAATGAATGAATGTGGAGGAGGAGCCAAAATATATATGATCAAATAATTAAGCCACCACAAGGTGCTCAGAGAGAAGCTAATTGTCAATGCCAATCATACCACAACCTGAAAATAGAGAAGAATCATAGCACCTCCTATGTTTGTCATCAATACCTCACAATAGTATACATATTCATCCTATCAAAAATGCCTTTGAGCATACCCCCTACCTTTGGCCAAGACTACCAAGGTGTCCCCTCATGTGAGCTCGGACGAGGAGTCAATCCTTCTCACTTTCAAGAAACAACCCATCATGGATCTAGAAGGCAATCCCAACTCCAAGATTTCAAAACCTACCAGACTTTAGTCGATGCGTCAACGTCAAGAAAGTCCCTCTCTGGAACGTGTGCATCTATATACCTGTATAGATGAGGCTCACTAGCTCCATCTCACCACTCTCTCACGCTCCCTCTCTTGCACTAGAGAGTCGGAAGTGATGATCATATCAATTGTACTAGAAAGCAGCACAAAGAGAGGCTATCAAGCCCTTCCCACCATGCAAAGAAGATGATCCCTTTGGCACCCTGGCCTTGGCCTTGACCTTGGCCGAAGGATCTGAGTTAGAGTCCGAGAAGGCGAATGACTAAACAGAGGAGTCTATATCCTATTGTTGTTACTTCTCCTTCTTCTTCCTTGAAACCAAGAACTCCTTAGAATCCTTGCGTAAATGTCTCTTCTTATCACAATGATAACATTGGCCTTTGACATTCTTCCTATCACCCTTCTCTGAAGCGGTAAATGCCTCATTGGAGCAACCATACTGAGATAGAAGCCTCCCCTATAACTGCAAAGATACATCATACTCAAGCATCATGAAGAACATATGAATAAAGTTCACGGGCGTTGATAATATCTGGACCCACAAGGCATTGGCTACTCCATTGAACTCTTAAGGGAGCTTGTAGGACACAATTCCCACAAGATGAGCCTTTCGAAGGGCAAACTGCATGTGTTGAAGCTAATCCTTTACTTGTGTAACTTGAAACAAAAATGACTAGATAGTATTGTTCTGCTCAAACTTCATCTGTTGGAGTTGCCGATAAAGAGTAACTACACAAATGATCAAGAAAGTCTCGTACAACATCTAAAGCTTTACCCATATCGCAGAAGAGGTCCTACAAGAGGTGGCCGCCAAAAGAACTTTAGAGATACAACGAAGAATAGTAGAATATACATGGGTATCATCGAAATCACATATAAGGGTAGCTTCCTCATAGTTGTCCTAGTCTCAATCAACAGGAAGACCACTGGGAGGTTCACAATGCTCAAGAGCTCCAAAAACAATGTACCATAACCGCTTTCGCACAAACCTTGCTTTCATAACAACACTCAATTAGGGTTATGAAGATTGTCAGCATCAAATTTTCCCAAATTTCTTTAAAAATTTTAGGGCTTTTACCTAAAAACCCCAAATCTCACCAAAATTTCGAGGATTCTACATTCTATGCTCAAAAATTGCTCGGTCTTGTGCCAAAAATTGGGGCTTTTCACATTCAAGCTCAAATTTCACCAACTAAATTTGGGACTTTTGCAAAAATTTCCCAAATTCATTGATATTGAGGCCCATTACACCTTTTCATTGGCATTCATGCACATTGGAGCCCTTTCCGTTGCAAATCTTTATCAACACCATCCATTTTTCAAAAAATTATGAGTTTTTTATCCTTTCTTTGCTTTATTTTTGTGTTGCAACTACATTTGTAGTTCGGACAACAACCGGTTACAAAAGAAGCCAAAAATTTCAGCAAGCAATCATAGTGCAAATGATTTACTCAACATGTTTTGGGACTCGCACAAATTGGATGGCACTAATTATCCCAAGTGGGCACACATGATGAAGTATGTAATTGTTGCCAAGCAGCTTTGGGGTTATATATGTGGTCCATGAGTTAGGCTTGCATGCCTAGCTACACAGAATGTCATAAGTTTTTCTAGCTCATCCACAATTGCCAATGGATCTTCAACTCCAACTCCTCTTGCACCTCCCATAGTAGATCAGTTGAAATGGGATGGGCGTGACACTCGAGCTCATGCTTTGATTGCACTTACATGCAAGAGACAAGTTATCCCGCATATTCGATTGTGCACAATGGTCAAGGATGCTTGGGATAAGCTAGCTTTGTTGTGTCAGGTGCACAATGAGACTCAAGTGGCCTATTTGTTGCAAAGAGTTTGCTTTTTGAAGGTTCGCCCTAGCAGCGACTCCATGCCTGCGTCTTTAGCGCCTGTCAACACGCAGAAGATCATTGGTACAGTCTCAAACTCGATAGAAATAGTGGCCCTGCACTTGTCGAGAAGTGCATATGAGCGACCCCCATATGGGCTTAATTTGGCATTAGTGGGTTGTAATGGTGGTTTGCCAAGTTGGGTCCAATGATAGTGAGTCAAGATATTGAAGTCTGCTCCCTCATCGATCAAGGCATTGAAGGCGCATGTTCGCTTGGCAATAACCGTGATGTGCAGGTATCCAGGCTCTACGGCTTCCTCATCCTCCTCATCGACTTCAGTGATTGTGGCTACTTGCACTTTGACAAGCGGTACCAACATTGGTGGCTCGTGCAATGGATGTGTGGGAGGATAGTACTTCTTGATGCGACTGCCATTGAAGAAGCCTATTCCCTCACCGTTTAGAGTCTCGAGCTCGACGTTGCCCGTTCGGCTGATTGCACGAACTTTGAAAGGTCAAAGACCCCTAAACTTCATTTTTTACTTATGCGCCTTAACTGAGTATAGGAGCACTAAGTCGCCCTGTTCGAAGTCGCGTTGCTTGACATGCTTGTCAAACCAGCTCTTGCGTTGTGCCTTCTCACATATGAGCGCATGAGTGGCTAGAAGGCGAGTCTCCAAGAGGCGTTCGAGCTCAACTAGGAGTTGTGTCCATACCTCCTTTCCTTCCCATCGCTCCTGAAGTGCGAATCTTAGGCTAGGCACGAAGAATTCTACAGGGAGAATTTCTTCGGTTCCATAGGTCAACCTAAAGGGGGTCTGGCCGACAGCCATTTTATAAGCTGTGCGGTAAGCCCACAAGACTGTCATCAGCTTGTTATTCCAGTCGTTGCTTGCGCAAGGCAGAGACTACCTTGGTTAGGATGTTGACAAGAATCTTATTCTTGGATTCTTCCTGGGCCGTTTGCTTGAGGATAGTATGGAGAGGATTTTCAATGGATAATTAGGAAGGTGGATAGGAGATGCGCTATCACTTCATTGATGAAGTGTGTGCCCTGGTCACACTGACTAGTTCAATGGGGCAGCCGAATCGTGAGATCACCTGCTCCCACAAGAACTTGGCAGTCATTCAAGCATCGTTCTTTCGTGTTGCTCTTGTCTCTGCCCATTTCGTGAGGCAGTCTGTGGCCACAATGATGTATTTGGCCTACGAATACTGTGCAGCAGGGTTGATGGGTCCTATGAAGTCGATTCCCCAGTTTTCGAAGGGTTGTCGTGCAATGATTGGGGTCAACTCCATTTGATCCTTGTGAATCGGTACTTTTTTCCATTGACACTCATCACAATGCTTAACAAATCGTGCTGCATCACGAAACAGCATTGGCCACCATAGTTGAGACTACGACACCTTGCGGGCCATCGTGTCTCCACTAAAGTGTCCACCAGCAATTTTGTTGTGTGTCTCTGAGAGCAAGTCGTGCATCTCATGCTCGCACACGCATCTGCGCATCAATCCATCTTGCCCTAGGTGATACAGTTGGCCTGCTATCAACTGGTAGGGTTGGAATCTTGAGAATGAGTCGCCTCAGTCTTGCCTTCTCTATCGGTCGTTCAGGTAGTCTGTGCTCAAGCACTTAGACTATGTCATCTGCCCAATATGGTGTTAGATCGTCCTTGAATAAATCTCTCTCGCTGGAAAGATTGAAGAGATGGTCGTCTGGCAATTCATCGGCAATGCCTTCTCCAGTGGCTTCTCCTGTGGGGATGCGTGACATATGGTCAACCATGTAGTGCTGCTTTCCCTTCCATACAATCACGGAGAAGTCAAAATCCAAAAGTAGAAGGAGCCACCGAGCTATGCGTCGTGTAGCGCAAGGTTTATTCACTAGATAAAGCAAGGCTTGATGGTCCACAAAAAAGGTAAAGGGTGTAGCCAATAGATAATGCCGAAACTTCTTCACAGAAAACATCATGGCCAAGCCCTCTCTTTCTATCGTCCAGTAGTTCATTTTCGTCTCAGTGAGTTGTCTACTAGCAAAGCTCACTGGATAGTCTAGGTTGTGCTCGCCAAGTTGGCACAACACTATCCCCACAGCAAATTTGGAAGCATCGATATGCACGTGGAAGGTAATGGTCCAATCTGGGACTTGTAGAATTGGTGTTGTGGTTAGAGCCTTCTTCAATTCTTCATATGCTTGTTGTCATGATTTAGTCCATTCAAAGACAATCAACAGCTTGTATAAAGGTTTGGCTATCAACGCGTAATTCAGTACAAACCACCGATAGTATCCCGTATGGCCTAAGAAGCATTGGACTCCCTTGTAGTTGATTGGGAGTGGAAGGTCAACAATAACCCTCACTTTCGAGAAGTCAATGGCAATGCCGTTCTTCAACACCATGTGGCCTAGGATGCATCCATGCTTCACCCAAAACTGGCATTTCAAGGGGTTCAAGGAGAGATGATATAGGCGACACTGCTCAAAGACTGCTTGGAATTTGTCTAAGTATTCCATCCAGGTCGAGTGAATGCAAAGGTCATCGACAAAGACTTCCAACTCTTTGCAAAGCATGTCTTTAAATATGGTGCACATGAGGCGTTGGAAGGTGGCAGGGGCATTAGTCAACCTGAAAGGCATGACTATGTAAGCAAAGACGCCCCACTCGCTGGCGAAGGCAGTCTTATCCCTGTCGGCAGGATGCACTTGCACCTGATTGTATCCTGAGAAGCCATCCATAAAACTGTAGGCCTCCTTGCCCGTGACTCTTTCAAGCATGTGCTCGGTGTATGGCAATGGATAATTGTCCCTTTTAGTAGCAGCGTTCACCTTCTTGTAATTGACGCACACTCTAATTTTTTTGTTTTTCTTCATCACGATGACTATGGGTGATACCCAGTCCGTATACTCAATTTCATAAATGAATCCCGCTCTCATCAACTTATCAATCTCTTTCTTGATAGCATGAGCATGTTTTGGATTCATTGGGTACGATCGCTGCTTCATTGGCGTTGCGTCTGGTGTCATGGGTATATTATGAGTCACTACACTCGGATCTACCCCTTTAAGCTCTTCCAAGGACCAAGCGAATACGTCTGCGTACTCTCTCAACAAAGCGACAAGACTCATTTCTTCTTCCTCAGTCAAGTCATCGGCAATGAAGGCTGGTCGGGGTGTCTCCCCTTCCTGGGCTAAGTTCACCTCCTTGACCTTGGCTGGTTTCTCGATTGGTTCGCTCGTCTACCCATGCTGTTTGGCACCCAACAGGATCACTACCCTATCTCCTTTCTTGAATTTTGTAAATCTTTTAGGGAGGTCCTACGGTTTTCGTTGTTCATCTGTTCGTGTGTCCCTGGATTGTTTTGCCCTTTCCTGCTTCAATCGTACGCGCCTCAGGTGAACGGGTAGGTCCCCCTTGGTGCGTCGGGTCTTGGAAGGCCTAGGAATTTCTGGGTCACTATCCGAACTGACCTCCGACTCAGAGTCGAACTCCCCATCTTCGCTAGAAGAGGTGGTCTCCCTTGGTGGTCACAGCTCAGATGATGATTCTGTCCTAAGCACTGGTATCTTTCCTGGTTGGGCTAGCCCTGCTTGCTCCAAGTCTATGGCTCCTACGTGTTCTAACCAGGTGCGATCACAATCCATGCGCATGACCCCCCGCTCTATCCTGAAGGAGACACTCTTTTTCTGTGGCTTGGAGTCTACCCGTATTTGTTCTATTCCATGTCCCTCAATGTCGTATTCTACGGCATCTATCTCACCCTCACTTTCGTCTCACTGAAGGATTGGCAATCTTCGTACTCAACATCAGGGTCCTCTACGTCAGACTGCTCGTCCTCTCCTAGGACTTGGTATATCTCTTGTCGTTGATCCGAGACTAGGGCCTAGTTGTACATAAGGTTTAAGTCATGCACCCTGGTCCATTGCCACTTGGATTCATCTAAGAGATCCTAGAGTGGTTTGAAGTTTGCTGCTGGATTGTTAGCTACCTTGTTCGTTAAGTATTCCAGAACCTCCTGGAATTCTCTTTTGTTGTTTTGCACTTGGAAGGTGAGGGGCTTAGGTCTCCCACGAAGGGTTCCTGCCATCATGCAAACTGGTACGGAGGGCGTGCTGCCAGATTTGCCCCTCATCTTGATGGCTTGCTCATACGTCTCATGATCCGAGAATGGTAGGTGGACTGTAGCAAGGACATGCATCCAATCTCGCTCATCCTTTGGGCATGGGACATACTTGGTCAAGGGCCCATAAGACTTCTTGACTTGAGCGTTACCTTTGAGCATCGTGGAGATGGCATCCAAGTCAACTGGTGAAGTCTTCCAAGTGTCCATCTCCACCCTCACAGCTTCCATTCTGTTGCCAAGGAAGATCAAGCTGTTACCCCAATCTTCAATAACTCTGGCATTGCACATCCATGGTTAGCCTAATAGGATATTGTAGTCCACCCCCTTCATGACTATAAAGTCGATAGAGAACTGGACACGTGATTTTCACTGGCCAGTTTTTAAGTACCCCGAATGGCTTCACTCTCATGTCGTTTTCTAATGTGACATTAAACCGAGCGGTCTCGATAGGTGGGTTTCCCCAAGTCTGAAGAAGTACTGTGTTACTCAATACACTAACCCAACTCCCGTGTCTACAATCCCCTTTCTGATTGTGTCGCCTAAGGCTAGGACCGGTATTACTGCATGCATCTCGGTGCCTTCCCAAAAAGCATTAACATGCAAGGATTTTGGCACAGAGTGCAACGTTAGACTTGGTATTTGTGTTTCTACATCATGGTCGTGCAGATCAGTAGCTTGTTCTCGTGACCCCTCAACCCACTACTTGAGGTCTTGCCATAGGGTGGGATGCTGCTTAAGCAGGTCTCCCAGGCTTAACGTCACACGGGTCGTCACTAACATGGTAAGGAGGCTGTTGGCTGCTCGTCTCTCTCTTAAACCGGATTGTCCTGGACAATGGCCATGACTGATTTGCGGGCCTGCAGCATCAAGGCTTGGCCTAAGCAGTGCTGCTTGTGGTGCAGTCGCATCTCCTGACTTTGGTCAAGGGGGTGAGATTGGCATGCTTATGCTGGGGAGATCATCGATCTCATCCTCTAGGATGGGCTCAGCGTCCCTTAAGTGCTCTTGGGTCTCTTTCACCCAATCCTTCGCTTTCTCTATGGCCATGAGTTGGCACTTCGGATGCGAGTATTCCCCTACCTTGGCACTTCCCTTTTCGGTCGTCTTGAGGTTTCTGCCTCTGCATCCATGATCTTCTTTCCAACACGGAGAGTTGTAGCACTCAGTTTTTAGTGCAATCTTAGCTTCCGAACTCTTCTTTCTCTGCCTGTGGCTCTTCTTCCCTATCGAGGCTGCATCGAGGTTGCTAGGTCCTGGTAGTGATATGTTGGCATGCCTCGTCTGGGCACAAGTCATGACCCGCAATGGGATAGGTGTGGCCTCCCCATTGAGGTTCTCGACACCAAACAGCCCCAATGGGACAAATGCTACGTTGGCTGAACTTGAAGAAGGTTTCCCCTGCTTTGGGCAATCGACGAAGAGATGGGTGATTCCACGCTCAACGCACCTTAGGTCAGCTTTGTCTCTGTTCTGCTGCTCCCTCTCAGGGCAACGTGATGAGACATGCCCTGGGTGACCACAAGTGGATCATGCGTCTACCCTCCTAGGCCTCTACCTCGTCCTCTCTCTAACGCCATCACCGGTACTGGTCGATAATCCATAAGGACTGTGTTGCCCTCGTCGTCATGAGAGACATAAGGGTATAAGTAAGTATCTTCCTCATTTGGCTCTTCCAGAACCTAGCACAACCCCCAGGCCCCCAGAGCTTTCTGCAGCACCTCAATGTGCTTCGGAGTGCAAAGCCCAACCTATGACACCGATGAGGGAGTCACCACTATCCAGTCCAACAGCACCATCCCCACCAGCAGGCCTTAAACCTTCATACGCGATACGACCTTTCCTCTCCTTGGCTAAGGACCTTGCCGCGACCTCTGGGGATGACTTAATAACTTGCATCTGGATGTTGGACGATACTTTCACCACATTCGCTAGAAGCTATGAGAGGCTAGACCTAGGTCTTCTTGACAGAACCCTTGCTTCGGAGGTTCGTGCATTACCATGCACTTGGGAGGAATACGAACTTATGACTACTAAATCCCCAACGAAAAATGCAGTCTTTCTATAAAGATTCAAGGTTTAACTCACCTACCTAGACAGTGGCTCGATCACAGATTAGCGTCTCTAGCAAAGGACATATAAAGGCCCAGGGGTATGTAGCAGGAGGCATGCAAATGGAGCTCGAATATTTGCATGACACACAGAGATCGACACTCGCGTACGCTGACATTAGCAAATCTTCCAGATGATGATGCCTTCTTTCCTGGAACAACACATGCTATTGAATATGTCTTTGTCATCCTTGCATCCTCCACTTTCACGGACTATGTAGTAGATGTTGTCGATGATGCTCTAGATTTCCTTCACAGAGGCCTTGATCTAGTGCAAGAAGCACACGAAAAGGAAATCTCATATGGAGAAGCAATCACCGCGCGCCGGCTTGTCCTGAACCAATACTCGTAGTCTTGCTTCTGCCCTCTTCAAAATAAAAAGATGCTTCTTTGTGTTTTTTTTTCTATTGTCCTTGCTAATTTTAGCACTATGCTTCTACCAATGCATGATATGGCACAAATCCTTCAAGCTGTGAATATGGACTACAAGCCCTCTACAATACATATTACTTTCCCTATTGTGTATTATGGAGATGTCATATGCGTTGGGTGAAACGATGATGACGAGGCTACTTACCTGAGTGCCAAATAATTTATTTGTGCAATAGAAGCCATAACATCTCAAGCAAGTGCAATTCTTCCATTAGTAGTGTCCAAACTAGTAATATAAGGTAGCCTATTTTGGTTCAAATTTTCTTTCCAATCAAAAGTACCCTCAATCCAGGATTCCTCTTGAATAGTGGTTTTCTCTTTTGTTAGCTTGCCATGTGACTTTAGATGCATTGGTACCAATCTATTTTCCCCAGAACAACCCTCTTCTACTTGCGGATTAATCATTCAGATCGGTCCTAGTTTCGATGGCTACAACCCTACTTGTTTTTTGCATGAAATTACTACCGCAACACTTTATAAACCAAATGGAATCAATTTCTATCTTCAAACCTTATGGAGGTGGTTGAGATCAATCATGGTGGTGTAGATTCAAGCTCCTGGATGAGCGAGTCTTTGCCTAGATGCCCTCTAGAACTCTATTATAGGATTCTTACAAGGATTTGAGGTCCAACAAGTCAAGGGGGACTAATTGCAATCTTGAGGGACAAACATAATGATATATTTTATCTTTCATGCGATGATCAATGAAGGGACATATTTAGTGAATGTGATGCAAGTTTGAATCATGTCACATCTCACATCTAGAGAGCCATCAACTCGAGGGGAATTAGTACGATGAAATTAAAATCATGCATGATATGAACATCCTATAAAGAGGTTTTTCTCTCATGTTGTTGTTTGTCGATTTTTGTTGGGATTATTTTGCAACTTTCACCAACATCTGACACAACCTTACATCTTCCAATTGACACACCACAACTCAAGTGTGAGTAATTGTTGGGAAATTTCTAAGGCAATTATCTTGATTCCATTGTAACTCAAGAGACTCCTCAACATTCAGATTCCATTGTATTTTCATTTCTTTCCCAATTGTTGGGCCATTTCTAAGGCAATAATCTTGACTATAATACCTTTAGCTATTAGGATATCCCAAGATGTTGGGCCTATCCACCACAAACCTACTAAAGTATGGTAGGTCTCCACCCAATTCTTTATAATGATAGCCCATAGTTGTTGTGCATCCAACCTCTTAAGTAGTTGAAACACTAAGGAATATGTTCCCTCTTTTGGTTTCATTAATCCAAATCCTTTTGACCTCTCAACTATTAAAAACTCCCATGCTACAACATGCCATCGATATTTGTTTCCTTCATGTTCAAGTTAGTCTCCATATTAAAAGCCATCCTAGCAGACCTACATATTGGAATTTTAAGTTGTCCATACTTGCATTGTCACCCCTCATGCCAATCTCAAGAGCTAGGTGCCTCATTTCTTGAAGAAGTTTTGAACCTCCACATTATGTGCCTCAAAGGAGCATCCCTCTTCTTATATTCCCACATTACAAATGCATAGTTGTTTTGCATCCAACCTCTTAAGTAGTTGAAACACCAAGGAAATAATGATAGCCCATAGTTGTTGTGCATCCAACCTCTGAAGAAGTTGAAACACCAAGGAATATGTTCCCTCTTTTGGTTTCATTAATCCAAGTCCTTCTTTTACCTCTCAACACTTAAAAACTCCCATGCTACAACATTCCATCGATATTTGTTTCCTTCATGTTTGAGTTAGTCTCCATTTTCAAAGCCATCCTGGCAGACCTTTATTTGAATTTTAAGGTGTCCATACAAATGGCAAGAGGTTGACAAATTGCTGAAGGTTCAAATAAGAAATATACGCCTCAGCTATCTATATCACTAAAAACATGCAAAAAATTGATTGTTGAATATATTCTATGCAAATCAAGAGCAACCATACTGACAAAATTGCCCACTTCTCATGTCCTTTCTTCCTAAAAAATTAAATTGGATCCGAGAGCACATAATCTACCTTCAATAACCACCAATACCTTTCATGGCTTCATTAGCACATGAAACTCGATGGGATCCATTTTCATCTCCTAACGCTATAATATTGAAGCAATTGAGGCACGCTTCACAAACCACATAGGCACAAGTCATCCAAAAGCTCACATACCATAACCAGAATCAAACTCTGTTCCTATTTCACACGCATCCATTTTCTCTCTCTGTGATGTATTTTGATTGGTGTAATTCAATTCTCTCTGTGGTATCTTTGATAACTATATTGCATGAGATGTATTCTCATCACCATATTGGGATTGTACTTTTGATAATTGTAAGTTGGATTTAAAGATTTTAGCCCCCACAAGCCAACAAGTGTGATTTATGAATAGACATGGAATGGTGCTTTGTCTAATCTTGGATAGATGTACTAGGTTATGAATAGACTTGGAATGGCACTCTGTTGGTTAAACATACTAGGTTATGGATGTAAAGAGCCAAAGTTGACTTGTGGACCTCATCACCTTGAGGAACATTGTTGGCTTAGGAAGGTTTCATAAACGCCCAAATGAACAAACACCTTAGAATGCATAAACCAAAAGAAATGAAAGGTGGATCAAACATGATTTGGGTGCTCCTGATTTCAAATTTGTCTGGATGCTTGCATGCATTTGATTGGTGGCAATGGCTAGCCACTCCTTTTTGTGTACTATAGAAAACTATCCAGTCACCTCTTGCTTGTCAAATTTAGCATCACTATGATAGTTCTATCCCCCATTGAATAATTGAAACCTCAATTAACACCTTTGTTGCACACATTTGTCCCCGAATGAATATGAAATGACCCTTAGTTATTCTAGAGTATTGATCCAAATGGCAAAAATTTTTGTCTTAATTTGTATGGTTAGGTCCCTTACGAATTACATGGACGTAGCTCAAAATGGATGTTTTCTAACATCGTCACTCTAGAATGAGTTGTGATAAAGAAGTAAAGGTGGAGTTCTTGTCTATGGCTAGGGCGCCATCCAAGCTTATAATGCCACCCTTAAATTCATTTGGAGAATTGTTCTATAAGAATTACTACCAGCCAAGGCATCACAATGGGTTGTTGAACTATGTTGCTTTGTATTTTTTATTTTTCTTTTTGATGGTTTTAATAGTCATAGAGTGTAAATCCTCCGCTCTAGGGACCTTTAAAAGTTAGTCCATAAGGGGCCTTACTAGGAGATCCCAGGGTCTTTGAATTATCTAGAGTATACAACATATGTGTCCTGCTATTTTAAGAACTACTAAAGGAAGATTACGACTCTTGGACACTTGTTATCACTATGGCACTCAAAGGCAAGCGCCATCTTGCTCATTTAAAGAAGTTATACAAATACCAACATTTTCTCCTAACAAGAGTAATAGGATATCTAAAAAAAATTGGATCATTTCAACCATCTAGTCATTAGTTGAAACACTATAGTTATTCAAAATCTTGATGGTTTCTCATCTAAGGCTCATAAGGTGCTAAACCAAGATTATGTTTACATTGGCATGTCCAAGCTTGCAAGGGTGAGTATTTTACTATTGTTCTTAAATTAACCATGATTTGTAGACCAATTCATGTAAGGAGTGCATGAAAACCTATAAGGTTTTTAATCCAAACATTACCATGTGTGCCATTATACAATATCCTATGTCTGCATGAAGTATTAAAACATGTGCATTAAATGGTTACATCATCCAAAAAAGTTAGAGAAAAGTGAGTAATATTGCACAAAATAGGTATGTAACTACTTGGTTTGAGGCCTCCTTTTTCTGCAACACGGTGGTCATTTTCAACATTTAGTGCTAGGATAAACAAGCCCATGACTATATTTAGATATGGCCTTTTGACTAAAAGTGAAGAGGCTTGCATGTGTGTGTATCTATGTGCATGTGATGCATGTGCACACATGTTTATGTATGTATGTGTGCATGCATACATGCAGACACATGTGCATACAACATGTTCATATGCGTGTGTGGGGGGGTTAGGAAATCTAGGTTCACTCCATATGGTTACTTTCAATTTCATTAATTTTTGTGTTGTGTTTACGAGCTAGATTAAAGCTTGACTTTCTTATAATTTCCTATACATAGAATTTTGAGAGAAGGTAGAAAATTCTCTATGTACTTAAAGCTCCCTACTATTACAATTAGGAAGTGGCATTTTTATATAATTCTTTTATATAGGGAATTTTGAGAGAACATAGGAAATCTTCGTAGTGACCTATGTTTCCCTACAAGGAGAAGTAGGGAATTACGTTCATGTATACTCTTATATAGGGAATTTTAAAAGAAGATAGGAAATAGTCTATATTGACCTTTAATTCCCTACTATTAGATGTGGGGAATCTCATTCCCTAGTTTTATATAGGGAATACGTGCATACACACATAGGAAAAATTGCAACATTTCCTACATTTCACAAGATTTCCTATATAGCGATTGATTAAAAGTCCCTTGTGGCTTGGTATAGGCCATTTTACCACACAAAATACATATGAGAGGCTATCCACTAATTGATATCATTTATATATATATATATATATATATATATATATATATATATATACATACATACATACATACTTACATACATACATACATACATACCCCACATGGTATAGGCCATTTTACCACACAAAATGCATATGAGAGGCTATCCACTAATTCATTTTTGACATGTTTATCTGTACACTTAACAAAGGAATTCATTGTATTATGATATGCATATTTTTTTGTTTAAGTTTTGATATTTTCTATATTGATGTGAATTTTGGTTTGAGTTAACATTTTTGTTCTATAACATTAGCATTTAATCTTAATTTCCTAGACACTTTCAATCAACCACGAAAGATTTTGACAAGCTTTGACTTATTGAAATGGAGTTGGAAAGTTTAATCATGCAAAACTAGCATGGTTTGGTTAGAGTTACATTTTCATTAATAGATTATATCTAGCTATGTACATCTGATGTTTTGAAATTTGGATGCATAAGTGGAGACATTGAAGAGTATTTGTATTTAGCTAGATAGGTAAAATAGCAATGTAGTTCTATCAAAAAACATGTTGGATTGCCATACTCATGTAGATGAAATGGTTGGATAGTAATTATGTTAAAGAACAAATTGGACTCTTCTAATGACAAGGCATATTTGGCTCCATTTAATCTAGCAAGGTACCTCTCTTTACACATGGACTAGATTGTCAGGTTCATATCTAATGCAATTTCCTTATTTTATGAGCAAAGGGAAGTAGCTTCTCTTCCTTTTACTCACAAATAAAGTAAAGAAAGTGGGATACTCTGATACCATGAAAAACTTACACGACATAGTGGATAAAACCTAAGCAAGAACTAGAGAATACATAACAAATATGTGAAGAATATAAACTTCTTTAATGCCAAACAAACTCATACAAAGATGGCACTATCCACTTGTGCACTTTCCGTGTGAAGCTTAGATAATGATCTAGATAGATGATAGACAAAGAGATTAAGGCTAGTTCGAAAATCTTTCATAGACCTTGTAAATAACAAACCAAACATAAACCTCGTAAATATGCCATTTAAACATGTTGGCAAATGAGTAAGTAAACCCTTGGAAATTACATAGATCCATAACATAAATATTGTACCCTTCACAACAATCCATTGTGTGCACTTTGGGAAACTCTTGTTATTTATGTCTTTTAGCATATAAATATTGTACTCCAGATAATGGCTACAAAAGGGGAACAAATGTCAGCTGTGATAGGGGAACAACTGTCGGCTGTGATAAAGTGGTGCGATGTGTATATGTAGCAGATGCAGGGAGATATACTATCCTGGGATGTAGTAGCAGTCGTCGAAGTCGCTAATAGCAGGTGATCCCTCCTGGATGCAGGATGTGGTACATCGGCGGTGGAGAAAGAGCAAACTGGAGATTTGAGATCCAATGTGTCGAGTGTCATCGGATCTCAATCTGATGTCGATGTAGATCAAGAATCCTCCGGATCTCCTGTCGCTGTGGCTGTGGGGTCCGAAACCCACGGATCCTCATGCGGCGTCGGGTACGCTGGTCCTCAGCATGCTGTAGTGTGAGCCCGAAGATCTGGCTGGAGGCTGGTACAGTAGCTCTCACTCTGTCTGTCTGAAAGAACTGTGTAATAGTCGTCTGGGTGGGCCCCTCTCTGACTGGGACCCGCTGTGTGCTCTGCTCTCTGATGTGCCATGCCTCTCCCAGAAAACGGCCAAATGATCTCTGATCCATATCAGTCATATATCCCTGAAGTGAGCTGCTCAATGTGTATCTAGATCTCAACTCTGAGTATGCTGGGCATATGAGAACAAAATGCTCCTCACTCTCCACCTCTGATCTGCAAAGGGGGCATATCCTCTCCTCCCGTGGGATGCCACTGGCTCTGCCACTCTCAATCATAAGCTGATGTGATGAGAGAGAGAGAGAGAGAGAGAGAGAGAGAGAGAGACCGGTGGGAGAAGTTCTTACTTCCTCTTCTTCTTTTTCTTCTTCTTGTTGTTTGTTGAGATTTTCTCGAGGATTAAAGCTATGGAGGTGGAGCTTGCTCGAGGTACAGTGCAAGGATCATAGAACTATTGATGACCTTTTGTGGATAGACTAAAACAAGAAGGTGAATTGGTGGGTTCACTACATTTATTTGAAGAGTTACAATGGGTATGTGAGAGGTACCCATGGTCACATTGCTCGAAACACTTGAAACAATAAGCATTCCATTAACTCGGTTATGCGTAGCTTTTGAAAGTGACAACAATAGTACAAGTGTAGAGTGCCCTAATATGGTGTTTATTGACTTATATGTAATGTACTTAAATTAATACAAATGTATAGACAGATGTCTATGCATGGATCATTATGTGCCATGCAATATACACATGTACTAGCTGGTCTGTAGTAAAGTGCTGGAAACTTGCAATGTGAGGTGAGGTGCATAATGTGTATACTAGGTAAAGGTGATAGGTGTAAGTGGGAGTGCTTGATGGTTATATGCATTATGCACTTGGATGCATATGTGCACCATGCACCATACACCATGCATTGTGCTAATCATTTTCACAGCAATACAAAAGTAAAGTATCATAAGAAAAACATTATCTACATTTCCCATCATGTACCTAGAAGTCAGACCAACTCCATGATTTGTACTGCCAAAAGAGCAAAAAAAAAAAGTCAATGCATGTTAAAAGCCTCCTTTAGGGTCCATTGCATCATGTAGATGTATGATAGGCATCATAACACTCTACCTTTGCCCTTTGTGTGTCTAACTCCGGAATACATGAGGGTTGCCACTCCAATACTATAGGACAAGGGTATCCTCGCTCCATGCCAAGTCATCTATTGAAGAAGAAAAAAATAATTCCTATAGAGGATATGAGAGAATGCTAGAACTCGTATTGGCAAACCTATCATTTTATATCATAGCATGTAATAGGAGAAATCAGTTTCCTCTTGATACAAAATTACCATCTGAGTTAGTTTGAGGATATTAGCATAGGCCTAATAAAGTCCTATAAGCTACCAAAGGGCATGGCGACCCTATCTACATTGGTTAGTATCATTGATTGGTATGTGTGATCACCATTGAAGTAGCATGATACCATCTCATCTATGTATTTTAGATATATGGTCCACTAATTCTATGGGAAAGTAGCTACCTAGAAGACTCAATGAGGCATGACAAAATCCTCTAGAAGCACCAAAGATAGAGAGTGATAGTTGAAAAAACAAAAAGACAAGGGTGAATATAATTAGATGAGTAAAAGTGCAAAATTTACCATAATGTGGAGTAGGCAATCTAAAAATGGATGATCCTTGAGTTGTAAAAAGTTAGGTGACACCATTTAGAAGCAAAACAAAGGCAACTATAGCAAAAACATAGAGTATCCGGCAATAAAGATGGATAAACAAGTCATGTGGCCTTTGGATGAGGTTGCCCAATAGGAGAGAAGGTCGCCTAGCCTCCATAAGGGCTTGTAGTAGCAAAACATAGTAATAAGTAGCTCCAACATTGAAAAACGTAGAGTGTTATGTAGCTTTGGCAAACTAGGTTGCCTTGCCTAGAAGTAGGTCACCGTGGTATGCAATAGGCTTGAGAGTAGCACATTTGAGCCCTTTGAGACTTGAAAAAGGGGTACAATAGTAGCACAAAGCAACAAAACCAATAACATTGGTCGCTTGATACCATGTGAAGATGAGCAACGGAAGCAAAAAAGCACAAGTGATGAACATTCATGAGGAGAATGAATAGTGAAAGAGAGAACACAAGAACTGAGAGAATGAATAAATGGGTAATGGAGTCCATAATACAAGACATCAGATGTGATGCATATAAGTCACACTGATGCTGACCAACAATACCTCTAGTCTGTCTCTCTCCAAGTCCGTTTTGGTGAAATCCTGTGCATGAGCCCCCACCCATCTACGCGCGTTGTGATGAGGATATTCCATGGCCCACGCCGCGTTAGAGATAGAACAGATCAGGGAAGAGTGGCCATATAAATCATCTTTGTGACTTATATGCATAGAGATAGAATGGATGGGGAGAAGACGTCGCGGTCTGTGGCACACCATGATACATCACAGTAGTCACACCAGCTCAGGGCCAAGCTGCCTAGCCTTTTAGACTTCAAATGTCATGCAAGTCCTTTGTAAAGTTTTTACATGGAGGTGATGTACAAATCCTCCTCTACTAATATAATCTCCTTCAGATTTTAAAGGATTGAAATGTTGTCATAAAGGCTGGGCATGTGGATGCCTTATATATGCATGGAACTGGGAAATCTAATTGGGTGCATCCTTGAACAAACCAAAACCTAAAACAATTGATATGCTAGACCATGAACCTTATACTTGCACAAGCAAGGTGCAAGTGATGTTCTTAGGGACTGCACATAACAAATATACTTAGAAAGCTACTAAGAAAGACCTATCCAAGGATAAGTCATTGAAGGCATTTGGAAGAATAATTTGATTAATTCGAACATCATACATTGTCATAGTTATGCTCTGTGTGTGTGTGTGTGTGTGTGTAATCAAGTGGCTACTTGTTCATCAACCCATAGAACTAGATTCCCTTGCTTCTTCTCCCTATTACAAAATGGCCATGCGAATGCAAGAATGAAACTAAAGACTACCTGGTCACCATACATTCAACCTACCAAGCAAGTGAGCTACACCCGTTTGGACATGTACACACTCGTGTCTCTATAGAGCACCTTTGAAGTTCTCGAAATATCTATCATAGATTCATACACTTGTGCGCGAATCACCCCTTCATCTATGATTCTTTTTGGTTTGTTTTTTTGTATGCATGGCAAAGACTAGAAAATGTCTTTTTTTAAAAGCTTGTGCCGCGTTGTCAACCTGGAAATAATAAAGCTAAGCGCCTCTTTCTCGCTTTCCCACACACACACACACACAGATTATATGCATGCATGTTTGCTTGTTTGTCACGCATTGTGTGGCGTGTGTACCTGCATGTATCGCAATCAACTGGATTTCCTTTTGTATAAATTTTAATGCAGGACAGAAAGGCACCATCTATGCTGTCACCATTTGCATCGTGTTTATCGCTGAATTCTGACAAAATCGGCATCCGTGCAATATCAGCAAGATTATTTACAAAACGATAGTAGAGATAATAATAACGTGATAATAGACGTGGCCGCCGTCATCATCATCATCGTCACAGTGTCATGGAAGCTAGAAGTAGACTCTAATGCCACAAAGCTTTGTTTCAAGCGCTCTCGTGTAAATTAGCCATAGTCCGATACATCGATCTGTAGATTTCTGTACAGCCATATTAGATAGATTGTTAAGTATGGCCCGTTTTGCATCCTCCCCCTCCTCATCCTCATCATCTCCTGCAGCTTCATCGAAGCGCAGTACTATTACTGCGGCTCATCCAGCTTCGCCTCATCACTCCTTTGATGTGGATCTGAGACTGTCCCGGATAGGCCCTGCTGCTCATGACTATGCCGGTTGTTTTAGCATCACTCCTAGAGAGAGAAACTATACGACTCATGCTCATAGCAGTACTTGTATGACTGATCTCAAGTGTAGAAATCATCACGATACCCCATCACGATCCCCGTCCCACGCTGATGATCACTAGTACACAGCTGCATCGTGGTGTTATGAATCAACATTCTGCAGACACATCATCGGAAAATTACAGGGCCGACCTCACCTATGGAATGGCCGCTCCTCATCACGACATTCACAACATATTTGCAAAGTATTGTAGTGCTGTGAATAAACATTATGCAACCACACCATCAAAAATTCCTCTGGATGACTTCACTTGTAAAAAGCCTGCTGCTCATCAGGATATTGATCGCAGATCAACTACAAAGCATGGTCTTATCAATAAACATTATGCTCATCAGGATATTGATCGCAGATCAACTACAAAGCATGGTGTTATCAATAAACATTATGCAAATAGACCATTACAATCTTATGTGACCGACTTTAATCGTGAAAAGCCTGCTACGTACCATAACATATACATCACCTAACTACAAAGCATCGTGCTGTCAATAGAGATTATGCAAGCCCATCACTCAAAAGAGATATGGGTAACTTCAATTGTAAAAAGCCTCCTACATATCATGACATTCATAAGCATGGCGTTATGGATAAATGTTACACAAGCACGTCACTAAGAATCACATGGGCGACTTCAAGTTTAATCAAAGACTTCTACTCATCATAAAATTCATAGGATGCCTACAAATCATGATTTTAGGATAAACCCACATGCAAACAAGATGAAAGAAAGATACAGAGATGGGGCCTTGCTCTCCAAAATCTAGCCATAGACCTAGTCATGATATGAGAATATTGACACTCTTTGGCTTTCATTAAGCATCCTTCTTAACTACAAGAGGAATTACCATTATTCCAAATCTATAGGCACAAATACGCTTCCATCGACAAGCATACTGCCTTAATGCACACAGGCAAATTAAAGCTCTCTATTAATTGCCTTGCCTTGCCACCCACATCATCAACAAAGTTCATTTGCCAAAGCTCACTTGGAAAGCATAAGTAAGCTAGTACTCTATCATGAAATGCTCCATCTAATGATTGAAGAATTGAAATTATAATGTACTTTCCATAATCTTAACCCATAAAACTCCTAGTGAAACTCTATTCACTCTATTGCGCTGAAATTCATATATGTGGTACAATATGAGTAATAGAATTTAGAACATGTTGCTTTAAGGCAATATTGTTCAAAAACTTTAAAACTAACTTTGGAAGTTTCATAGCTTTGTTGTTTTGTGATGTAGGCATCATGAATGAGCCTTACCTATGTCAATAAGGTGTCCTTGCAAAGAGCTCTCACTTAGCTCTAATGGATGGGTACTGAGGAATCCACAAAGGCTTCCAAATTGGAAATAGAAGTTGTAGACCATAGAGTAACTTATGTATGACCAACCAACCAACTTGTACAGCCACAACAACACATCTTCAAACTACTTGTACAAGAACAACAAAGCTCACATAGTAAAGATATGTGAGCACCTAGCATTTGTATAGTGTCGTGCAAACTTAGCCAAAGATGGTGATTCTACAACATACATTGTGTCCTCTGTTCACCTTTCTTATCTTCATTTTGGAAATCCTCTTATACATAAAACGTTTTTGTATATGAAAGCATAAACTTTCAACACATCTTAGAAGGAGAAGCTAAAACTTATACATGTTTCAAGCATCCTTATATATTCATCCAATTCATGTATTAATGAAAACAAGCTTTATGCCATGTGAATACAATATATCAATGTGATATCCAATTTTGCAAGTTGTACACTATAACCATGTACATGTGTGACCTCAATTTCATCTATAGGCTAGCTATGTTATTTTTATACACTCTTGTAATTATGTCGAGTATCTTTTAGAGAGTAGAAACGACTTTGTTACCCATGAAAAAAAAGACCTTATTGGATCTCAATCTCAAGCATTTGCACTACAAGGAATTGGGCAATTAGCGACGCCGATTAGCGACGGCGGATATCGGCGTCGCTATAGGCGTCGCTATTGGCCAATAGCGACGCCCCAGGGAAAAAAAATGCGGCCGAAACTAGAGCGCCGTTTTCATTTTCTTTTCTTCGCCTTTTGAGAGCGAGAGCGAGAGAGAGAGCGAGGGAGAGAGCCAAGGCTTTGTGAGAGAAGAAGAGGAAGAGACTTGCCACCGCCGCCGCTGCCACCGCCACCGCCGTTGTTCGCGAAGGAGAAGAGGAGCTCTCGTTGCAAAGAGAAGCCGCCCACACTCGCCATATCTCATTGGTGAGTCTCCCTCTCTCTTTCTTTTACTTGTTGAAGGTTTAAATCGTTCTCTTTTGTTTGTTTAGGAGAGGAAATGAAAGAGAAGGAGAGGGAGAGAGAGAGAGAGAGAGAGAAAGAGAGGGAGAGGGAGAGGGAGAGGGAGAGAAAGAGAGGGAGAGTGCATTCTCTCTCTCTCTCTCCCTTTTGCTTGTTTAATGTTTGAATTACTTTCTTTTTTGCTTGTTTAGGAGAGGAAACCAGAGAGTAAGAGAGAAAGAGAGAGATAGGGAGAGGGAGAGGGAAGGAAAGAGAAAGAGAAAGAAAGAGAAAGAGAAATAGAGGGAGAGGGAGAGGGAGGGGGAGGAAATAGGAGAGGGAGAGAAAGAGAAAGAGAGGGAGAAGGAGGGAGAGTGCATTCTCTCTCTCCCTCCCTCTCCCTTTTGCTTGTTTAATGTTTGAATCACTTTATTTTTTGCTTGTTTAGGAGAGGAAATGAGAGAGAAAGAGAGTGAGAGGGAGAGGAAGGGGAAGGAAATGAGAGAGGGATAGAAAGAGAAAGAGAGGTAGAGTGCATTGTATCTCTCCCTCTCCCTTTTGCTTGGAGGATGTTTAAATCACTTTATTTTTTGCTTGTTTAGGAAATGAGAGAGAAAGAGAGATAGAGAGGGAGAGGGAGAAAAAGAGAAAGAGAGGGAGAGGGAGAGGGAGAGGGAGAGGGAGGGGAAGGAAATGAGAGAGGGAGAGAAAGAGGGAGGGGGAGGGGGAGGGAGAGGGAGGGAGGGAGAGGGAGAGGGAGGGAGAGGGAGAGGGAGAGGGAGAGGGAGGGGGAGGGAGGAAATGAGAGAGGGAGAGAAAGAGAACGAGAGGGAGAGGGAGAGGGTGAGAGAAAGAGAGGAAGAGAGGAAGAGGGAGAGGGAGGGGAAGGAAATTTAAGATAATATACTTATTGATAATGGTATGCAATGTGCTTTGCATACGGCCACGCTTATTGTTCAAGACCGCGAGTCGTATCTTAATCAGCGTGTCCCATGTCCTTGCTCTCAATGCAAGTTGGCAATTAGACGAAAACGCCGATTGTCTATAGAACACGTACGATGATTTAGCGAGTTTCAATCTGAGATCATTGATCAGGCGATTGCAGATTTTCAGCAAACGGTAATTTGAAGTTAGCATTTTTCATGCATTGTACTCTCAAGCTAATTGAAAACCATACACAATAAGATTGGGTCTTGTTGGCAAATTTTGTATCCAGGGGGGTGATGTCTTGACCCAAGGGGGAGTGCACCCTTTGCGGCCAATTAGAAGAGTTCGTGGACGTGCGATGAATGGATTGCAGGAGCCAATCGACCACTCGCAAGGCCCATCTATACCGTCAATGCCAGAGGAGACAGACAACCCTCCCGACTTGCCTACAATCTTGGAGCCTGAGATGGAGGCAATGATCGATGCATTGATTCCCATGGATGTTGAGACATCTGACCCGCTTAGAGAGGAAGCATCCATACCATTATATGATGGGTGCCGAGTATCTCGGTTGAAGACATTGCTTGCACTCTTAAGTGTGCAAGCAAAATACGGTTGGAGCGACACGAGTGTGACTGAGTTATTCAGGTACCTTGCACACAGACTTCATTGTTTTTTTTTTAAAACAGTATTATTGCAAACATGGATGGATTTTTCAAGGTGTTTTATGATTTTTTCAGGTTATTGAAATATCATATATTGCCACCTGCAAACACCATGCCCGAGTCTCGTGATGATGCACGACATGTTTTACGGAAGCTTGGCATGGACTACAATAACATCCATGCATGTATCAATGACTGCATATTGTTTCGAGATGAATACGAGACTATGGAGACATGTCCAAAGTGTGGTGCTCACAGGTATCAACAGGACTTGCAAGGGCAGACCATCCCTCAAAAAGTCCTCAGACACTTTCCGCTCATCCCCCGCATAAACCACATGTTTCGCACGTCTGCCATGGCAAGCTTGACAACGTGGCATGTACAGAATAGGTCCACGGATGGAATGCAACGAATATCAGCAGATTCGCGCGCATGGAGCCACATTGACTCTACCTTCCCAAGCTTTGCGCGAGATCCAAGGAATCTTCGGCTGGGTCTCGCCATGGATGGTGTGAACCCATTCGGTCTGCGCTCGACTTCTTACAGTGTGTGGCCTATAGTGCTTGTCAACTACAACATTCCTCCATGGCTTTCTACGAAGAAAGGACATCTCATCCTTAGCTTGCTCGTCCCAGGCCGCTACAAAGTAAAAAATATGGACGTGTATCTTCGTCCATTAGTTGATGAGCTTAAGAATTTGTGGGAGGAGGAGGTCACGGTGCAAGATATGAGCAGGCGCGATGGTCGGCGGTCAGCCAACATTTGAGCCATTCTCATGTGGACGATGCATGACTTTCCGGGATTGGGAGAGTGCTCAGGTGAGCAGACCTTTGTTCTCGTTGGTAATATCTATATTTTATTTCATTCAATCAAGTATTCACTAGGTCGTGGATCGCCTTGCAGGTCTCGTTACCTCAGGTTATCATGCATGTCCATTGTGTGGGCCACAGTTAGACTCCCGAAGGTCACGAACCATGAAGAAGATCGTATATCAAGGACACACCGCTTTCTTGCCGGAGGATCATGAACTCAGTGAAGGTTTTCTTGGACGACCTCCAGCACGTATGAACGCTGTAAGCTGATACGAGCTGAAAATGGTAAACCCGGAATCACATCCAAATGGAATGCGACGGTTCTCAGTTTTCTACGAGTTGCCATATTGGACTCACTTACAGGTCAACCACTTGTTGGATCCCATGCATATTTTCAAAAATGTGGGCAGCTTGCTATGGGACCACATCACAGGAAAGAGAGACACTATAAGGTCACGAATGGATTTAAAGGAGGTAGGTAAGATGGAGGCGCTTTGGCCGCAGTCGAGTGCTGAAGGGGGAGTGCAGCTTCCTCGCGCTCCCTGGGTTTTGTCTACCAAAGAAGAGCGCATTGTGAAGCAAGTAATCAAGTCTATCCGCACTCCGACGGGTATGATGCGTTCTCTCAGGTCCGCATTTTCTAAAGATGACCAAATGTCTGGGCTAAAATCCCATGATTGGCATAAGATATGTCAGGTTTGTGAACAGAATGGATTTTAATTAGCGTGGACATTTTGAAATTTGAAAAGTGACCATTATTCTTAATGCTTTCTCATTTGTGGCAGTTTGTCCTACCGATCGCGATCGTGGGATGCCTAACTCCAGAAATTCGCGGGGCCATTTACAAGTTGTCGACTTTGGTGCAATGGATCTCACAGAAAGAGATTAAGACGTCCTCTATTGAATCCGCAAGGTGGGGAGCAGTTGAGACGGTCTGTCTCTTTGAGAAATACCTGCCCACTAGCATGCTCACGATACAAGTTCACCTTCTTGTGCATCTTGTGGACGAAGTGGAGATTGCTGGACCTGTCCATACGTGATGGATGTTCTTCTTGGAGCGCTTCATGAAAACCCTGAAAGGCTTTGTGCGACAACGAGCTCGTCCGGAAGGTAGCATGGCGGAAGGTTGGTTGGTGTCAAAGGCGTTAGTGCATATCTCACAATGGCTACCAACGATGGAACCAGACAATGAAATGCTATGGACGCTGAAGGACGATGACAGGCTGACTGGAGATGTGGTGGTTGGAAATGGGGTAGAAAAAAGAATGGATGCCTCAATGGAAGAGAAGGTGAATCGCTTTTGTATGTTGCACCATGCCTCCATGGAGACGTGGCTCGCCAAGTACCAGATTGCAAGGCAAGATCGAGAGGAAGCGCGAGCTGAATTCCGATGCAGTACGCGTCACCGACCGATTCGATATCCCGAAGGCATGGAGGAGATGCCGCGGTTTATGTCAACACGATGGTTGCATGGAGCCTTGACCGCAGCATCCAGCGAAGGGACAGAGGTCTCAATGGAGGAGTGGGAGTTCTCGAGGGGATGTAGTCCAAAGGTAATGAGGGGTTTAGAATGTGTCGTATCTAAATTTGCTTGCTACATCTAATTTGAGTGTTTCAATGTGCAGTACAAAATATATAGTGCAGCGTGGTCGAGCGGACGGCATTTTCGGGTGGAGCGTATTGACCAAATGCGCTCCACAATGGACTGTGGTGTCATGGCAAGGTTTGAGCAAGAGAGCCGGTGATGAGCAACGGATCCGAACACGGTTGTGGATGAGATGGAGTATTTTGGGAACTTGCAAAGTATTATTACGGTGGATTACCGTAGCTTCTCCATGATAGTATTCGATGTGCAGTGGTTCAAAGTGGTACTTGGAGGAGCTGGCGCAACAGTTCGACGAGGTCCATCTGGATTTCTCGAAATAGATTTCGAAAAAAAATGGATGGATTTGCGCGATACCTTTGTGTTGCCGGCCCATTGTGAACAGGTACAAATAGTCATTTGCTTGCTAATTGTAATACGATATGGTTTATGTCACAATGGTTTGAAGCCGCTTTGTAAGTGTTTGTGAACAGGTAATCTTCTATCCAAATCCCCGACAACCTCGATGGTGGTATGTTATACCTTCAACTCCTCGAGGTGCGAGAGTATACGATCAAAGCGATGTTCCAGGCATAGATGAAGAAAATATGCAAATAGAGGGATCGAAATTACAAGGGGTGGAGGCCACGGCAAGCTTGGAGCCCGCATCGGCTAACAATGATGGAAATACAGAAGTCGTAGAATTTTTTGAGAACGAGGCAGACTCGTTCTTTTGTGGTGACATGTCTATCAACCTTCCAGTGTATGCAGAGTTGTGTCAGGAGATTAACATGGGACCATAGAATACTTCATTCTTGGAGAATTGTATTACTCAATTCGTTGTTTAGATCTTCCATAAAGGTAGATAAGATATGCATTTTAAGAGGGATTTTTCAAAAATGATTTATATTAATGTGCTTTGTATAGTTTAAATTGATTATTCTAACATCATTTTTTATCTGTGCAGGTATCGATATTTTCAGGATGAGTCGAGGGATGAGCGATGAGGAGTTTCAGGAGATGATGGCACGCATGTCTCCAGATCAGCTCGGAGATTCAGAGAGATGGCAGATCAGGAGCTGTCTCGTTCTTCGTCAGGGCGCTCTGCTAGATTAGCTTGAGCGTGATCAGATGCTTCAGCTTCGAGCAGACGATCTCGACGCTCGCGACTTGGGCCAGAGGGAGGGACTGCGACTGCAGGAGGATCAGGGGGGTGCTGCTGTGGAGACACGGATGCGGTGTCTCCGTCTCGTCGTTCAGTTGGAGCTCGGTCACCTCAGGATTTGTCACACCTGTGGGGACGTCCACTCCAGTTACTCCGGCTTTTGCGTAGCCGTCGGCAGATGGCACGCCTTTTGGTGGCACTCCTTTTGGTGGCACCCCCTTTGGTGGCACCCCTTTGAGTGGCACTCCGGGAGAGGGTACCCCCGTCGGTACACCGGATCTACAGGGGTCTCCTGGATATGCCCAGGAGCGTGGACGGAGATGGGAGAGGGCCCATACAAGGCATACTCCTAGGGGTTATGGATACCTAATGGATAGCAGGTCAGGAGCCATCATCATGAATGATGAGGGGAGGAGGGTGATGGCTCGCATGAGGGAGTTGTGCCAACAAGTTTTTCGGCACAACGTCCTGGATCATTGGAGGAACATACCGGAGGGGAGCAAGGAGTACGTAGTAGCATCCTTGCACGAGGAGTTCCCGGTGCCAGCCGCAGTGGATAGATTCTCTACGGGCTGGATGATGGATTGCATGCGTGCATACATGTCACATAGACGATCCGACGCACGCAAGGCAATCAAGAGTGGGGCTCCAAAGCCCGAGTGGTTAGATGCAGACGACTGGCGCCGACTGAGGGAGGAGGCTACAAATTCGCCAGGACGTTGGAGTCAGCAGTGGGAGGCGGCGAGGGCACGAATCGAGGCCGGATCGGTACATCATCTTGGGAGTGGCGGCCACAAGACATATTTGGAGGACTTTGTAAGTTTCTCTTTTGTTTTGCTTATTTGTTTTTTTGAGATATTCTTTGTACTGACAATCGTGTTTCTAACAGTTAGCACTTTGTTTTCTTTGCAGCACTCCATTACAAATCGCGATCCGCAAGGCCTTGAGACTCGATATGCAGAGAGACACGATCTCAGATCATTGATCGACCGATTGTATAGACGCGCTGGCCCAGTAAGTCACTCATCTTTCTTGTACGTAGTTACCATGAGATATTTGAATGCATTATTGTATGGTGGATTGATATGTTGTTTCTTTTTCTGCAAAATCCGTTTGATGCTCCTTTGCAGCGGGAAGAGCTTTCGGGGGACGAGGATTTGTAGCTCGCCCTTGGATCCTTAGAGCTCACATACCTTTAGTTTTTAGTCGCCCGATCTATGTAGACATTTTCTATGTATTAGTGATATTGTTTTATGATTGTACCAATCGCATTTTATGCGATATCATGTATTTATTTCATCTATCAGTTTTATGATTTCAGTACACATTCTTTTTGTTTGCAAACGCTTTGTATGCAGCAGTGCAGAAACTATTTTGTATGGCTCTCATACAGCACACAGTGCTGCTGCCACAAATTTTTTTTTTCTCTGTTACCGTCGCTATTTGCGTCGCAAATTTACTGCACGCGTCGCTATTGTCGTCCCTATAAGCGTTGCAAATTCTCTGTAACCGTCGCTATATGCGTCACTATATGCGTCGCTATATACGTCGCATTTGCGACGTATATAGCGACGCATACAGCGACGATTCTATGGCGTCGTCAATAACGACGCTTTTTGTGACGACGAGGGCAGATTTTGTTGTTTGTATTTTCGTCGCTATAAGGTCTATATCTTGTAGTGTTGGACGTTTTCAAAGGATGAATAACTTCTTTTTGTCAACAAAGAATTGCTTAGAAAGTACATGTACACTTTTGGGTAGATCTAGGGGCTTTAAGGTCGTTAGTATGTAGGGATTCTCTAAGTAGGTTTTGGGGCTTTTGAGATATCTACACATAACACCTATTAGGATAAGTGACACAATTTAGTACATTATGTTGATAGATTGCAATAAAAGTAATATACATCAATGAGGTTGCAACAATGTCAAAGCTCTTAAAAGTGTTTGAAAGTGTTCCATCTTTTCACACATGCATCAAAATATTCTCAATGCAAGAAATCTAATGCAAAAGAGGATAAGTGAGCAAATGACTAGCCAAATTAATTTATACTTAGTGATACTTTTTGGCGATTGTATATTTGTAAAAAAAAAAATTGCCTTAGTGGATACTAATGACTTTGTTCAATTCATTTCATTTGACAATTTGACTTGCTTCCCTCCTATTCATATGTCAACCTCAACAAAAGCTAATGTTCATGTCCGCAGATGACCATTTCTACATTCTCATCAATGGTGTGGTTGGTAACTACATTGGCATATGATTCTAGTGATACATTGCAATTAGGCATCACTTAGTATACCCATTGAGTTATGGCATATCTATGTAGCTAGCTCACTAGTTAGTGTGTTTACTATGAGAGTGTGCAACCAAAAGAAAAAACAATATAGAGTGAACATAGAAGAAGGAGACTAAATGAAACAAAGGAGAAAGAAGAAACAATATTGTTGACTATTCAAATATACAAGGCTACAATGGGGAGCCCCAAAATGTAGAGTGTTAGTGTGGACACTAAATGAAGCAGGAGGAGGAGAGAAGAATGAGTAGAAATGGGTGACCTAATCATCATAATGGGTACATGCATGAGGGTACACCCCATCTATCCATATGCAAATTGGGGTCACAATTGGTATTCAAGAGACCACACCCAAAATGTAGGTGCCCAATGTAGCCCGGCCAATCGACCAAATTGGTCATATTTCCCAAAATGAAATGCACCAATGTATTCTCAATTTAATGATTCTAAAACATATAAAATGATGGATAATCACAATGTCAGAGCTCTAATGTCCTCGTTTGACTCAAATTCAAGATGACAAATGGTAGATGACTATACATCACACATATGTTTGCTAACATCCCCTCTCAGATCTTGAATGTGATAGATGGCTTCATCACAGGACGCCACCATAGGCCAATGGAAATGAAGAGACCTCGAATGGATCACTCTAAAAATTTCATTGCACAATGTAAAGGATCTAAGCAAGGAATGAAGAGTACATAACAAACAAGATAAGAACAAAAGTTTCTTTCATTTTAACCAAATCGATACAAAGATGGCTTTGTCCAACCATGCGCTTCCACTGTGAAGCTTAGATGGTAATCCAGAGAAATGGTAGATGAGTATGAGGCTAGTTAGAAAAACTCCAACTGAGTAAAAGATCGGTGGATAGTGGTTCTGGAGGAATCTCCCTTTTAGAGCCGTGAAGATAGTTAGGTCAACCTATCCATATCTACCATATTATGAACCTTCACTAGTCGACCAAGGAATATTCCCTTCAACACCATGCTAAGGGTGTGTTGAGAAACACAGATCCTTGAGAAAGGTTTAGCTATGGTGGTTTGAATTCATGGACAAGAAGCATGATGAAAAATGATTGGACAAGACTCTTATTTAAGTGAATTAGGTTCCAAGATAGATTAGGTTGGACTCACAAACATAATCTTGAGTAGACATGGACAAGACTGAAAGTACAAAGTACAATAGCATTCATTCAAATGATTGTCAAGAATACTCTTTTATAGTTGCAGGCGGTACCACTATGCCTATGGGATAAAGGCAACTCTTCCTAGATTGAGCTGCATTTTCCTTGCCTAGTTGTTCCATACAAAGAGGCACATATGATGTGATTGCATATTTCTCAACATCCCTCCTAAATCACAATTATGAAAGCATTGGGTATACAGAGGATGTTGTGAGTAGAACCTTGCTAAGTGTGGGCATACGGCAAACAAGGTGAAACGTCCAGAGGCTATTGTAGGGAAACACAACATCCTGCTAAGTGTGGGTACACCAAAGACATGTTAAATATCCACGGATTGTTACAAGGCCTCACTAAGTTTGTAGAGGTTCTGGTTAATAGGTTACATGAGGAGTACAAGGCTTATGATTGGAGCATTAATGCAAGTATATACAAGGCTCAAAAAAGGCTAGTAAAATTTGGAAACAAGGACTGATAGGCCCTTGTTGTCTTCATCTTCAAATCTAACATTGTAAGCTTTTTGTGATTTTCTTTCATCATAGCATATCTTCTTTTCCTTGTGCTTATTCACTTTGATACTCTCCACTTTGCTTGCTTCTTCTTTGTCTTTTATCTTCTGGTCCCCCTCAAGCAAAGAGGTCATAAGCTTTGGGTTTTGCATGATGACCACGGTCACTAAAACATCTTCAAAATCTTCAAATAAAATCAGTGATTGCACTTGGATGTAGACAACTCTATCTCTTCTTGCAAGTAGAGCACAAAAAATTTCTACGTAGTACAGATGAGCAAGTGGAGTTGTGTCACTCTTCATGGAAGGCATCCATATAAAAATCTTCATGTTAGTCATTCCCATGACTAAGAGTCTACTTCAAACAATGAAGATAAAACTAGTAATTGAGTTGCACTTGAGTGTGTTAAGAAATTAGTGTCAAATAACACTAGATGAGTATCAATGGATACTATGCTTTGAAGAACTTGATGTTGAGCTTTGAAGATTGATGTTGAATCTTTCAAGGTGGGTCTTCTCTTGCTGATTTGGAGGGTTTCCCCTACTAGATACTAAGTATTACAGCATATTAGAGTGGTAATGACTTGCTCAAGCTGAATGAAATAGGAAAATGGAGTGAGAAATGAGCTTAAAGAAAGGTGGTTATGATTGCCCTTTAGGGTTTCCTAGGCCTAACTAGTTTTTCTGACTATTTGAGCTCAAAATTTGTCAAGAGAGAGACCATATCATTATCTTCAAAAGCCTTAAGGTAGCTAGAGCAATCGTGGAGCCTTCAAGTAGCAGCTCACGCTATTGACAAAATTTGTGCCAACTCTAGAAAAAACACCAATGCCAATTACAATGTGCATCAATCTAGTCAATTTTTGGGACAATAAGGAGTGCCTTGACTTGGAGAATATGTCCACAAAAGAAGGCTTAGTGAGATATGGCTTGATTGAAGAGATCTAGCTGCTCCAAATGAGAAGGGTGCTACTGGCTATTGAGGTTAAGAAGAGTAGAGATGAGTGAAGAGATGAAGACTTCTACTAAAATTGAGCTGAGCTAAGGTTGAGGAGAGTGGAAGAAGAAATGTGTAGAGCTAAACCAAGCTCACCATGGCTCTGATACCATGTTGAGAAATACAGATCCTTGAGTAAGGTTTAGCTTTTGTGGTCTAAATTCATGGACAAGAAGCATTATGACAAATGACTGGACAAGACTCTTACTCAAGTGAATTAGATTCCAAGATAGATTAGCTTAGACTCATAAACACAATCTTGAGTAGACATGGACAAGACTAAAAGTACAAAGTATAATAGCATGGCATTCAAATGATTGTCAAGTACACTCTTTTATAGTTTTAGGATGGTACCACTTTCCTCCACTGTGCCTATAGGATAAATGGAGCTCTTCCTAGATTGAGATACATGTTCATTGCTTAGTTTTTCCATACAAAGAGGCATATATGAGTGTGATTACATATTTCTAAATAGGGTGCTATCCCCCCCTGAACCCTCATCGAGGGGATGGGGTGTTGGTACCCCTAAGGTCCCCTAGACAAGGGCCACTTCTATGACCCCTAAACCCTAACATAGGGATCTTGATAATTCCCACACCATGCGACTTGATGCAATGTCCCTCAAGTTTCTAGAGCTTAACGACTCTATCTAACCCAAAGTCTAAACCCACAAAGATCACATTTTTGCCATTTGGTCATACAGATCGGATCTAATATACAATTCAAGACCTGAACTCACATTGATCCGGGTTTTTTACAAATCAGTTTTCTACCACAAAATTTGGCCAAAACCCCTATGAAGAGCCTTACCCATAGCTTAAACCCTACATCTTATTATCAATTTGGGTTTACTCTTCAAGCACTAGGTATGTTACATTGCTTCTCGGTTATGATAACTCTAGCAAGTGGGAAAACAAATTCTTAGTAGGGATGTCAATGTAAAGGGTAAAAGGGATGGGTTATCTTAGTGAAGATGGAAATGGATTCCACCTAGGGGTTGAGTGAGTGCATAGATTTTTTTAAAGGACTAATCTCCAACTATATTGGGTTCCACCTACATCACTAAGATTTGGGATCTATCACCATCATTAGAGGACACCTCACCCTTGTACACAAGTCAATGACCACATCATGGTGTCATTTGAATCTTACACAAAAGCTTACAAGCATGGATCCCCTCTGTCACATGCTTATATGTATTTATATATATATATATAATAAATTAAAGTCAAAGCAACTTTGGAAGCTATTTTTAATCATTTTATAAATCCTAGGAGAAATTTAATTTCAAGAAAATTCCCACATTGTCGGACTAGGTTCGACCTGGTCTACAAAGTTGCAAAAGAAACATTTTTCAAATTCTTCATCGATTTGAAGTTACAAAGGCGTAGACTACTGAATGCATGCAATTTTCTTCTCTCTTTCACCCTTATCACATCAACTTTTCATTTTATCCTTCTTGTAAATATATTATAATATTGTGCTTCGGGCACCCACCTCTTGTGATCTAGCTCCCTTTCTCTAGCTTGTCTACCACCACCCTTGGCTTCTTGCATGATGACCAAGGTGGGGACTTGTCCTATATCCACTATTCACCATATTGTCAAATATGCCATACATCATCTAGGATTATGTTAATCAATAAGATTAGCTTAATCTAATCTCTCATGGAATCTATATAAGGTGCCCATGGGGATGTAAAAGATACACACAATCACAAGCATATGAGAGCACTCTAGATCACCAAGCCCAAAGGGGACCTACTAAGAGCACATTATGCAACACCCTCATGCTAGTCCATCTCTTTGAGATAAGCTATGAGTGAGTCTCTTTTTTTATATAGTATTCCATGAATACATAATGGCAAGCTTCCTCTACCTCTTCTCCTCTTTTCTCCCTCTCTTCTCATCTCTCTCCCACTCTCTCATATTCTAATATGACGTCTAGATCATATGGTGTCCAGATCATATGTACTCTTTTCTAATTCTCCCTCTACATTCATACTTAAACTTATTAAGTAAGACTTTCCATATGCTCTATTGGCGGGGAATCCTTATTTCCTCATGTTATATATATGTTCATGGGAAAAATTAGGAGCCATCACCTCTCATAACCTTCCATCATCTTCATTTCTCTTAAGATGGGCTACAAATTCTCTCTTGTGAAGTTGTGTTTTGGTTCTTTCCATTCATTGATGGCACTGTATATAAGGGTGGAGCATTGAGCATATCTAATATCCCCCCTCAATCTCCACCCATAGGTAGGGTACATCCTCTGCCTAGCACTAAGGTTTTGAATATGAACTCAAAGTAGATTCTTCATAAAAGCTTGATATATGTACCATTCTCCTCTATTGTAGACAAGCTCCATTATCTCATCCTTGAACAAATCACACCCATAGTAAGCTCAATATATTTTGTCTATACATAAAACAATAGAGTTTTTACAATGGTGATGAAAGTCTAGTTGTCACATCTTAGCATTGTTGGATCTTCATCCTACATTCCAATATTCCATATGATTCTCCTTAACCACATTACTTCACATATAAAAAAACAAGCTATCTTATGCTTTTCTTTGGTAGCAAACAATGCCACTACTTGTTGCTTATTTTTACTGATCCAAGAAAAGATTCCTAATGCTCATATTTCTGATGAGAAAATGAAGAAACTTGATTATAAGCCTAGAAAGTGTATGCTTGTTGGACATAGTGATGTAAGTAGATCATATAAGCTTTATGATCCAATTAAATAAAAAACATTGTATATCAAGGGATGCAATGTTTGATGTGAATGCAAGCTAAAAATCAACTCAGTTCTTAGATTTGGATGCATGCTCTTCCACACCTCTAAAAGTGCAGGTATTAATAGCCATGAAAGAAGATATTATTGAAAATTTGGAGGAAGATGATGATGAGCATCAAGCGACTTTAAGGAGGTCTACAAGGCAAAGAAGGATGCCCCAAAGGCTAATATATCAAAGATGTAAAAATTTAGACTTTGAGTAAATGTAATCTTGCTCTTCTCACCTTATACTTATAGGATGATGAAGCTACAACATAGAAGGATGTATGTGGTAGAAAGGAATGGAAGGATGCTATGGATAAAGAAATGTCTACATTGCATAGGAATGATACTTGGGATTTATATCAACTCTCACCCAACAAAAAGCCACATGATATAAATGGATCTACAAACTAAAATTTAACCGAAAATGACAAATTGATGGACATAAAGTTGGGATAGTTGTTAAAGGATTCGCTCCATAATATGGTATTAACTATGAAGAGACTTTATGTATTTGTAACCAGGATGAGCTCCATTTGGTTATTACTCTCCTTTGGCTCCTCTTCACAAAAAGAAGCTATGGAATATGGATGTAAAAAATGCCTTTCTCAATGGATAGCTTGAGGGTGAAAATAGGATAAGAGTATAGTCATGGTGGAATCAAGCTAGTTTATGAGTGGTGGGCAAGATGGGTATGTAGTGTTATGATTGTACGATGTAGGTGGTTTAGTGCCTAAATAGATATGAGTGCATGTATGTTTGGACTTATATGTCCATGAGTGATTAAGTGCTATAGTATGAGTGGCTAATCACTGTGTATCATTGTGGAGGTGACGAAGGTAGTAAAGGGCCTATTGGCTTGATCACATAAGCTCTGAAGAGGATGTTGTTACAAGTATGTTCTTATATATAAGTAGTAATTCATGGATGTATGTTCCTACAAATGTGATCATGAGGGTAAACATTTGAAGTATAGATGAACCAACTCTACAAGTAGTGTAGGTGCGTGACTATGTGCACCATGAGGAAAGAAAGATTGAGGTGAAAATATATGGAAAAACCAATTTATGAGCTTAATATCATAGGGTGGATAAAAATCTATTTGAAAATAGTATAATGGAGGAGAAGGCTACCTTGTTTGCCAACATCAATAGTTGAGAGAGTTGACACAATCGAATCTCCTAAAAGTGTAGAAATGCCATAACTTACTGGAACAAAGGAGGAGATATTAATATGTAGAGCAAGCAAGAGAGAATGTGTCATGGAGAAGGATAGACTTGCTATATATAGACATTATTTGTAGTGTGGCTTTTAAGAGGGGCATCTTCCATCTTTAGATGTAGAAATTGGTTATAGAATGATTCGTTGGTAGGAGCTTGAGATGAATACATTTGCCATATATTGGTTATGGGTCATTTGAGAGGGGAATCATTGACTCTCATAATCGTTTGAACCATCATGCCATGTAGATCTTGAATAATTATGAGTCATGCCAACATTAAGAGTTCTATGCACTTTGTTATTGTATGGGCCTCCATCAAAGAGAGGCATGTGTTTGTTTATGAAAGCAAAGAATTACTATATAGCCTTCTCAAACACAATTATGGTGCATGTTTTGTTTATGAAACAAAGTTGTTGTCTCACTTTCACCAAAAAGCATCTGGATTGATTGTGGTTTGGTGCATGATGTGGGCCTATGCAAAAAAGTACTTGTGACTAGAGTGCTTGGGAGTGCCTAGTTGAGTCATCTAAATATTTGCAAAATTAGGATAGTAGTGGGCTTGAAATTGTGTGTGGATTCTATTTTCCTACATTCATAGTATGCATGTGCTAGGATCAAGGTCAAGGCAATGCCCAAAGAAGTTGGAAAAGTTTGATATGGAGGACAAGACCTGAAGTAGTGTAGTCCAAGGTCTCAAAAGTTTCTATGTGTATAGTTGCTACAAAAAAAAAAAGGAAGTTCAAAAGAGAGAAGAAAAAGAAATATTTTCCTTAGAGCTTTAGGTAAATTCATTGATAACAGTCAGTAAGAAATGCAACTATTATCAAATTTTGACTATAATGTTGTTAGATATACCACTGATACTAATAAGCTGAATATGTATTACAGAATTTCAATTTGATCTCTTGCATGAAAAGAGCAACATAAAAGTTAAAATTTTATGGAACCTCATGGACTTGTGTTCCTTGGAAAAACAAAGAGCCTACTATATATACTTTGAAACAAAGAAAGCCTAATAGCATTAGTGGTTTAAGGAGTGAAGACCCAAAGAAGAAACTATGGAAGATTCTTTGTTTGAAGGATACAAATATTTGATAGGTACACAAACTAGAGGTCGAGGATACACCCTATTATTTTTCAAGGCCAAAGCCAATGATGAAATAGTAATTAATTATGTAATGAAACAAAAAATGCCTACCCATTGACCCCTCCTCACACACAAACACACCTTGAAGGAGAGTCCTTAGGTCAGAGATGTCAAATAAGAAAGTTTTTTTTAATGTAGGATGTCACCAAACTCCATGTCATTGCCTTTTCAAACCTATTGTTATAGAAGTGTTCTATTGTAATCTTAATTTAAGATACATCTTTTTATATTGAGTTAGCAGTATATAAACATGAGTGGATTGGTGAGAGAATGATCTTACGTGCACAATTTGAGGGTCTATTAATATTTCTATGAATGAACCTTATGGGTTCAAAAGAGAGATGATTATTCTTGTTGAACCTATTCAATAGATGTGCATTCTTGGAGATCATTATTTCGATATTGAGAAATGTTGTATAGAGCGAAATGTAATGAAGTTCATTTATTAGTATGAACTTGTTATCAAAGTAGTCAAGTTCAATGAACTCTTTTAGATAAATGTAAAACATAGACTACATGTTATGTATTGTTGTATTGAAGAAGATCAAAGGGTTTGGAACATTGATGAGAAGAAGATCATCATAAAAACAAAAACAATAAGAGAAAAATTTTAGGATGTCCCATCTTTGTTAACTTTCTAGTCTTTTGCAAATATTATATCCAATGTGAAATAAGTATAAGATACACCACAAAGGTGAACAAGAGAAGCTGACTGGAATGCCTCGGATCTGCTTGTTGATTTTTTCATTTAGTTGGATATAAGTATAATCAATCAACCAATTATTGATTAGGATAACTTATTGGAGACTAAAGGAGAAAGGTTTCCTTACGTTGCTCCAAGACACATAGGTGGAATTGTTAGAGACCTGTATGGACTATGTAAATTGATCTATTAAATATGAGCATTTCATTTACTATTACTATTATCCATGATTGTCTATTTAGCTAGGTTTCTTCAATATGATGTGAGTGATACGTCTACAATGTTGGCATATCCTTGTGTTGAGTCTGAGTGTACTAAGACTCTACACCTCATCAAATTTGGTGCAATCTGATTGCACCTAGCAACCACAGCCTGAACTTGGACTCGATTACACATGGTGACCAACTGATCTTTCTCATATGTGTAGGTATGCATGGGCATGTGCTCTCAAGGTCTACCACCAGAGAGCATCCAACCTATGCTTACATGTGGTGGTCCAAGCATGAGCAATGGTATCAGATACCATCTCCTAAGGGTACTTCATTCCTCAGTGATGAAAAAATCCCAATAGAGAAGTCCACTCCACAGCCCCACAAATAGCGTTCATGCTCTATTCCTCAAACTTGGGATGTGTTTCCAAATTTTCCAATTTTCGAGTGTGGTCTTGCCAGGTGTAAATTGGTTGCATGATCTCTATGGGATAGCAAAACCTTACCATATCCAAAAATGACACAGGGGTATGCTGACGTTTTGGACTTAACTACAAAACATATCAACAAAATTAAGCACCATACTAAGCTATTGAGATAGACAGTTCATGCAAAAAAGATGAATACTCACATATTCCATCAAATGCATATAAGGGGCTGATGGCAAACATTGGACATGGAGTTCATCTTCGAGGTAATCTACTAAGAAGAAATACATGGCAATGGACTAGACTACTTGATCACTACTCACACAATAGGGGAGGATTACAAAGTATTCATTAGGGTCTAGGAAAGGTCAAGACCCAAATAGTAGGTCGAAGGAGGAAGCAAAGAGGAAGACAAATGGATGTGAAGTCAAGATAAGGGAGATAGACTCAGGGTAACCAAATGAGAGTCCATGTAAAGATTTGAGGAGTAGAAGGGTGAATGCAAAATACTGAGAAGGAGGAGAAGACCACATTACTTCTTCCTTGATCCTTTTATAGCCTTCAATGCCCGTGTTGTCATGAAGTCCTTCTCTCATAATCCTTAACTAATTTTCTACCTTGCATTATTGCATTATTTATAATAGATTTGATGACCTCTTTTTGCCACCTTCCCATGAATACTATTTGGCTACCAAACAATCAAGACATCCTGTTGCCATTTTTTACGTCAACAAAAGCAATTGTGGTTTTACCCATTCCACCTTATGGTATCCAAATCCATATTTGTATTGTTGCCTAGGCACAAGTTCCATTTTCTAAGTTTTCTACCTCATGATCCAATGGCCCATATACTTTCCTTTTTCTTTGATAATTTTAGGTGGCATATATAGTCAATTTTCTCGCCTAGTTGGATCCTGCCCACTAGAATAAGGCTATATTTGAGTCATTGATTTGGAAAAAGATGGCGGCTTGGCTCACAGTGAAAAACAATCAGGCAACTTTTGGTGATGCCAAGATAGCATTTTGCTCACGATTTCAATCAAACCAAACTAATGCTCGGAAGTTGGAGAGACTCCACAATCTCAAGCAAGAAGATGCTATAGTCCTGAGTTATATGTCTCAATTTAAGGTCCTTAGAGGAAGAATGTCTCCAAACACACAACCTATTGGTGAATTGTTGCACTCATTATATGTGCAAGGGCTTAACCAAGATATCCATAAAGCTTTGGCTTCAAAAGATCTTTCCCGTCATAATCTAGAATATTTTTATCAGCACACTATTCATGTTGAAATGTTTTTGGCCAAGGAAAAGTCAGAAAGAAGCAAGAAATCAGCTAAACCTTTTGAGACAAAAGCCATCATAAGGAATTGAGTGACTCAAATTTGGATTTTGACATAGAGGAAGAGAGTAGCAATGAGGAAGAGGACTTTGAGGATGAGGGATGTTGGAAGTCCACAAAGTCCAAGAGGAAGGACAAGGGCTACAAACCCTTGAGGGCACTCGTAAGCCTACAGCCAAAACCCTCTTGTGTACCAAGTGTAACAATTCGGGTCATTTGATGAGACTAATTGTGGTCTCAAACAGTGATGGTGTGTATTTGCCATATGTCTACTCACAATATGGAGGTTTGCCAATACAATGCTAGAAGTTAGATGGGACACATTGGGGCATGGCAAGGTGTGGAAGAAGCATAACTTGCCAATTGGAATACCCCAAGACCATCTTCAACAGTGGAACCAGTAGTACTTGCTTACATCCAATAGGATTATCCATCTCCAAGCGTGGACCATGGAGGATGAGGAAGGAATCGAGAGGCCAAGAAGAAAATTACCACCCCTCATATAATCAATGTTTCTTTTACATGTAGGAAGGATGTTGGAGATTGGAGCATCTAGAAGCTCAAGCATACGATGCTCAAAAGAGGCAAAGTCAAGATCATAAGAGAAAGTCTACCACTAGTTAGGTGGTTGAGTGGGCAGCAGAGGAACGAACGGTGATGAGAGATCCACAGTTGGTTCCTATACCAGATTCAATACCTGTGAGAGTGGAAGGGATTGTAGGAGCATATCAGGTGATGCAAAATACATAGTCAACTCTTGATACAAAGACAATGCCTATGAGCATGAAAGAGATTGAAGAAACATCGTCAATGATGTAGAATCTACAATGACTCTTGGTCTAGTGTTGGTCACTTTTAGAGGGAGCGCTATCATAAGTAGAATACTATGTCTAGAGGTTGAGGAAGGACCCAATTTGAGCATTCTACAGGTGGATATAGTAGTGCTACTATGGGTCTAGATGTGGGTCATCGCCTAGAGGTCATCTCTTTGCTATGGAGCATGCATTGAATAGTATGGTGCATACTCCTAAAGAAGATGACTGGTTTTTGGATTCAAGATCTACAAACTATATGACACATCATGCAAAATGGTTTGTGTAATTAGGTATGAACACAAAAATATAATCCCAGAAGACATCATATTTGAACCCAACACAAAAGTGTATAAACATACCAATCACTCATAACACACTGAGCAAAAATACAACATAAGACAATAGACTAGAATGAAGATGACTCCATTATATATTATCCATCGGAATACATCAGAATAGGTAGTAATACCTCATAATGATCTCAAAGTGAATACAACAGTACTCACATAATGAATATAATAATATACATACATATCAAAGAATATATCAATGCTAGATACAGATATATATAAATGTGAACTGCCAATTGACACATCCGAATAGTCACAATCCATGACCCTTGGCTCTTCGATACTCTAGCACTCTATTTTTTGGTCCACTCCTAGCCAATTTCCAACACATGGCTATTGAGATATCGAGCTCTACACGAGCTGGAAAACACTACATGCCTTGGTGATAGGGAAGGATATTATTCATTGGTGTGTTAGATGGCTAACGTGGGGATACACCAGTGATTCTACAATTGGACTACGCCCACATAGTCCATCCTTATGGCACATTCATGGTGCAACCTTTTCTTTCCTTTGTGGGTTCATGCTTAATGATCATGTGTACATACATTATTGTACTTTTATAGTAGTCTTTTATCATGTTGTAGACTTAGTTATTTTGTGTGGAAGAAGAAGAAGAAAGAAGAAGAAGGTTTTAGCCCAATCTCTCTATGTGCTCAAGTCTCGATTGCATTCGTGTGTGTGCTCTTGGTCTCTTTCCTCTTGTTTGTTTTCATGGCATTAGAGCCATCCCACAACTATGAAGAGCTTGATTGAAGGTTGAGATGAAGGCATTGGAGTGTGAAAGTAAGCAAGCGAGCAATGGGTAAGAAGCTCTTCCACACCTTGCTTGATTTTCCTTAGGTTATAGTCATAGGAGGCTCTTAAGGCTGGTAGGGTTACAGTCTCTGATTGCAGTGAAACTTAATGAGAAGGAAGAACAGTGTATATGTTGCCAATTGAAAAGCCTTCATGGCTTTGGCTTTTTCGCTGTGATTTTTGGCATCTAAGGTTATTTCATTCTCCATTTTACACCCACAAATGGTCTTGATAGTAATTTTTGGATACACTACAGTTTTGGTTCTATCGACAGTTTACAGATACACAAGTTATAGATTTTGAATCTGTAAGATTTCAAGTGTTTATCACATTGCAAACACAAGAATCATTTGCATACAAATTGCAAATTGTAGTTATTGTGGTGCAATCACTGAAAAAGGCTACATGTTTAGTTGTGGTGCACCTAGTATCAGCTTGCTTGCAGATTGTAGTTTTTTGCAAGTTGTTTTGTCAAAATGTTTGACAACTTCAACTAGATTGTTAACAAGAAGCTTGATAAGAACAATTATATTGCATGGAAGTGATAAATTTCTTGAAGGGCAAAGGTGTTTGGAATTATATTGAAGGAGACATGCAATAAGCATCCAAAGTTCCTGCGCAAATTGCTACTACAAAGAGGTCAAGGCTAAAAAAGATTGGGAGCTGAAATAGAGTAAATTCATGTATTAGTGGTTTGTCAATGTCACAAATAATAAGTAAAGGCTAAGAAAGATTGGGAACAGACACATAGTAAAGTCATTCATTGACTATCTGTCAATGTCATAGATAGCATGATAGTCTATTTGCAAGAATACAACTCAAGTCAGAGTTGAACCAAGTAAAAAGAGGAAACCTATCTATTAATGATTATGCCTTGGTTACATATTAAATGCATAAGGTTAGATAAAAGGGAAAAATATTTCTCCAATGATTTTTTTGATTTCTTACAGGAAAAATTGTATACAAAGGTAGTATACATGTAGATATACTCCGCAACAAAATGGAGTTGCTAGGTGGAAAAACAAGCATATTGCAGAGGTGGCTCTTGCATTGATCTTAGAAAAAGACTTGTCTCATTACTATTGGGGTAAAGCAGTTGCTACTGTTGTATACATTACGAACAAGACACCCACTACTATTGGTATGACATCCAAAGAGAAGTTTATAGGTAGAAATCCAAATCTGTTTCCTCTAAAAGTATTTGGATGAATTGCTTATGTGCATATTCCTTATGAATTGATTCCCCTACTTAACTTTCAAATTTCCCCCTTTCTTAAGCAAGCCCTTTGCTTGCTTGAATAACCAACCACATTGAAAACCTTATTTCCAATTGATATATGGTAGTGATAACTCGATCCAATTCTTGCCATAAAGGCTTCAAAATTGAGTTCCAATGTCTCAAGCAATCAGCTAATTGCTTGGAACTTGCTTGCTTGAAAAATAGAGAGATCAGTCATGGATTTATACCTCTTTTCAATCTTGGAGAGATTTGATTGATTTAGTCTCATAGTCAATATTTAATCCTAGCATTCCACACTCTAGCCAAATTATAGACTAATCGACTAAATAAAATAGGGATAGATGTTGAGATGGGCAAGATGGAGGGCTCAATATTCTTCTCCTGAATCTCCATACTTCGTTATCTCTTCATGCTTCTTTTCTAACACACACTAGATATATAAAAGAGGATAGTTATCTCTTTTTGGCTTTTCTCCTAAAGTACATTGAAACTTCCTTCTCCTTATTCTGATCCCACGTTCATAGTAGTCTCAATAGCCTAATACAAATATATCAACATTAAAGAAGCTCTCACCAACTTTGAAATCGTGAGAAGAAGCTAAAAGAATGCACAATATAAATTTTGAAATTTTCAGACATTTCCAATGGTTGGGATCACTTTGTGTGTTCCTACCATGTAGGATCGACCTCACATTTCTTGGAGATCCACCAACTCTTAAAACAATAGATGAAAGTGTTTTGCTAAATGTTGTGAATACCATATTATTGAAAAACCCAATAGAATAATATATAGATTTTGTGAAGGAACCAACACTATAGAAGTGAATGGCCATACAACATGAAGAACCAATTAGCAGTTGATGTATGTACATGAATAAATTCAATGTCTTCATGTTCTTCCTTGGCATTCAATTTGTAGACAACTACCATATATTTCATCATGATCAAGTCAACACACCACAAAAAAGGGATTAAATGATCAATTACAATTCTAGGATTGTATAATCTACACTCTTGAGGAATCAATGATAAAGACACATCTCTCTCTCTCTCTCTCTCTCTCTCTCTCTCTCTCTCTCTCTCTCTCTCTCTCTCTCTCTCTCTCTCTCTCTCTCTCTCTCTCTCTCTCTCTCTCTCTCTCTCTCTCTCTCTCTCTCTCTCTCTCTCTCTCTCTCTCTCTCTCTCTCTCTCTCTCTCTCTCTCTCTCTCTCTCTCTCTCTCTCTCTCTCTCTCTCTCTCTCTCTCGTGCTTTATTTTGAGCAATCAATTGTGAACATGCATTGTTCTTCATATTAATTTGGGTATCTTATATTGCCAAGGATATGGCTTCTATTGAGATTTTTATTGATAAACATTTGGATAGATATATTTGTGTTGTCTAAAGGTTATGGCCTAGTGGTGAATACTTGGCTCACAATCATAAGATTGTGGATTCAAGTCACTTAAGTGCATCACTTATGTTAAAATGGTTTGTCTATGTAAGCTTGTGTTCTTATCCTAAACATTTGATTGTGTATGCTCCTTCATAGGGTCACCAAGAAGGAGGAACAAATGCAATCACATTCCATTGTTTAATCAACTTGCAAGCTATCCTATTTATCCAGAGAAGAAATACTTATGGATCTTGCCCACTCTCTAGGCTCATATTTGGAGGGAATCCAATATACTTGGTGCATAAGCACCACAAGCACATACATACAAGGTCCCCCAACTTAATCATGGCCTTTTTAACATGAGTGTCCTATTTGATTAGGGTTGGTTTCTACTAGCTTCCGTCTCTTACACATATCATCATGACAATCACTTCTCTCTTTCTCGCCCAAGCCCACACTAACCCCCCATATATTTAACCTATAGCTTGGGATACCTCACATAGACTTGGTCAAAATAAAAGCAATGGTGTTTGTAAGATGTGATGAATAGTGGATTTATGGATGAAAAGTGCTCCCAAAACTTTGAAGAAATCACTATAAAAGTTTAGTGGCATTCTTTCTTCCTTTCATTGAATGCAACTACACCAAATGTGGTATTGGAGCACTAACTTGAGGGACCAAAACATCTTATATTGTGCTACCACAATTTCAAGAATACAAAAAGATGCAACTAAGCATGATAATTGAATAGCAAAAAACTCGTGTATATTTCATTATGATAGACCATTGATTCCATGATTCCTTTTACCACAATGGGAAGCACTAACATGACGATCATACTACCTCTACATGTCTTACATGCACTTAATATAAGGTATTCTTATTAATTTTTATCCCAATTAGAAAGAATTTTCAAGAGAACAAGTTGATTTAGGCATGAAAACAAAAATAAGAACCATATGTGAACACTTAAGGACAACATATTCACAAACGATGCTAAGAAACACAACCAGTTACATGTTAATTTAGCAATTTTCCACATTTCTCGTGTTACATGGAACCACAAAAAGACTCTTGAGCACCAATAACACTCTTATCCATTGCTAAGCACTCTTGTGAGACTCCTTTATGCTCCAATAAACACTTCTCTCAACCATCTTCACTCCTTGCACTTTTTCTCAAAATGATGCCTTTTGCCTCTGGGTTCATGCCCCTTATATCTTGACCTAAAATTGGTCCATTTAAAGCATCTCCCTCCCTTCTCTATGTTAAAAAATTATATTTTGTCATAAATTTGGTTTCAAATATATTGTCGTGGCACAAAACTCACATCCAAGTGTTCCATCGCTACTTGCAATGCTAGTACTACTCATTCTACTTCCAACTTTAAAATGCTTCATATCGATTGTGCTTTTATCACCTTTGTGGATATACTAACTTTGTATTGCCTCTCTCCAATTTTGAGCCCCAAATGAGTTGTGGATCTTCAAAAATTGCTCCAAAAACTTGTAAGCACGCTCAAAGTCTGCTCCTTAAATTCCACTCTCATTGTGTCTGAAAATCATGATCTAGTATATACCACTTGAATTGACTACTCATGCAATGAATCCTTGAGTAATTTTCTTAAAACTTTTAGTTCATATCATTAATAAAATGTCTAACAACAAGCAATTGGCTATGATAATGGATAATCTAGTGGTTTGTTTTATTTTAACTATGTTTTGGATGGGCATGTATTCACCAACATGAATCAAATAAATAGGTTTGGTGTTCATATACATCAATTAGACACATGCATGCTATGTTGTTTCAAATTATAGATGTTGTTCACATACATGTTATGTTTTTATAAGGATAGATTTGTGTCACATATATGCTATGTTTCTCAAAGGGTAGGTTTTGGTTGATGTAGCTTCATTTTAGTGCTAACACTTGCAAGTCCATGTGTGCTTTCTTTTTTTTGTGAAGAGAGTATAAATCCTTGTTAAATCTATATGTGATGCAACATGATTTGTGGAAAGTGTGTAGCTCTTATGTGATTAAAAAAGTCAAATTGTCTTGACAATGTAAAAGTTTTCTTCACTTACTTTTGTCCTATATTAAGTAACCACTTAATTGAAACTTATAATTAAGATGTTTGATCTAGTACATACCACTACAATTGACTACTCATGGGATGCATCCTTCAACTAAAGGTATTTATAGATGACCTTGGAGCTACCATGGTGGTCTGAAATCAACACGTCATAGCATGTTTTGAACATTTTCATGAGTACTATATCACTCTAAATCCACAAAAATATGTATTTAAAGTGCCTTATAGCTTACTTTTGGGCCATCTTGTGATTACGCACAATATTGCTATTGACCCTAAAAAGGCACCTATTATTGTAGCATTGAGCCCATTCACTATGCCCAAAGAGACTCATAGTTTTATCTCATCAATTGGGTATTGTTGGAAATTCATTAATGCATTAATTGAGCACTCATTTGCCATTTCCAAATATCTTATTAGACAACATGTATTTCAATGGATTGAGTCATGTAGGGTGGCGTATGAAGGCGTGAAATTGAAACTAGAACTAAGATACCGATTCTAAAGGCACCCAAAAGAGTGAAAGTTTTCTATATCTTTATAGCACCAATAGTGCATATTATAATTTTTTTTCTATCCCAAATTTGGGAGGCATAGCTTTATCCACTTATTGTTTTTGATAGCTGAAAGCTAGATACTTCCAAACTCCACTATATTTACCTTGAGAATTTATATTTGGCCGCAATATTTTCCACCAAACAATTTAGGCATTATATTATTTAACTTTAATAAGCTTAAGCCCTACTATATTTAGGAAGCAATTTTGTATCTTTCTTTCTTGAAAATGTCCAATGATTCAACTTGACTTACAAAGGCTATCAAGATTGCTAGATATGCTAGTTAATTCCATATCTAGAACATCCATATTTAGAGCAACACTACCACCAAGGTACAATTATTTGGTGGAGCAAAGGGTATAGAGTTGCAACTTGGTTGGATGGCACTTTTACGTGGATATTAAGATCTATTGCCACCTTTGGCATAGGATTTGTGGGAGCCTTTGCTCGACAGCCAAGAGCCATGGACTACTTATTGCTTCAAGTGTTTCAAGTTGAATGTTATGGCTACCTCTCACATAGATGTATGAGCTCTTGAACCTACGAGTGTAGTGAGCTTACCTTGATGCCTGATTGAGTAGCCTCCTCCCTCGAGCACTGTGATAGCTCCACGATCCAAGATGTGAGCTGAAGCAAGCTCAATCCTCTACCTCTAAGCTCCATCCTTTGTAGTCACCGTGCAGGCAAGACAAGAGAAGAGAAGAGAAGAGAAGAAGAGAGGAGAAGATGGAGAGCTTCTCCACCATGGTCCCTCACCCTCACTCACTCACTCCCTCACACTCACACTCCCTATCTCAAACACAAGCACAAGCACAATCAAGGAGAAGAGAATAAGAGAATAAGAGAGCCACTTTAGCCACGCACCAAGAATGAGCCTTTCCATTCACTTTTTGACTTTTATACGTGTCCTCGTCTACTTGGGCACCCATCCCCTTTTTTACATGATTTGCCATCTTAGCCAAAGTTTTCTTTTCTAATGTCTTCCTTCTTTTCATGGTTCTTTTGTTCTTGCACTTTTACATTTGCAATTTGCACAAGAGGGAGCTTGGTGCTTTTTAATTATAAAATGAATTACATTGCGCCCTGCATTTTCCTTGCTATGATTTTGTGCTTCTTGCTAGAATATTTAGTGCACCTTGCTAGAATCTTCAGTGCACCTTGCTAGAAGATTCAGTGCTCTCCTATGTTTTTTCTGAGCTTGCCTTCTCTTCCTCTTTTCTCATATGGCTAGAATGAGCTTCTCTATTCACTTTTTGACTTGGGCTTCCTTGGTCTTCCTCTACTCCTTCTGTATGGTCCGTAACATGTTTGTAACATTACCCCCCTCCTAGTCGAGTGCCAATTCCATAGCACTTGCTAGTAAGGGCTCGGTTGGCTCTGAAGATTGACCTTGTGGGTTTGTGATAGGGCTTTTGTGGGGCTTGGACATGGGAGAGAAGCAAGTCAAAATGGTTGAGGATGTGGAGGCCAAGGGTATTTTGAGTGGTTGGCGGGGGCCTCCAATGCCAGTGGTTGGTCACAATCGCATTTACCTGAAAAGAAAAAGAAAAGTGCACTACACCTAGAGGGGGTGTCTACCTCATCGTGTGGTGCATTTTTTTCATGCTAGTGCAATTGGGAGCTGGTTTGAAGCTTGGGGTATTGTCTCACACTTGAGGACCCATTGCATGTATGGGAAAAGTATGGTGAGTGTGGCTTAGGGAGAAAGTCTAACCATATGCAAGTGTGACCTCCCTAGGTGTGTCCCACCCTTGAGGTGCCCTAAGCATGAAGTGGGGAACAAAATGGGTTAGGGGGTTATACACGGAGCGAGTTGACCAAGGCCACCGGTCGTGCCTAATTTGAGGACCCCTAGGTGCAGTGATTGTGGCACTCATCAAGTGAGATCTTATTTTCCCTTCTTGCTCTTGTCTTTTTTTCCCGGATTAAAAGTGCGCGAGGAGCTAATCCTTGGATTGTAGATCATGAGAGGGGAGGCTAGGGGCTTAAGCCATTAACTAAGGAGGCTTCTACTTTGCTTCTTGCTCTTGTCTTTTTTTCCCGGATTAAAAGTGCGCGAGGAGCTAATCCTTGGATTGTAGATCATGAGAGGGGAGGCTAGGGGCTTAAGCCATTAACTAATCTCTTTCTCTTCTCCCTGATCCTTCTACATCTTAGGTGGACTAGTAGGTCCCTCTTGGTGCATTTGGTCTTAGGTGGTCGGGGTATTTCAAGTTCACTGTCTAAGATTACTTATAACTCGGAATTGAACTCTTTGTCTTCACTAGAAGAGGGAGTTTCTCCTGGTGGTCGTAGCTCTGAAAGTGATCCCATTCTAAAAATTGGTATGCCACTTGGTTGGGTGAGCCCTACTCATTCGTGACCAATTGTCCCTAATTGTTCCAACCACGTGCGATCATATTCCATTTGTATGATTCCTTTCTTGATTTTAAAGGTATCTCCCTTCCACGAGTTGGAATCTGCTTGTATTTGCTCAATCATGTGTCCATTTATGTCATACTCTATTGTGTCAATCTCTCCTTCACTCTCTTCATTAAAGGAACAACAGTCTTTGTACTTGTCATCTGAATTATCCTCCTCCGACTTCTCGTCATCTCCTAGGTTTCCATGCCTTCCTTCTCTCTCGTATGTGACTAAGGCCCACTTGCACATTAGGTTCAGATCATGTAAGTTGGTCCATTTCCACTTAGGTTTGTCCATGAGATCTTTGAGGGGTTTAAAGTTAGCAATTGGGTTTGTACATAGCTTGTTTGTCAAGTACTCTAAGATCTCGTGGAGTTTTGGCTTGTTGTTCGAGGCATGGAACATGATAGGGGTGGTCCGACTACAAGAGTGTCTAGTCATCATGCATAATGGTACCAAGGGCTCCCTCGTGGGCTCACCAGCTGTCTTGATAGCTTGCTCATATTTTTCCTCATTGTCCAAGAATGGCAGATTGTTGGTGGCTAGCACGTGCATCCAATCTTGCTCATCATCAAGGCTAGGGATATATTTCGTTAGCGGCCTGTAAAAACTTCCTAGCTTGAGCATCACCCTTCAGTATAACAGGGAGATGCCGTTCAGGCTGACCTGGCATTGTCTTTCATGTGTCCATCTCTACTTTTAGTGCTTCCATTTTGTTTCTCAAAAAGATTAGACAGTCGCCCTAGTCTTCGGTTTAGCCAGCAAGATGTCATAGGTGACTCCCTTTATGACAATGAAGTCAACTGAGAACTAGACTCATGTGATCTTCAACGGCCAATTCTTCATTCAACACTTTGAATGACCTAACTTTTGTCCCATTGGCTAGTGTGAACCTAGCATTCTCGATAGGCAGGTTACTCCAAACTTGGGAAACCACGTGGCTAAGTACACTGACTCCAGTCTCGTGTTCACTATCCCTTTCATTATGGTGTCTCCTAGTGCTAAGAGTGGCGAAATTGTGTGCATTTTTGTGCCCGCCCAAAAGGCATTAACGTGTAAGGACTTGGGCCTTGAGTGTAGCATCAAGCTAGGTATCTGAGTCACTACACTATGGTCATGTAGCTCAGTTGCCTCTTGCCTACTTGGTCCTTCCACCCACTTCTTCAACTCCTACCACAACATTAGGAGCTGCCTAAGCATGTCTCCTAAGTGCAAAGTCAGGGGTTGTCACTAGTGTCCTAATAAGGTTGTCAACTACTTGCTGCCCTCCTAATTCCATGTTTCTTGGCTAATGGCTCTGGCTTGTGGCACTTAAGCTTTGTCTATGCGGTTCTGCTCGAGCTGCAGATGCATCTCTTCACTTCAGTTGCGTAGGTAAAACTGGCATTCTCACACTAGAGAGCTCATCGATTTCACCTTCTAGAATGGGGTCGGCATCCTTCAAGTTCTCTTAGGCTTCTCTCACCCACTCCTTAACCTTATTTATGGCTTCAAGTTGGCGTTTGGGCTGGGGTACTCCCCAACCTTGGCACTCCCATTTCCCACAGTCTTCAAAGCAAATGTTTCCGCTTCTACATCTGTGACCTTTTTCCTGGTGGTTAGAGTCGTGGCATTGTCTGTCTTAAGCGTGTTCTTCGCCTTGGTTCTCTTCCTCCTTCACCTACAACTTCTCTTCTCGATTGAGGCTGCATCAAGGTTACAAGGCCTAGGCAATGATATGCCGACCTACTTTGTCTATGCTCGGGTCATAACATGCAATGGGATACACGTAGCCTCTCCGTTGAGTGTTTCAACTACGAACAGTCCCAATGGTATTGATGGCACAATTGCCAAACTAGAGGGTGGTTTCCATCTAGGGCAATCAGCAAATAGTAGGGTGATTTTGCACTCTCGGCATCTAAGATCGGCCTTCTCTCGATTGGCTTGCTCCTTTTCAGGGTAGCGAGTCGAGACATGGCTTGGATGGCCACATGTCTAACATGCTATGGGTCTAGGGTTTTGAGTTTCTCCTAAGCATCTTCCTCTTCCTCTACCTAAGGCCATAATTGGTACTAGTCTATAGTCCATCAATATTTGATTTCCTTCTTCATAGAATCTTCCTCTAGGGGTTCTTCCACCAAGTGCACTAGGGCTTCACTCGGTGGATGGGTAACGATGGATAGGAGGTCTAGGGATCCTTGTAGGGTTGATATCTGTCCTTGGCAAAACTGGCTTTGATTCATTGGACATGGGGAGTGCCAAGGGGGTTCCCCTTTCCAAATAGGGTTGTCTACCCCCTAGATAGTAAAGTTGCATGTAAGATTGCTGGTAAGGCAACCGTCTTGGCAACCGAAAGTGCATGGTATCATGCCCGAATCTTCCACAATTGGCACAAGGTCTTGTTCTAGGGTCGAGGCATTCAGATGGTGGGTGATTTCTGCCCACAGTGTACACACTACATGTGGGGTTGCATCAATCTTTTCATTGACTCTTGCAGTCTACCCACCTCCGCTTTTAGATTGCTTTGGGTTTGGTCAATATTCTTTCCTTTCTCCCATTCGCCGGCAACTACTCATTCACTAGTTGCTACCACTCCCTCAATGTTCCTAATTGCATTGCTACCCTGTTGTGCCATCTGAGAGCTTCTCTCCCTAAGCAAGTCATCTACTTGGATAGCTTCCTGGAAGACTCTCTCAAGCACATCTCTCCATATGTTTGAGTTGCTTGCCATGGCCTTATATAGCTCCGTTGCGGATCCGGTCAATGAAAACAATTGAGATCACTCTCTCATTGGGTCACTCAATTGCACATATCCTCTTATAGAGGCTCCTCATATGGGTAACGTAGTCTTCTATGTCCTCCTTGTTCTTCTAGCTAACGTTCATTAGCTTAACGATGAGGTTATTGAAATATCCTGCCTCCAAGAATCTCTTCATGAAGAGATCTTTCAACTAGGTGAATTCATTGCTCTCAGTGTTATCTAGGCTGGTGAACCAAGTCCATCCCTTGTCTCCTAGGCACATCCTAAATGCTTGTGCTTGTTGAGTGGGGTCTGTGAGATTATTCGCCTTGCACACTTGCTCAACAAAGCTATAAGGGTTACTCCCATCTTGGTATTTATCGAGCTGCTTTGCCACCATGGGTATTTTTCTTTTGGCTTCTGGCATTTGGGGTGACTCCCAACCTAGCTAACAATGATGCTATCAATACTGCCCCACTTTTCTCAATGTTAATAGTGTCTAGCAATCTCTTGGTGAGTAGCTCGTTTAGTGTAAGATCAACTTCCAGAACTTTGTCCCTATCACCATTGCCTCCCGTTCTATTCCTCCTCGATATGGCGAAGATCCTATTAATCTCGTTGAGTTTCCTCTCATGACGTAGCCTCTGAGCCTTTTGCTCCTGACTATATTTTGCCATGCATTTCAATGCCATCCGTGCCAGTCTCCTCTCTTCCTCAAGGGTGGCTACAATGTCTGCCAACGACCTTTAGTGGTGTGCTATCCTAGTTTGCTAGTCGTATTGTGTGACAAGTCGTCCCCTTTTTTTACATGACCGGCCATTGTGGCAAGGTGCTTTCTCTATTTCCCTCTTCTAGCCTTATGCCTCTAGCCTACACCCGTCTAATACTTTACAATTAGGAGGGAGCCTAGCACTCTTTTACACGAGCTTTTGAAGTTTTTTTGAGGCACCTTTCATTTAAAATTACGCTTTGGCCCCAGCTTAGCTTTAGAGGTCGCCTGCGTGTCTTTGCTCTTTTTCCATCCTCTTCCTGCTTTTTCATTCATTTTTCTGCCTTCTTGACTTGGGGTTAACATTACCCCCCTCCGAGACGGGTGCCAGTCCCATGGCACTCTTGGCTGGTATTGGGGTTTAATAGGTAGTTGGCAAAGTAGTCGTGTGAGGGTAAACTCGGGTGCTCATGGAAGCTTGGTAATGAGGTTTGTTGGAGAAGCCAAATGGATAGCAAGTGGATGACAAGGGCCTTCGAAGTCAGTGGTTTGTCGCCTTTGTGATGCCTAGAAGGAAAAGGTGCAGCGCTCTACCTAAGGGGGGTGTCTACCTTATTGTGTAGTGTATTGTGCTCATGCTGGTGGAATGGGGAGTTGGGTCTAACCACAGGCTAGCCTGGGTGATGTCCCACACTTGAGGACCCCATTTGTGCAAAGGGAGGTGCGGTGCCAGTAGCTTAGGGTGACAGGTCTAACCATGGGCGAGTGTTACCTCCCTAGGTATGTCCTACACTTGATGGGCCCTAAGCGTGAAGTGGGGGAGAAAAAAGGGCTAGGGGGTTAGGAGTGGAGCCAACCAACCGAAGCCACCGCGTACGTCTAACTTGAGGTCCCCTAGGTGCAGTGATCATGCTTTATGTGGTGCTAAATGCTTCTGCAAGTGAGTTGTTTTGTCCATTCCATGTGTAATGTTCTTCTTGCTTTTCCTTTCATGCTTTTTCTCTTCTCTTTTTTTTTTAATATAAATATGAATAGGATTACACTAGTAGAATGACAACCAGTGCCTAATTCTCCTCGTCTGATGGCGGAGAAGGGGGTTGGATGGATTTGCTCAAAAATTGATAGCTTTGCATGTATCCTTTCAGATTCATGTGGACGCGGAGGGAGGTGGTGGAGAGGAAAGGATGATTGCATCTAGTGAAGTGGCTGTCGTTCATATCTTCTAGGAGAGCTAGGCAAAAAGAGGGGATGAGGTTAGCCCTCATCATCAGACGCGCCATGGCATAGCTGTCGATGGCGTTAGGGTCAAAGAAGAGGGGAGGCAAGCCATGTTCTTATGGGGTTGGGTCCTGCTTAAGTAATAACTTAAGTAACCTAAGATAATTACATGGATCTTTTTCTCTTTCCTCCCACTCCCAAATTACCAGCTCTGCGTGGGATCCAACAGGGATGTCATCAGGGCATGGTGGGAGAGGTGCGAACGGCTGCACATTAACTGGTTTGGCTCTTAGTTGCTTCCTGGTTTCTTCGACTAAATTTCTCCGTCTTTCCCTGAGTGTGGCTTGTCTCTCCGTAGATGGACCAACTTGTTGTTGCTCTTGGGAATGCAGTGGGGGGTTGTGGGATCACCTCTTCTCTGAATCTCCCCATATCAAATGCAAGCTCAGCCTCCTCCCCCTGCCAATCTTCTTGTTGTGCTCCTTCTTCAAAGCCCATTGCGTCAATTTCCTGGGGGGTTAGGCCGGCTAGTAGCATGTACTTTCATTGCTCTTCTAGGCTCAACCTAACCTCTGTAGGTTGGGGTGGCATCTGCAGCCCTGCGTGCAGAGCTCTGCATGAGATGCTGAGTTTTTTCTGTACCACCTCCAATCACTCCTTTTCCTCTGGGCGGGTGGTGTCCATTAGTGTGTTAATGAAGGCCTTTTGCTGGGCGCTGAAGGCTATCTAGGCGGCTTCTCCTTTACTCTCTTCGAGGATTTTTTCTTTCTCCACCAAAGCGAGGCACTGTGCCAGTGTCTTCACCCTTTTTTCGTTCTGCACTGCCCATTCCTCTGCTCTCTTGTTCATTTCTTCCATGCTCTCTCCCTGCTTCTATACCAGGGTTACGAGCCTTTGTTCTTGGTCTTTCAGTTCCCTACTCATTTTCTCTTGCTTTTTCTTTCCCAAGTGTAGCTCATCGGCGATCTCCTTTTGCTGCTGCTCCCTCTCCTGCTTTCTCTCCTCTTCTTTGGCATTCAATTCCTCCATATTTTCTTGATGTTGGAATTTTTTACTCCAATTCCCCATGTTGCATCAGGAGGAGCTTATACTCTTTCTGCATCTGCACAAATTCCTGATTTTCATCCTCCAACCGCCGCTGCTTATAGCTCTCCTCCATGTCCTCCTTGGCCTTCAATTCCTGTTTGAGATCAAAGATCTCTCGTTGTTGCATGGCTATTGTGCGGGTCTTTTCAAGCTGGAATGTAGCTACCGACTCCTTTTTCGCCACCAACTCAGCCACCGCCATCTTCTTTTCCTCCTTAGCCTTCTCCAGTTGGGAGAGCAGATCGGTGACGTACTCGTCGTAATTGGCCTGTGGTGTCACTGTTGTGTGGATTGGAGTGGTCGAGGCCTCCACCTTCTGACATTTCTGGTCCTGTTTTGACTCAGTATATGCGGCTAGTCTCTTTTGCCATGTAGCTGTGGTCTCCGTGCTCTTTCCCTCGGCCATTTCTTTATTAATAAAATACTGCATCCATGCCACGAAGTTGGAGACCTCTGCGCTAGTGGGGATGCTAGGGGTGAGGATGGTTGGTTCGGTGGGAGGCACCATGAGGGTAGGGATAGGATGGATAAGGGCCTTGCCTTTGCCTTCAAGGACAACGAGTGGTGTGATTTCTAGTACTTGCGTGCTAGAACCAGGCCCTTCTTTCCTCAACGGGCTCCAGGCTCCCAGATCATCGGCCCTGCTCTGCTGCTCGATTGACCGACGTGTAGCTTTGGCCAAGTCCTCCTCCTCCTTCCTTCTCAGTTCCTCTTCTTCCTCGGCAACTCTTCTTTGCCTTTCTTCTTCAGTTTTCCTGTATTCTTCCTCCAATTTCTCTTTTTCTTCCTATTCTTTCATTTTCCTCTTCTCAGCCTCCTGTTTCGACACCTTTTTAGCCTTGTTGACTTCTTCCTTTGCTTTTTCTTCTTCATGTTTCTTCTTCTTCTCCCTCTTCTCGGCCTTCTTGAGGGATTCTCTTTTTGCCTTCTCCAAATTCTCTTTCTCCTTCTTGTGGCCTTCATCCTGCTTCTTATTCTTTTGTGTCGTCTTCTTCTTGGGTTTCTTGGCCTGCTTTTTGCCCGATTGTTTTTCTTGTTCCTGCCCTCCTTATCACTCTTGGCACTGGACCTCTCTTGGTCCTGGTGAGGGGGTGACCTGTCAGGTGTCTCTCCTTCTCCTTCTTCTGCACCTTGTGTCTCCTTCACTGCCTCCTAGATGAGTGCAGTCAAAATGCTTCCATAGGCAATGAATGAGGCCTTGGACGAGGCCTTCTTTCTTTCTGTGGCATGGGGACTCCCCACCACCTGTTGGTGTACTTCCTAAAGCTAGTGCTTTAGCCACCTAGTCAATGGTTTTGCATACATATCCGTTCCAGTCGACTTCCTGCAAGGTGTGAGCTACTACATTCTCCAGCACAAGTACATTGATTCAATGCATTAAGGCGTTGTAGCGTTGGCTGGAGAAGAGCGCGTGCACTAGCTTCGCTTGTAGTCTTGCTTCCGCATCAGGAATGTCCTGGATGCTGATGTCATCATTAGTTAGCACATCCTCCTTTTTCATTTTCAGCATGGCATACGCATCCCTCTTCTGCTTTTTCTCTATCTTCGGCTCCAATCCCAATGCCTTCTCCACCAAGGCTGGGTTTAAGTGAACCTACACCTATTTAGCATTTTCTCTCCTTCCCACCACCATGGTGCCACACTCGTTGTCAGGGTCGTATGTCCTAAGAAACTCCACACACTTCGTGTGGTCAGGCTCTTGCACAAATTTCTCGAGATACTTGGTGAGGTTGCATTGCTCGATGACTCTCTTGGTTGCTTCCTCCTTGGCCATCACACCCTCTACGTTATGAATGGTTCGGAACTTGAGCTTGCGGCTTTCAAGGGTGATGCGGTATTGCGTTCTTTCCTCCTTCGTGAACGGAAATCGGTGGGCGCGGTCTTGCTGCGACATCTTTTGTTTCTGTCATGATCCCAAGTTTCCATTAGTGCTTCCAAATTAATAATTCAGTGAAAAAGTCATAATTAAAAAGAAAGACTCTATATGTTTATTAAATGAAAGCATTAAAATCCCATCCAATGTAGAATCTTCCCTTCAAACTTTAACTTTTTGCCCTTTATTTCAAAGTTCTCGTGCCATTTTTCCTACCTCGCTCCTTGTTTACGTGTTTATCATTTCACCTCAACCGCCTCCCCTTCCCGCTCGAGAAGAATCCTTCCTAGGATTGAAGGTTAGGGGGTCAGGGGCATTCTGCAATGGGTCTAGGAGTTACCGGCATAGGAACCAAGTGTAGAAATGAGGGTTGTACTCTAACTTAGCTTCACGGTTTAGATCAAAAGGTCAAGTGCCCATGTGTGTGATATAAGTGAGAACATCTATTAGAAAGTCACCAAAGGCAACGTGTCTAGCAATATGTAGCTCTTCCTCAGTCAATAAGCAATCGAGGTAAGGGTGTCCTTTGATGTGCTCTTCCAGGGGTCAGCCATGAAGAGTGGTTAACACTCTATATGAGATTGGCGTGACGTAGGTAGGGTCGTACTCCATTGTTTTGATTGTGCAGCGTTGCTCAGCATTTGTCATGACTTGGCACCCTTCAACTTCCCATTGCAACCTAAGAGTGTACCAGTGCCTCAAGAATGGGGATTCAATATCAATAAGTTTTGATAATTCTGCAATTTCATGGTCGGTGATGGCAGCAGTGGTTCATTGATCATATGACGTGATGAGGCGTTGTTTGAGGGCTTGCTCTTTAGAGATCAGCGGAGTTAGCTACTTTTGCGAAGGCAAGTTCAAACCTCTCCCAAGAACGAATTTCGATTGCAAAAGGTTGGGGCAACAAGCCTAAGTCCAAGCGATCGTAGCTCAGAGCTAGTTCTCTGAAAGTGGCATCTAGTCATCTAATGCAATCAATCACGTCATCCCCCGTATCTTTGGCTAGATCTGAGGCTCATAGGAGGGTTTAAGACGTGCTGGTGGTTGGGGTTTGATAGCAATAGAGCCTTTGACAATGAATAGTTGCAGTTGTGGGTGTTCTTGAGATTGCAATTGGACCTCTAGATTAGGGCTGGTAAAGTAGCAGCTACATCCGATGGACTTCTGCCTTTAGAATGGATCATTGCAGTCAGATTGGCTCTAGCGGGTGATGGCTCATGTGACGATGTATGTCGTTTGGGCCAATAGGCTTATTCGACTCTCTTGGGCATGTGCGTGGATGAGCTTGATGGATGTGGGTCTGGAAAGCACTGCGGCTTATGGTTTTGAGGTTCTATGGGACTTGGGGTGATCAAGCTTAAGGGCGGCGTATGAGTGGTGCCTTTGATCGTGTGGGCTTTAGGGATCCATATCCAAGCATTCCCCTCATAGTAGCCTTGCGCGTGCAAGAGGGCTTTAGGGACCCATCTTTGCTTGATCATGCTCCGATTTTTATGACTGCACCTTCGTTTCTTAGATTTAGAGCTTCAAGTCTTATGAGGATGTGTGTGTCGACTCCTAGGCGGCGATTGCAATTGTTTAGGCTTCCATTGAAACCTAGGCTATTGGGCCTTAGCTTTTGTTGCCATGAGCAGCAATTCTTGAGAGTTGGTGGGCGATGGCCGAGCACTATCCCCTCCTTAGATTTGGCTGCTAATACTTCTACCAGTGGCCTTGCGGACGGTGGTGAGGTCGTACAGCCCTTGCTGAAAGCTGTAACAATGCGAACATTGCCTATGGCGAGGTGGATGTGCTGCAACTCATAATCGATGTTGCAAAGCGTTTGCTTTTTGAAGGTTCGCCCTAGCAGCAACTCCGTACCTGCATCTTTGGCGTTTGTCAATACGCAGAAGATCATTGGTACCTAGCAGCGACTCCGTGCCTGCGTCTTTGGCATCTGTCAACACACAGAAGATCCTAATCGATGTTGCAAAGAGTTTGCTTTTTGAAGGTTCGCCCTAGCAGCGACTCCATGCCTACGTCTTTGGCGCATGTCAACACGCAGAAGATCATTGGTACAGTCTCAAACTCGATAGAAACAGTGGCCCTGCACTTGTCGAGAAGTGCATATGAGCGACCCCCATATGGGCTTAATTTGGCATTAGTGGGTTGTAATGGTGGTTTGCCAAGTTGGGTCCAATGATAGTGAGTCAAGATATTGAAGTCTGCTCCCTCGTCGATCAAGGCATTGAAGGCGCATGTTCGCTTGGCAATAACCGTGATGTGCAGGTATCCAGGCTCTACGGCTTCCTCATCCTCCTCATCGACTTCAGTGATTGTGGCTACTTGCACTTTGACAAGCGGTACCAACATTGGTGGCTCATGCAAAGGATGTGTGGGAGGATAGTACTTCTTGATGCGACTGCCATTGAAGAAGCCTATTCCCTCACCGTTTAGAGTCTCGAGCTCGACGTTGCCCGTTCGGCTAATTGCACGAACTTTGAAAGGTCAAAGACCCCTAAACTTCATTTTTTACTTATGCGCCTTAACTGAGTATAGGAGCACTAAGTCGCCCTGTTCGAAGTCGCGTTGCTTGACATGCTTGTCAAACCAGCTCTTGCGTTGTGCCTTCTCACATATGAGCGCATGAGTGGCTAGAAGGCGAGTCTCCAAGAGGCGTTCGAGCTCAACTAGGAGTTGTGTCCATGCCTCCTTTCCTTCCCATCGCTCCTGAAGTGCGAATCTCAGGCTAGGCACGAAGAATTCTACAGGGAGAATTTCTTCGGTTCCGTAGGTCAACCTAAAGGGGGTCTGCCATTTTATAAGCTGTGCGATAAGCCCACAAGACTGTCATCAGCTTGTTATTCCAGTCGTTGCTTGCGCAAGGCAGAGACTACCTTGGTTAGGATGTTGACAAGAATCTTATTCTTGGATTCTTCTTGGGCCACTTGCTTGAGGATAGTATGGAGAGGATTTTCAATGGATAATTAGGAAGGTGGATAGGAGATGCGCTATCACTTCATTGATGAAGTGTGTGCCCTGGTCACACTGACTAGTTCAATGGGGCAGCCGAATCGTGAGATCACCTGCTCCCACAAGAACTTGGCAGTCATTCAAGCATCGTTCTTTCGTGTTGCTCTTGTCTCTGCCCATTTCGTGAGGCAGTCTGTGGCCACAATGATGTATTTGGCCTACGAATACTGTGCAGCAGGGTTGATGGGTCCTATGAAGTCGATTCCCCAGTTTTCGAAGGGTTGTCGTGCAATGATTGGGGTCAACTCCATTTGATCCTTGTGAATCGGTACTTTTTTCCATTGACACTCATCACAATGCTTAACAAATCGTGCTGCATCACGAAACAGCATTGGCCACCATAGTTGAGACTATGACACCTTGCGGGCCATCGTCTCTCCACTAAAGTGTCCACCAGCAATTTTGTTGTGTGTCTCTGAGAGCAAGTCGTGCATCTCATGCTCGCACACGCATCTGCGCATCAATCCATCTTGCCCTAGGCGATACAGTTGGCCTACTATCAACTGGTAGGGTTGGAATCTTGAGAATGAGTCGCCTCAGTCTTGCCTTCTCTATCGATCGTTCAGGTAGTCTGTGCTCAAGCACTTAGACTATGTCATCTGCCCAATATGGTGTTAGATCGTCCTTGAATAAATCTCTCTCGCTGGAAATATTGAAGAGATGGTCGTCTGGCAATTCATCGGCAATGCCTTCTCCAGCGGCTTCTCCTGTGGGGATGCGTGACATATGGTCAACCATGTAGTGCTGCTTTCCCTTCCATACAATCACGGAGAAGTCAAAATCCAAAAGTAGAAGGAGCCACCGAGCTATGCATCGTGTAGCGCAAGGTTTATTCACTAGATAAAGCAAGGCTTGATGGTCCACAAAAAAGGTAAAGGGTGTAGCCAATAGATAATGCCGAAACTTCTTCACAGAAAACACCATGGCCAAGCCCTCTCTTTCTATCATCCAGTAGTTCATTTTCGTCTCAGTGAGTTGTCTACTAGCAAAGCTCACTGGATAGTCTAGGTTGTGCTTGCCAAGTTGGCACAACACTATCCCCACAGCAAATTTGGAAGCATCGATATGCACGTGGAAGGTAATGGTCCAATCTGGGACTCGTAGAATTGGTGTTGTGGTTAGAGCCTTCTTCAATTCTTCATATGCTTGTTGTCATGCTTTAGTCCATTCAAAGACAATCAACAGCTTGTATAAAGGTTTGGCTATCAACGCGTAATTCAGTACAAACCACCGATAGTATCCCGTATGGCCTAAGAAGCATTGGACTCCCTTGTAGTTGATTGGGAGTGGAAGGCCAACAATAACCCTGACTTTCGAGAAGTCAATGGCAATGCCGTTCTTCAACACCATGTGGCCTAGGATGCATCCATGCTTCACCCAAAACTGGCATTTCAAGGGGTTCAAGGAGAGATGATATAGGCGACACCGCTCAAAGACTGCTTGGAATTTGTCTAAGTATTCCATCCAGGTCGAGTGAATGCAAAGGTCATCGACAAAGACTTCCAACTCTTTGCAAAGCATGTCTTTAAATATGGTGCACATGAGGCGTTGGAAGGTGGCAGGGGCATTAGTCAACCTGAAAGGCATGACTATGTAAGCAAAGACGCCCCACTCGCTGGCGAAGGCAGTCTTATCCCTGTCGACAGGATGCACTTGCACCTGATTGTATCCTGAGAAGCCATCCATAAAACTGTAGGCCTCCTTGCCCGTGACTCTTTCAAGCATGTGCTCGGTGTATGGCAATGGATAATTGTCCCTTTTAGTAGCAGCGTTCACCTTCTTGTAATTGACGCACACTCTAATTTTTTTGTTTTTCTTCATCATGATGACTATGGGTGATACCCAGTCCGTATACTCAATTTCATAAATGAATCCCGCTCTCATCAACTTATCAATCTCTTTCTTGATAGCATGAGCATGTTTTGGATTCATTGGGTACGATCGCTGCTTCACCGGCGTTGCGTCTGGTGTCATGGGTATATTATGAGTCACTACACTCGGATCTACCCCTTTAAGCTCTTCCAAGGACCAAGCGAATACGTCTGTGTACTCTCTCAAGAAAGCGACAAGACTCATTTCTTCTTCCTCAGTCAAGTCATCGGCAATGAAGGCTGGTCGGGGTGTCTCCCCTTCCTGGGCTAAGTTCACCTCCTTGACCTTGGCTTGTCCCTCGATTGGTTCGCTCATCTACCCATGTTCTTTGGCACCCAACAGGATCACTACCCTATCTCCTTTCTTGAATTTTGTAAATCTTTTAGGGAGGTCCTACGGTTTTCGTTGTTCATCTGTTCGTGTGTCCCTGGATTGTTTCGCCCTTTCCTGCTTCAATCGTATGCGCCTCAGGTGAACGGGTAGGTCCCCCTTGATGCGTCGGGTCTTGGAAGGCCTAGGAATTTCTGGGTCACTATCCGAACTGACCTCCGACTCAGAGTCAAACTCCCCATCTTCGCTAGAAGAGGTGGTCTCCCTTGGTGGTCACAGCTCAGATGATGATTCTGTCCTAAGCACTGGTATCATTCCTGGTTGGGCTAGCCCTGCTTGCTCCAAGTCTATGGCTCCTACGTGTTCTAACCAGGTGTGATCACAATCCATGCGCATGACCCCCCGCTCTATCCTGAAGGAGACACTCTTTTTCTGTGGCTTGGAGTCTACCCGTATTTGTTCTATTTCATGTCCCTCAATGTCGTATTCTACGGCATCTATCTCACCCTCACTTTCGTCTCACTGAAGGATTGGCAATCTTCGTACTCAACATCAGGGTCCTCTACGTTAGACTGCTCGTCCTCTCCTAGGGCTTGGTATATCTCTTGTCGTTGATCCGAGACTAGGGCCTAGTTGTACATAAGGTTTAAGTCATGCACCCTGGTCCATTGCCACTTGGATTCATCTAAGAGATCCTAGAGTGGTTTGAAGTTTGCTGCTGGATTGTTAGCTAGCTTGTTCGTTAAGTATTCCAGAACCTCCTGGAATTCTCTTTTGTTGTTTTGCACTTGGAAGGTGAGGGGCTTAGGTCTCCCACGAAGGGTTCCTGCCATCATGCAAACTGGTACGGAGGGCGTGCTGCCAGATTTGCCCCTCATCTTGATGGCTTGCTCATACGTCTCATGATCCGAGAATGGTAGGTGGACTGTAGCAAGGACATGCATCCAATCTCGCTCATCCTTTGGGCATGGGACATACTTGGTCAAGGGCCCATAAGACTTCTTGACTTGAGCGTTACCTTTGAGCATCGTGGAGATGGCATCCAAGTCAACTGGTGAAGTCTTCCAAGTGTCCATCTCCACCCTCACAGCTTCCATTCTGTTGCCAAGGAAGATCAAGCTGTTACCCCAATCTTCAATAACTCTGGCATTGCACATCCATGGTTAGCCTAATAGGATATTGTAGTCCACCCCCTTCATGACTATAAAGTCAATAGAGAACTGGACACGTGATTTTCACTGGCCAGTTTTTAAGTACCCCGAATGGCTTCACTCTCATGTCGTTTTCTAATGTGACATTAAACCGAGCGATCTCGACAGGTGGGTTTCCCCAAGTCTGAAGAAGTACTGTGTTACTCAATACACTAACCCAGCTCCCGTGTCTACAATCCCCTTTCTCATTGTGTCGCCTAAGGCTAGGACCGGTATTACTGCATGCATCTCGGTGCCTTCCCAAAAAGCATTAACATGCAAGGATTTTGGCACAGAGTGCAACGTTAGACTTGGTATTTGTGTTTCTACATCATGGTCGTGCAGATCAGTAGCTTGTTCTCGTGACCCCTCAACCCACTACTTGAGGTCTTGCCATAGGGTGGGATGCTGCTTAAGCAGGTCTCCCAGGCTTAACGTCACATGGGTGGTCACTAACATGGTAAGGAGGCTGTTGGCTGCTCGTCTCTCTCTTAAACCGGATTGTCCTGGACAATGGCCATGACTGATTTGCGGGCCTGCAGCATCAAGGCTTGGCCTAAGCAGTGTTGCTTGTGGTGCAGTCGCATCTCCTGACTTTGGTCGAGGGGGTGAGATTGGCATGCTTATGCTAGGGAGATCATCGATCTCATCCTCTAGGATGGGCTCAGCGTCCCTTAAGTGCTCTTGGGTCTCTTTCACCCAATCCTTCACTTTCTCTATGGCCACGAGTTGGCACTTCGGATGCGAGTATTCCCCTACCTTGGCACTTCCCTTTTCGGCCGTCTTGAGGGCTGAAGTTTCTGCCTCTGCATCCATGATCTTCTTTCCAACACGGAGAGTTGTAACACTCAGTTTTTAGTGCAATCTTAGCTTCCGAACTCTTCTTTCTCTGCCTGTGGCTCTTCTTCCCTATCGAGGCTGCATCGAGGTTGCTAGGTCCTGGTAGTGATATGTTGGCATGCCTCGTCTGGGCACAAGTCATAACCCGCAATGGGATAGGTGTGGCCTCCCCATTGAGGTTCTCGACACCAAACAGGCCCAATGGGACAAATGGTACATTGGCTGAACTTGAAGAAGGTTTCCCCTGCTTTGGGCAATCGACGAAGAGATGGGTGATTCCACACTCAACGCACCTTAGGTCAGCTTTGTCTCTGTTTTGCTGCTCCCTCTCAGGGCAACATGATGAGACATGCCCTGGGTGACCACAAGTCCAACAGATGATTGGATCGTGCGTCTACCCTCCTAGGCCTCTACCTCGTCCTCTCTCTAACGCCATCATCGGTACTGGTCGATAATCCATAAGGACTGTGTTGCCCTCGTCGTCATGAGAGACATAAGGGTATAAGTAAGTATCTTCCTCATTTGGCTCTTCCAGAACCCAGCACAACCCCCAGGCCCCCAGAGCTTTCTGCAGCACCTCAATGTGCTTCGGAGTGCAAAGCCCAACCTATGACACCGATGAGGGAGTCACCACTATCCAGTCCAACAGCACCATCCCCACCAGCAGGCCTTAAACCTTCATACGCGATACGACCTTTCCTCTCCTTGGCTAAGGACCTTGCCGCGACCTCTGGGGATGACTTAATAACTTGCATCAGGATGTTGGACGATACTTTCACCACATTCGCTAGAAGCTATGAGAGGCTAGACCTAGGTCTTCTTGACAGAACCCTTGCTTCGGAGGTTCGTGCATTACCATGCACTTGGGAGGAATACGAACTTATGACTACTAAATCCCCAACGAAAAATGCAATCTTTCTATAAAGATTCAAGGTTTAACTCACCTACCTAGACAGTGGCTCGATCACAGATTAGCGTCTCTAGCAAAGGACATATAAAGGCCCAGGGGTATGTAGCAGGAGGCATGCAAATGGAGCTCGAATATTTGCACGACACACAAAGATCAACACTCGCGTACGCTGACATTAGCAAATCTTCCAGATGATGATGCCTTCTTTCCTGGAACAACACATGCTATTGAATATGTCTTTGTCATCCTTGCATCCTCCACTTTCACGGACTATGTAGTAGATGTTGTCGACGATGCTCTAGATTTCCTTCACAGAGGCCTTGATCTAGTGCAAGAAGCACACGAAAAGGAAATCTCATATGGAGAAGCAATCACCGCGCGCCGGCTTGTCCTGAACCAATACTCGTAGTCTTGCTTCTGCCCTCTTCAAAATAAAAAGATGCTTCTTTGTGTTTTTTTTTCTATTGTCCTTGCTAATTTTAGCACTATGCTTCTACCAATGCATGATATGGCACAAATCCTTCAAGCTGTGAATATGGACTACAAGCCCTCTACAATACATATTACTTTCCCTATTGTGTATTATGGAGATGTCATATGCGTTGGGTGAAACGATGATGACGAGGCTACTTACCTAAGTGCCAAATAATTTATTTGTGCAATAGAAGCCATAACATCTCAAGCAAGTGCAATTCTTCCATTAGTAGTGTCCAAACTAGTAATATAAGGTAGCCTATTTTGGTTCAAATTTTCTTTCCAATCAAAAGTACCCTCAATCCAGGATTCCTCTTGAATAGTGGTTTTCTCTTTTGTTAGCTTGCCATGTGACTTTAGATGCATTGGTACCAATCTATTTTCCCCAGAACAACCCTCTTCTACTTGCGGATTAATCATTCAGATCGGTCCTAGTTTCGATGGCTACAACCCTACTTGTTTTTTGCATGAAATTACTACCGCAACACTTTATAAACCAAATGGAATCAATTTCTATCTTCAAACCTTATGGAGGTGGTTGAGATCAATCATGGTGGTGTAGGTTCAAGCTCCTGGATGAGCGAGTCTTTGCCTAGATGCCCTCTAGAACTCTATTATAGGATTCTTACAAGGATTTGAGGTCCAACAAGTAAAGGGGGACTAATTGCAATCTTGAGGGACAAACATAATGATATATTTTATCTTTCATGCGATGATCAATGAAGGGACATATTTAGTGAATGTGATGCAAGTTTGAATCATGTCACAGCTCACATCTAGAGAGCCATCAACTCGAGGGGAATTAGTACGATGAAATTAAAATCATGCATGATATGAACATCCTATAAAGAGGTTTTTCTCTCATGTTGTTGTTTGTCGATTTTTGTTGGGATTATTTTGCAACTTTCACCAACATCTGACACAACCTTACATCTTCCAATTGGCACACCACAACTCAAGTGTGAGTAATTGTTGGGAAATTTCTAAGGCAATTATCTTGATTCCATTGTAACTCAAGAGACTCCTCAACATTCAGATTCCATTGTATTTTCATTTCTTTCCCAATTGTTGGGCCATTTCTAAGGCAATAATCTTGACTATAATACCTTTAGCTATTAGGATATCCCAAGATGTTGGGCCTATCCACCACAAACCTACTAAAGTATGGTAGGTCTCCACCCAATTCTTTATAATGATAGCCCATAGTTGTTGTGCATCCAACCTCTTAAGTAATTGAAACACTAAGGAATATGTTCCCTCTTTTGGTTTCATTAATCCAAGTCCTTTTGACCTCTCAACTATTAAAAACTCCCATGCTACAACATGCCATCGATATTTGTTTCCTTCATGTTCGAGTTAGTCTCCATATTAAAAGCCATCCTAGCAGACCTACATATTGGAATTTTAAGTTGTCCATACTTGCATTGTCACCCCTCATGCCAATCTCAAGAGCTAGGTGCCTCATTTCTTGAAGAAGTTTTGAACCTCCACATTATGTGCCTCAAAGGAGCATCCCTCTTCTTATATTCCCACATTACAAATGCATAGTTGTTTTGCATCCAACCTCTTAAGTAGTTGAAACACCAAGGAAATAATGATAGCCCATAGTTGTTGTGCATCCAACCTCTGAAGAAGTTGAAACACCAAGGAATATGTTCCCTCTTTTGGTTTCATTAATCCAAGTCCTTCTTTTGACCTCTCAACACTTAAAAACTCCCATGCTACAACATTCCATCGATATTTGTTTCCTTCATGTTTGAGTTAGTCTCCATTTTCAAAGCCATCCTGGCAGACCTTTATTTGAATTTTAAGGTGTCCATACAAATGGCAAGAGGTTGACAAATTGCTGAAGGTTCAAATAAGAAATATACGCCTCAGCTATCTATATCACTAAAAACATGCAAAAAATTGATTGTTGAATATATTCTATGCAAATCAAGAGCAACCATACTGACAAAATTGCCCACTTCTCATGTCCTTTCTTCCTAAAAAAATTAAATTGGATCCGAGAGCACATAATCTACCTTCAATAACCACCAATACCTTTCATGGCTTCATTAGCACATGAAACCCGATGGGATCCATTTTCATCTCCTAACGCTATAATATTGAAGCACGCTTCAAAAACCACATAGGCACAAGTCATCCAAAAGCTCACATACCATAACCAGAATCAAACTCTGTTCCTATTTCACACGCATCCATTTTCTCTCTCTGTGATGTATTTTGATTGGTGTAATTCAATTCTCTCTGTGGTATCTTTGATAACTATATTGCATGAGATGTATTCTCATCACCATATTGGGATTGTACTTTTGATAATTGTAAGTTGGATTTAAAGATTTTAGCCCCCACAAGCCAACAAGTGTGATTTATGAATAGACATGGAATGGTGCTTTGTCTAATCTTGGATAGATGTACTAGGTTATGAATAGACTTGGGATGGCACTCTGTTGGTTAAACATACTAGGTTATGGATGTAAAGAGCCAAAGTTGACTTGTGGACCTCATCACCTTGAGGAACATTGTTGGCTTAGGAAGGTTTCATAAACGCCCAAATGAACAAACACCTTAGAATGCATAAACCAAAAGAAATGAAAGGTGGATCAAACATGATTTGGGTGCTCCTGATTTCAAATTTGTCTGGATGCTTGCATGCATTTGATTGGTGGCAATGGCTAGCCACTCCTTTTTGTGTACTATAGAAAACTATCCAGTCACCTCTTGCTTGTCAAATTTAGCATCACTATGATAGTTCTATCCCCCATTGAATAATTGAAACCTCAATTAACAGCTTTGTTGCACACATTTGTCCCCGAATGAATATGAAATGACCCTTAGTTATTCTAGAGTATTGATCCAAATGGCAAAAATTTTTGTCTTAATTTGTATGGTTAGGTCCCTTACGAATTACATGGACGTAACTCAAAATGGATGTTTTCTAACATCGTCACTCTAGAATGAGTTGTGATAAAGAAGTAAAGGTGGAGTTCTTGTCTATGGCTAGGGCGCCATCCAAGCTTATAATGCCACCCTTAAATTCATTTGGAGAATTGTTCTATAAGAATTACTACCAGCCAAGGCATCACAATGGGTTGTTGAACTATGTTGCTTTGTATTTTTTATTTTTCTTTTTTATGGTTTTAATAGTCATAGAGTGTAAATCCTCCGCTCTAGGGACCTTTAAAAGTTAGTCCATAAGGGGCCTTACTAGGAGATCCCAGGGTCTTTGAATTATCTAGAGTATACAACATATGTGTCCTGCTATTTTAAGAACTACTAAAGGAAGATTACGACTCTTGGACACTTGTTATCACTATGGCACTCAAAGGCAAGCGCCATCTTGCTCATTTAAAGAAGTTATACAAATACCAACATTTTCTCCTAACAAGAGTAATAGGATATCTAAAAAAAATTGGATCATTTCAACCATCTAGTCATTAGTTGAAACACTATAGTTATTCAAAATCTTGATGGTTTCTCATCTAAGGCTCATAGGGTGCTAAACCAAGATTATGTTTACATTGGCATGTCCAAGCTTGCAAGGGTGAGTATTTTACTATTGTTCTTAAATTAACCATGATTTGTAGACCAATTCATGTAAGGAGTGCATGAAAACCTATAAGGTTTTTAATCCAAACATTGCCATGTGTGCCATTATACAATATCCTATGTCTGCATGAAGTATTAAAACATGTGCATTAAATGGTTACATCATCCAAAAAAGTTAGAGAAAAGTGAGTAATATTGCACAAAATAGGTATGTAACTACTTGGTTTGAGGCCTCCTTTTTCTGCAACACGGTGGTCATTTTCAACATTTAGTGCTAGGATAAACAAGCCCATGACTATATTTAGATATGGCCTTTTGACTAAAAGTGAAGAGGCTTGCATGTGTGTGTATCTATGTGCATGTGATGCATGTGCACACATGTTTATGTATGTATGTGTGCATGCATACATGCAGACACATGTGCATACAACATGTTCATATGTGTGTGTGGGGGGGTTAGGAAATCTAGGTTCACTCCATATGGTTACTTTCAATTTCATTAATTTTTGTGTTGTTTTTACGAGCTAGATTAAAGCTTGACTTTCTTATAATTTCCTATACATAGAATTTTGAGAGAAGGTAGAAAATTCTCTATGTACTTAAAGCTCCCTACTATTACAATTAGGAAGTGGCATTTTTATATAATTCTTTTATATAGGGAATTTTGAGAGAACATAGGAAATCTTCGTAGTGACCTATGTTTCCCTACAAGGAGAAGTAGGGAATTACGTTCATGTATACTCTTATATAGGGAATTTTAAAAGAAGATAGGAAATAGTCTATATTGACCTTTAATTCCCTACTATTAGATGTGGGGAATCTCATTCCCTAGTTTTATATAGGGAATACGTGCATACACACATAGGAAAAATTGCAACATTTCCTACATTTCACAAGATTTCCTATATAGCGATTGATTAAAAGTCCCTTGTGGCTTGGTATAGGCCATTTTACCACACAAAATACATATGAGAGGCTATCCACTAATTGATATCATTTATAAATATATATATATATATATATATACATACATACATACATACATACATACATACATACATACATACATACCCCACATGGTATAGGCCATTTTACCACACAAAATGCATATGAGAGGCTATCCACTAATTCATTTTTGACATGTTTATCTGTACACTTAACAAAGGAATTCATTGTATTATGATATGCATATTTTTTTGTTTAAGTTTTGATATTTTCTATATTGATGTGAATTTTGGTTTGAATTAACATTTTTGTTCTATAACATTAGCATTTAATCTTAATTTCCTAGACACTTTCAATCAACCACGAAAGATTTTGACAAGCTTTGACTTATTGAAATGGAGTTGGGAAGTTTAATCATGCAAAACTAGCATGGTTTGGTTAGAGTTACATTTTCATTAATAGATTTTCAAAAATTTGAAGGCACCAAATGTTTATTCTTTCCTGTTTTTACTCCCCCCAACCCAAACTAACATATACGTTGTGAACATTCTCTATGATGTTTGATGATGGAGAATTTGAAGATATTAAATATTAATGAGTTTTTCTACTAGGTGCGGTAATTTCAAGGGTTCTTCAAGTAAACTAGAGCTCTTAAAACTTACAACCATGGGTGTAAAATCTTATGTTTTTTAGTGTTAGTAAGGTATATATTAACTATGGACACAAAATCAGAATATTTAAAAGCATGTGCATTGTACTATTAGTTCCATTGAGATACTTTAATTGATTTCAGTAGTTGGGGTAAATACACAATTAACAGTTGTATCACTAGTATCATTCAATCTCCCACACTATAAAGATAGATATACAAGGCATTCCAATCTATGCTGCAAATTCAGGAGGGTGTTACCTATCTTCAATGTGGACTTAATTTGGATGCTTCATATAGCATACATATTTCGTACATCACAATTTGCAACAAGTTGCATTTCAGTAGTGACATTTCATTTGCATTATATCTAGCTATGTACATCTGATGTTTTGAAATTTGGATGCATAAGTGGAGACATTGAAGAGTATTTGTATTTAGCTAGATAGGTAAAATAGCAATGTAGTTCTATCAAAAAACATGTTGGATTGCCATACTGATGTAGATGAAATGGTTGGATAGTAATTATGTTAAAGAACAAATTGGACTCTTCTAATGACAAGGCATATTTGGCTCCATTTAATCTAGCAAGGTACCTCTCTTTACACATGGACTAGATTGTCAGGTTCATATCTAATGCAATTTCCTTATTTTATGAGCAAAGAGAAGTAGCTTCTCTTCCTTTTACTCACAAATAAAGTAAAGAAAGTGGGATACTCTGATACCATGAAAAACTTACACGACATAGTGGATAAAACCTAAGCAAGAACTAGAGAATACATAACAAATATGTGAAGAATATAAACTTCTTTAATGCCAAACAAACTCATACAAAGATGGCACTATCCACTTGTGCACTTTCCATGTGAAGCTTAGATAATGATCTAGATAGATGATAGACAAAGAGATTAAGGCTAGTTCGAAAATCTTTCATAGACCTTGTAAATAACAAACCAAACATAAACCTCGTAAATATGCCATTTAAACATGTTGGCAAATGAGTAAGTAAACCCTTGGAAATTACATAGATCCATAACATAAATATTGTACCCTTCACAACAATCCATTGTGTGCACTTTGCGAAACTCTTGTTATTTACGTCTTTTAGCATATAAACAATCGTTTCTTAAACCATGTATCAATTGTGCAACAAGAATATATTTATTGAGTCCTATTATTTAACTGATTACTAATTCTTTATGTTAATGGTGCAATGGCCCCTTACATACTCCATGTATATATAGAAGGAGGGGAGGTTCATTGGTCAAGATCAAAGATTGAGTACGAAAAACATTGCCCACATAAAAACAATTAATGAGCTCAACTAGAACTTAGAGGCTTGAACTTCCAATAGTTATAGCAACACTTCACCTAGCCTAAGCGTGATTGCATGTCAGTTTATATAAGGAAAATGTTGTTATAGGACATATAGTTTTTATTATGTCACTAGATGAATGTGTCGTAGTTTGGAAGGGGACCAAATAAGTCTAAAAAATATTTTTTCTTTTGTAATGACTCCACACTCGAGGGGACACTTCAAGGTCTAGATCCATTGAGTTGAAAATTTGATGAGATTCTTACTACTTTTCTTTTACTATGAAAGTAAATATCCACCTTATCAAGAAAACGATATCATATAGCAATTAATCATTGACCTATACATGTGCTCCTCTTATTACTTTCATCTGTATGGAAAGAAAACGTATTCGAAATGTGTACGAACTGTGCCTTAGAGCACATGCACATGGCTATCTAGCTGATGCTTAAGCCTATTTGTTGTAATGTGAATTACCAATAGACTGAATGATATAAGCATGACAAGTTAGATGCTATGTATGAACTCCATTTGATTTACTATACATAGTTATTTAACTAGTTGCAACTAGATTTTTGTATAAGAAAACATGGCTATGTGAGATGTTATATATAAATTCACCTTGCTTTGCTATGGAGACACTTAACTTGTTATAGCTTTGCTCACTATAAGGAAACGAAGACATAACGATGATCACTTTTGACGCCAATGGCCACATAGCAACACATCTATAGAGAGGTGTATACTGATTGTTTTAATGATGAGATGATAATTTTTTAGAGGAATGATTTTGTCACTTCAAGCGTTAATATATAACCCATATCTTGTAGTAGCTTTTACGTAGTGAAATTTCACTTTAAAAATCCCTAATTGCTAAGCAGAAGAATTTGTGCATTTACTAGGTATGGGTCTTAGATTCTAGCCTGGTGTCTTAAATCCTTGTCTTAAGTCTCCTCCAGAAGTGTTTATTTGGTAGCGATTAGTAACTCAAAGCGAATTCGTCATAAGCGGCCAAATATGGCTAGAGGTTTTAATTTTGAGCGGGGCCATTAAATCAACGCAGAAGTCGGTACGTGATTATCGTAGCAGCTCAAGCAAGTTCCTCTACTATGCAATTATTGACAATTACCCTCTACATGACCAACTATACTAGTTGCACCTTAATTTCCACTAGAGTATGAAGTACCACGAGACCAGGATAAGTCTAGGGGGTGATAATATTAATCTATTCTAGGAAGGGGTGACAAGAAAGTATGCAAAAGGATGACATAAATTTAAAAATGTAAAGGACAAGAGAAGCGAAAAATAGAGTGATTGTCCAATGCATATAATTTTTAGACAAGAAAAATACTTTAAATTTATATTTGTTAGAGTGATGGGCTCACTCATATAAATTGTAAAATCCGAGTGAGACATGAGATCAAGGGATTTCAACCTAAGGAGTCAAAAAACAATTGTAAAATATAAAATAGCATGTGCAAAACGAGAGAATGATCTAAGCTAATACAATATGAGGTTGTTCAAGAAAACTAAGGCCATGTATAAAAACTAGAAAGTGAATGGATAAGCTTGTTCTTGTGGTATGAAATCTTGTGAGCTCTCTTCTTATTTCTTACTTGAGAGAGAGAGAGAGAGAGAGAGAGAGAGAGAAAAGAAAGTTATATTAATGTCTTCTAAAGACCAAAACTGGCCTATGAGACAAACTGTGATACAACTGATGAGGTCCAGCTATCCAAAATAAAAGTGCTAAATGAAAAGCTAAAAACTGGAAACTGGAAATACGGTGCTGTGAGTGTGATAAGTGTCGTGTATGTGTATGTGCGTATGTAGCTCTAATACTCTAGATAATGGCTACAAAAGGGGAACAAATGTCAGCTGTGATAGGGGAACAACTGTCGGCTGTGATAAAGTGGTGCGATGTGTATATGTAGCAGATGCAGGGAGATATACTATCCTGGGATGTAGTAGCAGTCATCGAAGTCGCTAATAGCAGGTGATCCCTCCTGGATGCAGGATGTGGTACATCGGCGGTGGAGAAAGAGCAAACTGGAGATTTGAGATCCAATGTGTCGAGTGTCATCGGATCTCAATCTGATGTCGATGTAGATCAAGAATCCTCCGGATCTCCTGTCGCTGTGGTTGTGGGGTCCGAAACCCACGGATCCTCGTGCGGCGTCGGGTACGCTGGTCCTCAGCCTGCTGTAGTGTGAGCCCGAAGGTCTGGCTGGAGGCTGGTACAGTAGCTCTCACTCTGTCTGTCTGAAAGAACTGTGTAATAGTCGTCTGGGTGGGCCCCTCTCTGACTGGGACCCGCTGTGTGCTCTGCTCTCTGATGTGCCATGCCTCTCCCAGAAAACGGCCAAATGATCTCTGATCCATATCAGTCATACATCCCTGAAGTGAGCTGCTCAATGTGTATCTAGATCTCAACTCTGAGTATGCTGGGCATCTGAGAACAAAATGCTCCTCACTCTCCACCTCTGATCTGCAAAGGGGGCATATCCTCTCCTCCCGTGGGATGCCACTGGCTCTGCCACTCTCAATCATAAGCTGATGTGATGAGAGAGAGAGAGAGAGAGAGAGAGAGAGACCGATGGGAGAAGTTCTTACTTCCTCTTCTTCTTTTTCTTCTTCTTGTTCTTTGTTGAGATTTTCTCGAGGATTAAAGCTATGGAGGTGGAGCTTGCTCGAGGTACAGTGCAAGGATCATAGAACTATTGATGACCTTTTGTGGATAGACTAAAACAAGAAGGTGAATTGGTGGGTTCACTACATTTATTTGAAGAGTTACAATGGGTATGTGAGAGGTACCCATGGTCACATTGCTCGAAACACTTGAAACAATAAGCATTCCATTAACTCGGTTATGCGTAGCTTTTGAAAGTGACAACAATAGGACAAGTGTAGAGTGCCCTAATATGGTGTTTATTGACTTATATGTAATGTACTTAATTAATACAAATGTATAGACAGATGTCTATGCATGGATCATTATGTGCCATGCAATATACACATGTACTAGCTGGTCTGTAGTAAAGTGCTGGAAACTTGCAATGTGAGGTGAGGTGCATAATGTGTATACTAGGTATGTGTATACTAGGTAAAGGTGATAGGTGTAAGTGGGAGTGCTTGATGGTTATATGCATTATGCACTTGGATGCATATGTGCACCATGCACCATACACCATGCATTGTGCACTATCCACTATACAATGTATACGATGCACTAGTACATTGTGTAGTGCACTGGTGGGAGACTAAGGTTGCACAACAGTAAAATGTGGGTCTTCCTAAGCTATATGTAAGAAACTTTTTGCAATTGATTTTCTTCGTACTACAAGGGTGTGTATCCATGTATTACAAGGTGCTTGCTCTTCCTTCCTCATTCCCCTTGACTCCTCTTTGCTAACAAAGCAAGTTGCATTAGCCAAGTAAGAGAGAAAGAGAGAAGACAACTAGCAAGTGCATAAGTGTATACCTAAGTTTCTCATGTACAAGGATGGTTTGTGGTAGGGTATATACACATGTATATTATGCACCCTATACAATCTATCGTGCATTGTGTGCACTATGCACTTAGGGGGGCTTGTACAAGGGATATTATGCAAGAAGCTTGATTTCCTATGGGCTAGGAAATTGATGTATTGTTCCTTGGGTAATATAGGTGCAAGTAGATATGTACAATTAAAGATTACTTGGGTGTGGGTGCACTAGTACACATATGTACCAATATTTGTGTGCCAATGTATGTACATTGTGCATCGATGGGTGCACCATTGCACTGTATAGAGAATTGGTAGATGACGGGGTGGTGAATACACCAATGACTTGTATTTTTGCTGTAGAGAACATAGTGGCAACTTTGTGCACATAGATGTGTAAGGATGCAGTGTACTAGGTGATGCATACCATGGTGGGCTCGATGTACAAGTGTATGCATTGGAATGGAATTCTTGTGAAAGTGATTAAGTGTATAATTCTAGGATAGTATACAAGGCACTAGAGAGTACCTCATTCTTTCATTCCCCTACCCATCGAATCCCCTCTTATGAACATGTCAAGTGTCATGCAAAAGAAAAAGAGAAGAGAAGACACTATGAGCACACTGATGTGCATGTGCAAGTTTGTGGTATATGTGTATGTGCATGTGTGCTTATATGAGTAAATACAATGCAAGTTGAGACTTAGTGTGCTCAATGAGTTTGATGTTATATCTTGTACGGGGGGTGTTGTATACATGTACACTATGTACTATCTACTAATATGCATGCACTATGCACTGCACACTAATATGGGTATGCACTATGCATTGTGCATTGATATGGGTACAATGTGAGGTTCCTCCTTCTTCCCCTTGTTCCCCCCTTGTGAATAGGGAAACATTGAGTGAATGAGAGAACAAATCAATAGAGACCTAACGAGTACACAAGAGCTATGATATTATAGGTGCAAGATATCATGTGTATGGTGTGTGTGGGATGGAGTGTGCATGTATACCATGCACTGTGTGTGTGTGTGTGTGTGTGTGTGTGCATATGTACTAGTGTACTTGTGCATTGTGCATTGTGAACTGTGCATGTGTGCACTTGGTGGTGTGTAAGGATCAACACACCATGGTGTATACTAGAGTACATATGTGCTATGCACTGTGCACTGGATGGTGATAAGAGAAAAAGCTAAAATTTAAATGCACCTTAATTGACCAAGGAATATTGTGCATTAAATTGTGTTAGGAAAATGAGTATAATCCAATGTAAGCTGGTAGTTGGCACTCCATGCATTAACTCTTCTCTCTCCTCCCCCTTGCAAAACAAGGTGAGAGTTAGGGAAGCCAATGTGTCAGGTGGTTCATGCCCCATTCTCTCTCTCTTTAAATATAGCTCTATCCCCCATAATCCAATAAGGAACATATGTAGTGTGTAATGATTAAAGAAACATGGTTTAAAATTCATGCACTATTGGCCAATGGGACACTTGTTGCACCACTTCACCTTCAACCTTTATACCCTTTTTAACCTCCCTTTGTGGTAGCTCATCTATGGCTCCTAAATCAAGAGGCGGCTTATGGGTGGTGGAAAGGTGGTGATTGTTGAAGGTACAATGGTGAGATGCATGACAGGTTTGGTGACAAGTAGCAGTATGTAACGATGGCCATAGGCAATGTAGGCCAGCCACCAGTGAGATCAACAGAGTGGCATTTGTGGCCATAGGGCGGGGAAGTATGGCTTCAAGGACATTGGACAAGCTACAAAGGTGCTTCCAAGGTAGCTATTGCTAATTTGTTCATTCTTGCTTTCATGTGGTTTGGGAGAAGGATGGATAGATCAAGAGTGGTGGGAGAGATATATCAATTATATGAGAGGCATCCATTGCCAAATTGAGTGAAGGGATTGAAACAATAAGCATTTTGTCAAGTTTGGTGATGGAGCTTGCCAAAGCTGTGACATACTACACAACATGAGGCCCGCTGTGGCAATGAACATAAAAACTCAAATGCACATGCAGAAGAGTTTGCACCTTTAATCCCAATGCAATAATGTCCTCTTTCACTAGTATCATCAACAGACACAATGTTGCTAGTATTACATGTGTACCAACGAGTAAGAAGTCGTTATCATGTGACTAATAGACAAATGAAAATCCACAAACTAATCATTTTCACAGCAATACAAAAGTAAAGTATCATAAGAAAAACATTATCTACATTTCCCATCATGTACCTAGAAGTCAAACCAACTCCATGATTTGTACTGCCAAAAGAGCAAAAAAAAAAGTCGATGCATGTTAAAAGCCTCCTTTAGGGTCCATTGCATCATGTAGATGTATGATAGGCATCATAAAACTCTACCTTTGCCCTTTGTGTGTCTAACTCCGGAATACATGAGGGTTGCCACTCCAATACTATAGGACAAGGGTATCCTCGCTCCATGCCAAGTCATCTATTGAAGCAGAAAAAAATAATTCCTATAGAGGATATGAGAGAATGCTAGAACTCGTATTGGCAAACCTATCATTTTATATCATAGCATGTAATAGGAGAAATCAGTTTCCTCTTGATACAAAATTACCATCTGAGTTAGTTTGAGGATATTAGCATAGGCCTAATAAAGTCCTATAAGCTACCAAAGGGCATGGCGACCCTATCTACATTGGTTAGTATCATTGATTGGTATGTGTGATCACCATTGAAGCAGCATGACACCATCTCATCTATGTATTTTAGATATATGGTCCACTAATTCTATGGGAAAGTAGCTACCTAGAAGACTCAATGAGGCATGACAAAATCCTCTAGAAGCACCAAAGATAGAGAGTGATAGTTGAAAAAACAAAAAGACAAGGGTGAATATAATTAGATGAGTAAAAGTGCAAAATTTACCATAATGTGGAGTAGGCAATCTAAAAATGGATGATCCTTGAGTTGTAAAAAGTTAGGTGACACCATTTAGAAGCAAAACAAAGGCAACTATAGCAAAAACATAGAGTATCCGGCAATAAAGATGGATAAACAAGTCATGTGGCCTTTGGATGAGGTTGCCCAATAGGAGAGAAGGTCGCCTAGCCTCCATAAGGGCTTGTAGTAGCAAAACATAGTAATAAGTAGCTCCAACATTGAAAAACGTAGAGTCTTATGTAGCTTTGGCAAACTAGGTTGCCTTGCCTAGAAGTAGGTCACCGTGGTATGCAATAGGCTTGAGAGTAGCACATTTGAGCCCTTTGAGACTTGAAAAAGGGGTACAATAGTAGCACAAAGCAACAAAACCAATAACATTGGTCGCTTGATACCATGTGAAGATGAGCAACAAAAGCAAAAAAGCACAAGTGATGAACATTCATGAGGAGAATGAATAGTGAAAGAGAGAACACAAGAACTGAGAGAATGAATAAATGGGTAATGGAGTCCATAATACAAGACATCAGATGTGATGCATATAAGTCACACTGATGCTGACCAACAATACCTCTAGTCTGTCTCTCTCCAAGTCCGTTTTGGTGAAATCCTGTGCATGAGCCCCCACCCATCTACGCGCGTTGTGATGAGGATATTCCATGGCCCACGCCGCGTTAGAGATAGAACGGATCAGGGAAGAGTGGCCATATAAATCATCTTTGTGACTTATATGCATAGAGATAGAATGGATGGGGAGACGTCGCGGTCTGTGGCACACCATGATACATCACAGTAGTCACACCAGCTTAGGGCCAAGCTGCCTAGCCTTTTAGACTTCAAATGTCATGCAAGTCCTTTGTAAAGTTTTTACATGGAGGTGATGTACAAATCCTCCTCTACTAATATAATCTCCTTCAGATTTTAAAGGATTGAAATGTTGTCATAAAGGCTGGGCATGTGGATGCCTTATATATGCATGGAACTGGGAAATCTAATTGGGTGCATCCTTGAACAAACCAAAACCTAAAACAATTGATATGCTAGACCATGAACCTTATACTTGCACAAGCAAGGTGCAAGTGATGTTCTTAGGGACTGCACATAACAAATATACTTAGAAAGCTACTAAGAAAGACCTATCCAAGGATAAGTCATTGAAGGCATTTGGAAGAATAATTTGATTAATTCGAACATCATACATTGTCATAGTTATGCTCTGTGTGTGTGTGTGTGTGTAATCAAGTGGCTACTTGTTCATCAACCCATAGAACTAGATTCCCTTGCTTCTTCTCCCTATTACAAAATGGCCATGCGAATGCAAGAATGAAACTAAAGACTACCTGGTCACCATACATTCAACCTACCAAGCAAGTGAGCTACACCCGTTTGGACATGTACACACTCGTGTCTCTATAGAGCACCTTTGAAGTTCTCGAAATATCTATCATAGATTCATACACTTGTGCGCGAATCACCCCTTCATCTATGATTCTTTTTGGTTTGTTTTTTTGTATGCATGGCAAAGACTAGAAAATGTCTTTTTTTAAAAGCTTGTGCCGCGTCGTCAACCTGGAAATAATAAAGCTAAGCGCCTCTTTCTCGCTTTCCCACACACACACACACACAGATTATATGCATGCATGTTTGCTTGTTTGTCACGCATTGTGTGGCGTGTGTACCTGCATGTATCGCAATCAACTGGATTTCCTTTTGTATAAATTTTAATGCAGGACAGAAAGGCACCATCTATGCTGTCACCATTTGCATCGTGTTTATCGCTGAATTCTGACAAAATCGGCATCCGTGCAATATCAGCAAGATTATTTACAAAACGATAGTAGAGATAATAATAACGTGATAATAGACGTGGCCGCCGTCATCATCATCATCATCACAGTGTCATGGAAGCTAGAAGTAGACTCTAATGCCACAAAGCTTTGTTTCAAGAGCTCTCGTGTAAATTAGCCATAGTCCGATACATCGATCTGTAGATCTCTGTACAGCAATATTAGATAGATTGTTAAGTATGGCCCGTTTTGCATCCTCCCCCTCCTCATCCTCATCATCTCCTGCAGCTTCATCGAAGCGCAGTACTATTACTGCGGCTCATCCAGCTTCGCCTCATCACTCCTTTGATGTGGATCTGAGACTGTCCCGGATAGGCCCTGCTGCTCATGACTATGCCGGTTGTTTTAGCATCACTCCTAGAGAGAGAAACTATACGACTCATGCTCATAGCAGTACTTGTATGACTGATCTCAAGCGTAGAAATCATCACGATACCCCATCACGATCCCCGTCCCACGCTGATGATCACTAGTACACAGCTGCATCGTGGTGTTATGAATCAACATTCTGCAGACACATCATCGGAAAATTACAGGGCCGACCTCACCTATGGAATGGCCGCTCCTCATCACGACATTCACAACATATTTGCAAAGTATTGTAGTGCTGTGAATAAACATTATGCAACCACACCATCAAAAATTCCTCTGGATGACTTCACTTGTAAAAAGCCTGCTGCTCATCAGGATATTGATCGCAGATCAACTACAAAGCATGGTCTTATCAATAAACATTATGCTCATCAGGATATTGATCGCAGATCAACTACAAAGCATGGTGTTATCAATAAACATTATGCAAATAGACCATTACAATCTTATGTGACCGACTTTAATCGTGAAAAGCCTGCTACGTACCATAACATATACATCACCTAACTACAAAGCATCGTGCTGTCAATAGAGATTATGCAAGCCCATCACTCAAAAGAGATATGGCTAACTTCAATTGTAAAAAGCCTCCTACATATCATGACATTCACAAGCATGGCGTTATGGATAAATGTTACACAAGCACGTCACTAAGAATCACATGGGCGACTTCAAGTTTAATCAAAGACTTCTACTCATCATAAAATTCATAGGATGCCTACAAATCATGATTTTAGGATAAACCCACATGCAAACAAGATGAAAGAAAGATACAGAGATGGGGCCTTGCTCTCCAAAATCTAGCCATAGACCTAGTCATGATATGAGAATATTGACACTCTTTGGCTTTCATTAAGCATCCTTCTTAACTACAAGAGGAATTACCATTATTCCAAATCTATAGGCACAAATACGCTTCCATCGACAAGCATACTGCCTTAATGCACACAGGCAAATTAAAGCTCTCTATTAATTGCCTTGCCTTGCCACCCACATCATCAACAAAGTTCATTTGCCAAAGCTCACTTGGAAAGCATAAGTAAGCTAGTACTCTATCATGAAATGCTCCATCTAATGATTGAAGAATTGAAATTATAATGTACTTTCCATAATCTTAACCCATAAAACTCCTAGTGAAACTCTATTCACTCTATTGCGCTGAAATTCATATATGTGGTACAATATGAGTAATAGAATTTAGAACATGTTGCTTTAAGGCAATATTGTTCAAAAACTTTAAAACTAACTTTGGAAGTTTCATAGCTTTGTTGTTTTGTGATGTAGGCATCATGAATGAGCCTTACCTATGTCAATAAGGTGTCCTTGCAAAGAGCTCTCACTTAGCTCTAATGGATGGGTACTGAGGAATCCACAAAGGCTTCCAAATTGGAAATAGAAGTTGTAGACCATAGAGTAACTTATGTATGACCAACCAACCAACTTGTACAGCCACAACAACACATCTTCAAACTACTTGTACAAGAACAACAAAGCTCACATAGTAAAGATATGTGAGCACCTAGCATTTGTATAGTGTCGTCCAAACTTAGCCAAAGATGGTGATTCTACAACATACATTGTGTCCTCTGTTCACCTTTCTTATCTTCATTTTGGAAATCCTCTTATACATAAAACGTTTTTGTATATGAAAGCATAAACTTTCAACACATCTTAGAAGGAGAAGCTAAAACTTATACATGTTTCAAGCATCCTTATATATTTATCCAATTCATGTATTAATGAAAACAAGCTTTATGCCATGTGAATACAATATATCAATGTGATATCCAATTTTGCAAGTTGTACACTATAACCATGTACATGTGTGACCTCAATTTCATCTATAGGCTAGCTATGTTATTTTTATACACTCTTGTAATTATGTCGAGTATCTTTTAGAGAGTAGAAACGACTTTGTTACCCATGAAAAAAAAGACCTTATTGGATCTCAATCTCAAGCATTTGCACTACAAGGAATTGGGCAATTAGCGACGCCGATTAGCGACGGTGGATATCGGCATCGCTATAGGCGTCGCTATTGGCCAATAGCGACGCCGCAGGGAAAAAAAACGCGACCGAAACTAGAGCGCCGTTTTCATTTTCTTTTCTTCGCCTTTTGAGAGCGAGAGCGAGAGAGAGAGCAAGGGAGAGAGCCAAGGCTTTGTGAGAGAAGAAGAGGAAGAGACTTGCCACCGCCACCGCCGTTGTTCGCGAAGGAGAAGAGGAGCCCTCGTTGCAAAGAGAAGCCGCCCACACTCGCCATATCTCATTGGTGAGTCTCCCTCTCTCTTTCTTTTACTTGTTGAAGGTTTAAATCGTTCTCTTTTGTTTGTTTAGGAGAGGAAATGAAAGAGAAGGAGAGGGAGAGGGAGAGAGAGAGAGAGAAAGAGAGGGAGAGGGAGAGGGAGAGGGAGAGGGAGAGAAAGAGAGGGAGAGTGCATTCTCTCTCTGTCTCTCCCTTTTGCTTGTTTAATGTTTGAATTACTTTCTTTTTTGCTTGTTTAGGAGAGGAAACGAGAGAGTAAGAGAGAAAGAGAGGGATAGGGAGAGGGAGAGGGAGAGGGAAGGAAAGAGAAAGAGAAAGAAAGAGAAAGAGAAATAGAGGGAGAGGGAAGAAAAGAGAAAGAGAAAGAAAGAGAAAGAGAAATAGAGGGAGAGGGAGAGGGAGGGGGAGGAAATAGGAGAGGGAGAGAAAGAGAAAGAGAGGGAGAAGGAGGGAGAGTGCATTCTCTCTCTCCCTCCCTCTCCCTTTTGCTTGTTTAATATTTGAATCACTTTATTTTTTGCTTGTTTAGGAGAGGAAATGAGAGAGAAAGAGAGTGAGAGGGAGAGGAAGGGGAAAGAAATGAGAGAGGGATAGAAAGAGAAAGAGAGGTAGAGTGCATTGTATCTCTCCCTCTCCCTTTTGCTTGGAGGATATTTAAATCACTTTATTTTTTGCTTGTTTAGGAAATGAGAGAGAAAGAGAGATAGAGAGGGAGAGGGAGAAAAAGAGAAAGAGAGGGAGAGGGAGAGGGAGAGGGAGGGGAAGGAAATGAGAGAGGGAGAGAAAGAGGGAGGGGGAGGGAGAGGGAGAGGGAGGGAGGGAGAGGGAGAGGGAGAAAGAGGGAGAGGGAGAGGGAGAGGGAGAGGGAGGGGGAGGGAGGAAATGAGAGAGGGAGAGAAAGAGAACGAGAGGGAGAGGGAGAGGGTGAGAGAAAGAGAGGAAGAGAGGAAGAGGGAGAGAAAGAGAGGGAGAGGGAGGGGAAGGAAATTTAAGATAATATACTTATTGATAATGGTATGCAATGTGCTTTGCATACGGCGACGTACTTCATCAAAATGAACCCAAAATTATTGTTATAGAAGAAGAAACCCTTAAATTGAGTATAGGATAATTTCTCTCAGGTCTTATGACTATGAGTAGAATTGATTGAAATAAATTTTATTACTATAGTTATAAAATTTCATAGATGGCGCGCATTAATTTTAAAATGGATTACTTATACTCAAAGCCGAGATATAACAAAAAATTATCTACCGGGACAAACAAATCGTTGAGCATGATACAAGGCCGAGATATAACATCGGAAAATCTCTCGACTACTATATACAATGCAAGGTTTATGGTCAACTTGCAACTTGATATACATCTCCATAAAGCTATCCATTTAAGCCTCGTTTGCTGTAATGTAGATAAGATGGCAAACGAAGAAGGTCTTATTGTTCAAGACCGCGAGTCATATCTTAATCAGCGTGTCCCATGTCCTTGCTCTCAATGCAAGTTGGCAATTAGATGAAAACGCCGATTGTCTATAGAACACGTACGACGATTTGGGGAGTTTCAATCTGAGATCATTGATCAGCCGATTGCAGATTTTCAGCAAACGGTAATTTGAAGTTAGCATTTTTCATGCATTGTACTCTCAAGCTAATTGAAAACCATACACAATAAGATTGGGTCTTGTTGGCAAATTTTGTATCCAGGGGGGTGATGTCTCGACCCAAGGGGGAGTGCACCCTTTGCGGCCAATTAGAAGAGTTCGTGGACGTGCGATGGATGGATTGCAGGAGCCAATCGACCACTCGCAAGGCCCATCTATACCGTCAATGCCAGAGGAGACAGACAACCTTCCCGACTTGCCTACAATCTTGGAGCCTGAGATGGAGGCAATGATCGATGCATTGATTCCCATGGATGTTGAGACATCTGACCCGCTTAGAGAGGAAGCATCCATACCATTATATGATGGGTGCCGAGTATCTCGGTTGAAGACATTGCTTGCACTCTTAAGTGTGCAAGCAAAATACGGTTGGAGCGACACGAGTGTGACTGAGTTATTCAGGTACCTTGCACACAGACTTCATTGATTTTTTTTTTTAACAGTATTATTGCAAACATGGATGGATTTTTCAAGGTGTTTTATGATTTTTTCAGGTTATTGAAATATCATATATTGCCACCTGCAAACACCATGCCCGAGTCTCGTGATGATGCACGACATGTTTTACGGAAGCTTGGCATGGACTACAATAACATCCATGCATGTATCAACGACTGCATATTGTTTCGAGATGAATACGAGACTATGGAGACATGTCCAAAGTGTGGTGCTCACAGGTATCGACAGGACTTGCAAGGGCAGACCATCCCTCAAAAAGTCCTCAGACACTTTCCGCTCATCCCCCGCATAAACCACATGTTTCGCACGTCTGCCATGGCAAGCTTGACAACGTGGCATGTGCAGAATAGGTCCACGGATGGAGTGCAACGAATATCAGTAGATTCGCGTGCATGGAGCCACATTGACTCTACCTTCCCAGGCTTTGCGCGAGAGCCAAGGAACCTTCGGCTGGGTCTCGCCATGGATGGTGTGAACCCATTCGGTCTGCGCTTGACTTTTTACAGTGTGTGGCCTATAGTGCTTGTCAACTACAACATTCCTCCATGGCTTTCTACGAAGAAAGGACATCTCATCCTTAGCTTGCTCGTCCCGGGCCGCTACAAAGTAAAAAATATGGACGTATATCTTCGTCCATTAGTCGATGAGCTTAAGAATTTGTGGGAGGAGGGGGTCACGATGCAAGATATGAGCAGGCGCGATGGTTGGCGGTCAGCCAACATTCGAGCCATTCTCATGTGGACGATGCATGACTTTCCGGGATTGGGAGAGTGCTCAGGTGAGCAGACCTTTGTTCTCGTTGGTAATATCTATATTTTATTTCATTCAATCAAGTATTCACTAGGTCGTGGATCGCCTTGCAGGTCTCGTTACCTCAGGTTATCATGCATTTCCATTGTGTGGGCCACAGTTAGACTCCCGAAGGTCACGAACCATGAAGAAGATGGTATATCAAAGACACGCCGCTTTCTTGCCGGAGGATCATGAACTCAGGGAAGGTTTTCTTGGACGACCTCCAGCACGTATGAACGCTACAAGCTGGTACGAGCTGAAAATGGTAAACTCGGAATCACATCCAAATGGAATGCGACGGTTCTCAGTTTTCTACGAGTTGCCATATTGGACTCACTTACAGGTCAACCACTTGTTGGATCCCATGCATATTTTCAAAAATGTGGGCAGCTTGCTATGGGGCCACATCACAGGAAAGAGAGACACTATAGGGTCACGAATGGATTTAAAGGAGGTAGGTAAGATGGAGGCGCTTTGGCCGCAGTCGAGTGCTGAAGGGGGAGTGCAGCTTTCTCGCGCTCCCTGGGTTTTGTCTACCAAAGAAGAGCGCATTGTGAAGCAAGTAATCAAGTCTATCCACACTCCGACGGGTATGATGCGTTCTCTCAGGTCCGCATTTTCTAAAGATGACCAAATGTCTGGGCTAAAATCCCATGATTGGCATAAGATATGTCAGGTTTGTGAATAGAATGGATTTTAATTAGCGTGGACATTTTGAAATTTGAAAAGTGACCATTATTCTTAATGCTTTCTCATTTGTGGCAGTTTGTCCTACCGATCGCGATCGCGGGATGCCTAACTCCAGAAATTCGCGGGGCCATTTACAAGTTGTCGACTTTGGTGCAATGGATCTCACAGAAAGAGATTAAGACGTCCTCTATTGAATCCGCAAGGCGGGGAGCAGTTGAGACGATCCGTCTCTTTGAGAAATACCTGCCCACTAGCATGCTCACGATACAAGTTCACCTTCTTGTGCATCTTGTGGACGAAGTGGAGATTGCTGGACCTGTCCATACGCGATGGATGTTCTTCTTGGAGCGCTTCATGAAAACCCTGAAAGGCTTTGTGCGACAACGAGCTCGTCCGGAAGGTAGCATGGCGGAAGGTTGGTTGGTGTCAGAGGCATTAGTGTATATCTCACAATGGCTACCAACGGTGGAACCAGACAATGAAATGCTATGGACGCTGAAGGACGATGACAGGCAGACTGGAGATGTGGTGATTGGAAATGGGGTAGAAAAAAGAATGGATGCCTCAATGGAAGAGAAGGTGAATCGCTTTTGTATGTTGCACCATGCCTCCATGGAGACGTGGCTCGCCAAGTACCAGATTGCAAGGCAAGATCGAGAGGAAGCGCGAACTGAATTCCGACGCAGTACGCGTCACCGACCGATTCGATATCCCGAAGGCATGGAGGAGATGCCGCGGTTTATGTCAACACGATGGTTGCATGGAGCCTTGACTGCAGCATCCAGCGAAGGGACAGAGGTCTCAATGGAGGAGTGGGAGTTCTCGAGGGGATGTAGTCCAAAGGTAATGAGGGGTTTAGAATGTGTCGTATCTAAATTTGCTTGCTACATCTAATTTGAGTGTTTCAATGTGCAGTACAAAATATATAGTGCAGCGTGGTCGCACGGACGGCATTTTCGGGTGGAGCGTATTGACCAAATGCGCTCCACAATGGACTGTGGTGTCATGGCAAGGTTTGAGCAAGAGAGCCGGCGACGAGCAACGGATCCGAACACGGTTGTGGATGAGATGGAGTATTTTGGAAACTTGCAAAGTATTATTACGGTGGATTACCGTAGCTTCTCCATGATAGTATTCGATGTGCAGTGGTTCAAAGTGGTACTTGGAGGAGCTGGTGCAACAGTTCGACGAGGTCCATCTGGATTTCTCGAAATAGATTCCGAAAAAAAATGGATGGATTTGCGCGACACCTTTGTGTTGCCGGCCCATTGTGAACAGGTACAAATAGTCATTTGCTTGCTAATTGTAATACGACATGGTTTATGTCACAATGGTTTGAAGCCGCTTTGTAAGTGTTTGTGAACAGGTAATCTTCTATCCAAATCCCCGACAACCTCGATGGTGGTATGTTATACCTTCAACTCCTCGAGGTGCGAGAGTATACGATCAAAGCGATGTTCCAAGCATAGATGAAGAAAATATGCAAATAGAGGGATCGAAATTACAAGGGGTGGAGGCCACCGCAAGCTTGGAGCTCGCATCGGCTAACAATGATGGAAATACAGAAGTCGTAGAATTTTTTGAGAACGAGGCAGACTCGTTCTTTTGTGGTGACATGTCTATCGACCTTCCAGTGTATGCAGAGTTGTGTCAGGAGATTAACATGGGACCATAGAATACTTCATTCTTGGAGAATTTTATTACTCAATTCGTTGTTTAGATCTTCCATAAAGGTAGATAAGATATGCATTTTAAGAGGGATTTTTCAAAAATGATTTATATTAATGTGCTTTGTATAGTTTAAATTGATTATTCTAACATCATTTTTTATCTGTGCAGGTATCGACATTTTCAGGATGAGTCGAGGAATGAGCGATGAGGAGTTTCAGGAGATGATGGCATGCATGTCTCCAGATCAGCTCGCGAGATTCAGAGAGATGGCAGATCAGGAGCTGTCTCGTTCTTCGTCAGGGCGCTCTGCTAGATCAGCTTCAGCGTGATCAGATGCTTCAGCTTCGAGCAGACGATCTCGACACTCGCGACTTGGGCCAGAGGGAGGGACTGCGACTGCAGGAGGATCAAGGGGTGCTGCTGTGGAGACACGGATGCGGTGTCTCCGTCTCGTCGTTCAGCTGGAGCTCGGTCACCTCAGGATTTGTCACACCTGTGGGGACGTCCACTCCAGTTACTCCAGCTTTTGCGCAGCCGTCGGCAGATAGCACGCCTTTTGGTGGCACTCCTTTTGGTGGCATCCCCTTTGGTGGCACCCCTTTGGTGGCACTCCGGGAGAGGGTACCCCCGTCGGTACACCGGATGTACAGGGGTCTCCTGGATATGCCCAGGAGCGTGGACGGAGATGGGAGAGGGCCCATACAAGGCATACTCCTAGGGGTTATGGATACCTAATGGATGGCAGGTCAGGAGCCATCATCATGAATGATGAGGGGAGGAGGGTGATGGCTCGCATGAGGGAGTTGTGCCAACAACTTTTTCGGCACAACGTCCTGGATCATTGGAGGAACATATCGGAGGGGAGCAAGGAGTACGTAGTAGCATCCTTGCATGAGGAGTTCCCGGTGCCAGCCCCGCAGTGGATAGATTCTCTACGGGCTGGATGATGGATTGCATGCGTGCATACATGTCACATAGACGATCCGATGCACGCAAGGCAATCAAGAGTGGGGCTCCAAAGCCCGAGTGGTTAGATGTAGACGACTGGCGCCGACTGAGGGAGGAGGCTACAAATTCGCCAGGACGTTGGAGTCAGCAGCGGGAGGCGGCGAGGGCACGAATCGAGGCCGGATCGGTACATCATCTTGGGAGTGGCGGCCACAGGACATATTTGGAGGACTTTGTAAGTTTCTCTTTTGTTTTGCTTATTTGTTTTTTTGAGATATTCTTTGTACTGACAATCGTGTTTCTAACAGTTAGCATTTTGTTTTCTTTGCAGCACTCCATTACAAATCGCGATCCGCAAGGCCTTGAGACTCGATATGCAGAGAGGCACGGTCTCAGATCATTGATCGACCGATTGTATAGACGCGGCGGCCCAGTAAGTCACTCATCTTTCTTGTCCGTAGTTACCATGAGATATTTGAATGCATTATTGTATGGTGGATTGATATGTTGTTTCTTTTTCTGTAGAATCCGTTTGATGCTCCTTTGCAGCGGGAAGAGCTTTCGGGGGACGAGGATTTGTAGCTCGCCCTTGGATCCTTAGAGCTCACATACCTTTAGTTTTTAGTCGCCCGATCTATGTAGACATTTTCTATGTATTAGTGATATTGTTTTATGATTGTACCAATCGCATTTTATGCGATATCATGTATTTATTTCATCTATCAGTTTTATGATTTCAGTACACATTCTTTTTGTTTGCAAACGCTTTGTATGCAGCAGTGCAGAAACTATTTTGTATGGCTCTCATACAGCACACAGTGCTATAGTCGTCCCTATAAGCGTTGCAAATTCTCTGTAACCGTCGCTATATGCATCACTATATGCGTCGCTATATACGTCGCATTTGCGACGTATATAGCGACGCATATAGCAATGCATACAGCGACGATTCTATGGCGTCGTCAATAACGATGCTTTTTGCGACGACGGGGGCAGATTTTGTTGTTTGTATTTTCGTCGCTTTAAACGTCGCTATAAGGTCTATATCTTGTAGTGTTGGACGTGTTCAAAGGATGAATAACTTCTTTTTGTCAACAAAGAATTGCTTAGAAAGTACATGTACAATTTTGGGTAGATCTAGGGGCTTTAAGGTCGTTAGTATGTAGGGATTCTCTAAGTAGGTTTTGGGGCTTTTGAGATATCTACACATAACACCTATTAGGATAAGTGACACAATTTAGTACATTATGTTGATAGATTGCAATAAAAGTAATATACATCAATGAGGTTGCAACAATGTCAAAGCTAATAAAAGTGTTTGAAAGTGTTCCATCTTTTCACACATGCATCAAAATATTCTCAATGCAAGAAATCTAATGCAAAAGAGGATAAGTGAGCAAATGACTAGCCAAATTAATTTATACTTAGTGATACTTTTTGGCGATTGTATATTTGTAAAAAAAAAATTTGCCTTAGTGGATACTAATGACTTTGTTCAATTCATTTCATTTGACAATTTGACTTGCTTCCCTCCTATTCATATGTCAACCTCAACAAAAGCTAATGTTCATGTCTGCAGATGACCATTTCTACATTCTCATCAATGGTGTGGTTGGTAACTACATTGGCATATGATTCTAGTGATACATTGCAATTAGGCATCACTTAGTCTACCCATTGAGTTATGGCATATCTATGTAGCTAGCTCACTAGTTAGTGTGTTTACTATGAGAGTGTGCAACCAAAAGAAAAAACAATATAGAGTGAACATAGAAGAAGGAGACTAAATGAAACAAAGGAGAAAGAAGAAACAATATTGTTGACTATTCAAATATACAAGGCTACAATGGGGAGCCCCAAAATGTAGAGTGTTAGTGTGGACACTAAATGAAGCAGGAGGAGGAGAGAAGAATGAGTAGAAATGGGTGACCTAATCATCATAATGGGTACATGCATGAGGGTACACCCCATCTATGCATATGCAAATTGGGGTCACAATTGGTATTCAAGAGGCCACACCCAAAATGTAGGTGCCCAATGTAGCCCGGCCAATCGACCAAATTGGTCATATTTCCCAAAATGAAATGCACCAATGTATTCTCAATTTAATGATTCTAAAACATATAAAATGATGGATAAGCACAATGTCAGAGCTCTAATGTCCTCGTTTGACTCAAATTCAAGATGACAAATGGTAGATGACTATACATCACAGATATGTTTGCTAACATCCCCTCTCAGATCTTGAATGTGATAGATGGCTTCATCACAGGACGCCACCATAGGCCAATGGAAATGAAGAGACCTCAAATGGATCACTCTAAAAATTTCATTGCACAATGTAAAGGATCTAAGCAAGGAATGAAGAGTACATAACAAACAAGATAAGAACAAAAGTTTCTTTCATTTTAACCAAATCGATACAAAGATGGCTTTGTCCAACCATGCGCTTCCACTGTGAAGCTTAGATGGTAATCCAGAGAAATGGTAGATGAGTATGAGGCTAGTTAGAAAAACTCCAACTGAGTAAAAGATCTGTGGATAGTGGTTTTGGAGGAATCTCCCTTTTAGAGCCGTGAAGATAGTTAGGTCAACCTATCCATATCTACCATATTATGAACCTTCACTAGTCGACCAAGGAATATTCCCTTCAACACCATGCTAAGGGTGTGTTGAGAAACACAGATCCTTGAGAAAGGTTTAGCCATGGTGGTTTGAATTCATGGACAAGAAGCATGATGAAAAATGATTGGACAAAACTCTTATTTAAGTGAATTAGGTTCCAAGATAGATTAGGTTGGACTCACAAACATAATCTTGAGTAGACATGGACAAGACTGAAAGTACAAAGTACAATAGCATTCATTCAAATGATTGTCAAGAATACTCTTTTATAGTTGCAGGCGGTACCACTGTGCCTATGGGATAAAGGCAACTCTTCCTAGATTGAGCTGCATTTTCCTTGCCTAGTTGTTCCATACAAAGAGGCACATATGATGTGATTGCATATTTCTGAACATCCCTCCTAAATCACAATTATGAAAGCATTGGGTATACAGAGGATGTTGTGAGTAGAACCTTGCTAAGTGTGGGCATACGGCAAACAAGGTGAAACGTCCAGAGGCTATTGTAGGGAAACACAACATCCTGCTAAGTGTGGGTACACCAAAGACATGTTAAATATCCATGGATTGTTACAAGGCCTCACTAAGTTTGTAGAGGTTGTGGTTAATAGGTTACATGAGGAGTACAAGGCTTATGATTGGAGCATTAATGCAAGTACATACAAGGCTCAAAAAAGGCTAGTAAAATTTGGAAACAAGGACTAATAGGCCCTTGTTGTCTTCATCTTCAAATCTAACATTGTAAGCTTTTTGTGATTTTCTTTCATCATAACATATCTTCTTTTCCTTGTGCTTATTCACTTTGATGCTCTCCACTTTGCTTGCTTCTTCTTTGTCTTTTATCTTCTGGTCCCCCTCAAGCAAAGAGGTCATAAGCTTTGGGTTTTGCATGATGACCACGGTCACTAAAACATCTTCAAAATCTTCAAATAAAATCAGTGATTGCACTTGGATGTATACAACTCTATCTCTTCTTGCAAGTAGAGCACAAAAAATTTCTACGTAGTACAGATGAGCAAGTGGAGTTGTGTCACTCTTCATGGAAGGCATCCATATAAAAATCTTCATGTTAGTCATTCCCATGACTAAGAGTCTACTTCAAACAATGAAGATAAAACTAGTAATTGAGTTGCACTTGAGTGTGTTAAGAAATTAGTGTCAAATAACACTGGATGAGTATCAATGGATACTATGCTTTGAAGAACTTGATGTTGAGCTTTGAAGATTGATGTTGAATCTTTCAAGGTGGGTCTTCTCTTGCTGATTTGGAGGGTTTCCCTTGCTAGATACTAAGTATTACAGCATATTAGAGTGGTAATGACTTGCTCAAGCTGAATGAAATAGGAAAATGGAGTGAGAAATGAGCTTAAAGAAAGGTGGTTATGATTGCCCTTTAGGGTTTCCTAGGCCTAACTAGTTTTTCTGATGTAGTAGCTTACACAATGGACTATTTGAGCTCAAAATTTGTCAAGAGAGAGACCATATCATTATCTTCAAAAGCCTTAAGGTAGCTAGAGCAATCGTGGAGCCTTCAAGTAGCAGCTCACGCTATTGACAAAATTTGTGCCAACTCTAGAAAAAACACCAATGCCAATTACAATGTGCATCAATCTAGTCAATTTTTGGGACAATAAGGAGTGCCTTGACTTGGAGAATATGTCCACAAAAGAAGGCTTAGTGAGATATGGCTTGATTGAAGAGATCTAGCTGCTCCAAATGAGAAGGGTGCTATTGGCTATTGAGGTTAAGAAGAGTAGAGATGAGTGAAGAGATGAAGACTTCTACTAAAATTGAGCTGAGCTAGGGTTGAGGAGAGTGGAAGAAGAAATGTGTAGAGCTAAACCAAGCTCACCATGGCTCTGATACCATGTTGAGAAATACAGATCCTTGAGTAAGGTTTAGCTATTGTGGTCTAAATTCATGGACAAGAAGCATTATGACAAACGACTGGACAAGACTCTTACTCAAGTGAATTAGATTCCAAGATAGATTAGCTTAGACTCATAAACACAATCTTGAGTAGACATGGACAAGACTAAAAGTACAAAGTATAATAGCATTGCATTCAAATGATTGTCAAGTACACTCTTTTATAGTTTTAGGATGGTACCACTTTCCTCCACTGTGCCTATAGGATAAATGGAGCTCTTCCTAGATTGAGATACATGTTCATTGCTTAGTTGTTCCATACAAAGAGGCATATACGAGTGTGATTACATATTTCTCAATAGGGTGCTATCCCCCCCTGAACCCTCATCGAGGGGATTGGGTGTTGGTACCCCTAAGGTCCCCTAGACAAGGGCCACTTCTATGACCCCTAAACCCTAACATAGGGATCTTGATAACTCCCACACCATGCGACTTGATGCAATGTCCCTCAAGTTTCTAGAGCTTAACGACTCTATCTAACCCAAAGTCTAAACCCACAAAGATCACATTTTTGCCATTTGGTCATACAGATCGGATCTAATATACAATTCAAGACCTGAACTCACATTGATCCGGGTTTTTTACAAATCAGATTTCTACCACAAAATTTGGCCAAAACCCCTATGAAGAGCCTTACCCATAGCTTAAACCCTACATCTTATTATCACTTTGGGTTTACTCTTCAAGCACTAGGTATGTTACATTGCTTCTCGGTTATGATAACTCTAGCAAGTCGGAAAACAAATTCTTAGTAGGGATGTCAATGTAAAGGGTAAAAGGGATGGGTTATCTTAGTGAAGATGGAAATGGATTCCACCTAGGGGTTGAGTGAGTGCATAGATTTTTTTAAAGGACTAATCTCCAACTATATTGGGTTCCACCTACATCACTAAGATTTGGGATCTATCACCATCATTAGAGGACACCTCACCCTTGTACACAAGTCAATGACCACATCATGGTGTCATTTGGATCTTACACAAAAGCTTACAAGCATGGATCCCCTCTGTCACATGCTTATATGTATTTATATATATATATATATAATAAATTAAAGTCAAAGCAACTTTGGAAGCTATTTTTAATCATTTTATAAATCCCAGGAGAAATTTAATTTCAAGAAAATTCCCACATTGTCGGACTAGGTTCGACCTGATCTACAAAGTTGCAAAAGAAACATTTTTCAAATTCTTCACCGATTTGAAGTTACAAAGGCGCAGACTACTGAATGCATGCAATTTTCTTCTCTCTTTCACCCTTATCACATCAACTTTTCATTTTATCTTTCTTGTAAATATATTATAATATTGTGCTTCGGGCACCCACCTCTTGTGATCTAGCTCCCTTTCTCTAGCTTGTGTACCACCACCCTTGGCTTCTTGCATGATGACCAAGGTGGGGACTTGTCCTATATCCACTATTCACCATATTGTCAAAGATGCCATACATCATCTAGGATTATGTTAATCAATAAGATTAGCTTAATCTAATCTCTCATGGAATCTATATAAGGTACCCATGGAGATGTAAAAGATACACACAATCACAAGCATATGAGAGCACTCTAGATCACCAAGCCCAAAGGGGACCTACTAAGAGCACATTATGCAACACCCTCATGCTAGTCCATCTCTTTGAGATAAGCTATGAGTGAGTCTCTTTTTTTATATAGTATTCCATGAATACATAATGGCAAGCTTCCTCTACCTCTTCTCCTCTTTTCTCCCTCTCTTCTCATCTCTCTCCCACTCTCTCATATTTTAATATGACGTCTAGATCATATGGTGTCCAGATCATATGTACTCTTTTCTAATTCTCCCTCTACATTCATACTTAAACTTATTAAGTAAGACTTTCCATATGCTCTATTGGTGGGGAATCCTTATTTCCTCATGTTATATATATGTTCATGGGAAAAATTAGGAGCCATCACCTCTCATAACCTTCCATCATCTTCATTTCTCTTAAGATGGGCTACAAATTCTCTCTTGTGAAGTTGTGTTTTGGTTCTTTCCATTCATTGGTGGCACTGTATATAAGGGTGGAGCATTGAGCATATGTAATATCCCCCCTCAATCTCCACCCATAGGTAGGGTACATCCTCTGCCTAGCACTAAGGTTTTGAATATGAACTCAAAGTAGATTCTTCATAAAAGCTTGATATATGTACCATTCTCCTCTATTGTAGACAAGCTCCATTATCTCATCCTTGAACAAATCACACCCATAGTAAGCTCAATATATTTTGTCTATACATAAAACAATAGAGTTTTTACAATGGTGATGAAAGTCTAGTTGTCACATCTTAGCATTGTTGGATCTTCATCCTACATTCCAATATTCCATATGATTCTCCTTAACCACATTACTTCACATATAAAAAAACAAGCTATCTTATGCTTTTCTTTGGTAGCAAACAATACCACTACTTGTTGCTTATTTTTACTGATCCAAGAAAAGATTCCAAATGCTCATATTCCTGATGAGAAAATGAAGAAACTTGATTATAAGCCTAGAAAGTGTATACTTGTTGGACATAGTGATGTAAGTAGATCATATAAGCTTTATGATCCAATTAAATAAAAAACATTGTATATCAAGGGATGCAATGTTTGATGTGAATGCAAGCTAAAAATCAACTCAGTTCTTAGATTTGGATGCATGCTCTTCCACACCTCTAAAAGTGTAGGTATTAATAGCCATGAAAGAAGATATTATTGAAAATTTGGAGGAAGATGATGATGAGCATCAAGCGACTTTAAGGAGGTCTACAAGGCAAAGAAGGATGCCCCAAAGGCTAATATATCAAAGATGTAAAAATTTAGACTTTGAGTAAATGTAATCTTGCTCTTCTCACCTTATACTTATAGGATGATGAAGCTACAACATAGAAGGATGTATGTGGTAGAAAGGAATGGAAGGATGCTATGGATAAAGAAATGTCTACATTGCATAGGAATGATACTTGGGATTTATATCAACTCTCACCCAACAAAAAGCCACATGATATAAATGGATCTACAAACTAAAATTTAACCGAAAATGACAAATTGATGGACATAAAGTTGGGATAGTTGTTAAAGGATTCGCTCCATAATATGGTATTAACTATGAAGAGACTTTATGTATTTGTAACCAGGATGAGCTCCATTTGGTTATTACTCTCCTTTGGCTCCTCTTCACAAAAAGAAGCTATGGAATATGGATGTAAAAAATGCCTTTCTCAATGGATAGCTTGAGGGTGAAAATAGGATAAGAGTATAGTCATGGTGGAATCAAGCTAGTTTATGAGTGGTGGGCAAGATGGGTATGTAGTGTTATGATTGTACGATGTAGGTGGTTTAGTGCCTAAATAGATATGAGTGCATGTATGTTTGGACTTATATGTCCATGAGTGATTAAGTGCTATAGTATGAGTGGCTAATCACTGTGTATCATTGTGGAGGTGACGAAGGTAGTAAAGGGCCTATTGGCTTGATCACATAAGCTCTGAAGAGGATGTTGTTACAAGTATGTTCTTATATATAAGTAGTAATTCATGGATGTATGTTCCTACAAATGTGATCATGAGGGTAAACATTTGAAGTATAGATGAACCAACTCTACAAGTAGTGTAGGTGCGTGACTATGTGCACCATGAGGAAAGAAAAATTGAGGTGAAAATATATGGAAAAACCAATTTATGAGCTTAATATCATAGGGTGGATAAAAATCTATTTGAAAATAGTATAATGGAGGAGAAGGCTACCTTGTTTGCCAACATCAATAGTTGAGAGAGTTGACACAATCGAATCTCCTAAAAGTGTAGAAATGCCATAACTTACTGGAACAAAGGAGGAGATATTAATATGTAGAGCAAGCAAGAGAGAATGTGTCATGGAGAAGGATAGACTTGCTATATATAGACATTATTTGTAGTGTGGCTTTTAAGAGGGGCATCTTCCATCTTTAGATGTAGAAATTGGTTATAGAATGATTCGTTGGTAGGAGCTTGAGATGAATACATTTGCCATATATTGGTTATGGGTCATTTGAGAGGGGAATCATTGACTCTCATAATTGTTTGAACCATCATGCCATGTAGATCTTGAATAATTATGAGTCATGCCAACATTAAGAGTTCTATGCACTTTGTTATTGTATGGGCCTCCATCAAAGAGAGGCATGTGTTTGTTTATGAAAGCAAAGAATTACTATATAGCCTTCTCAAACACAATTATGGTGCATGTTTTGTTTATGAAACAAAGTTGTTGTCTCACTTTCACCAAAAAGCATCTGGATTGATTGTGGTTTGGTGCATGATGTGGGCCTATGCAAAAAAGTACTTGTGACTAGAGTGCTTGGGAGTGCCTAGTTGAGTCATCTAAATATTTGCAAAATTAGGATAGTAGTGGGCTTGAAATTGTGTGTGGATTCTATTTTCCTACATTCATAGTATGCATGTGCTAGGATCAAGGTCAAGGCAATGCCCAAAGAAGTTGAAAAGTTTGATATGGAGGACAAGACCTGAAGTAGTGTAGTCCAAGGTCTCAAAAGTTTCTATGTGTATAGTTGCTACAAAAAAAAAAAGGAAGTTCAAAAGAGAGAAGAAAAAGAAATATTTTCCTTAGAGCTTTAGGTAAATTCATTGATAACAGTCAGTAAGAAATGCAACTATTATCAAATTTTGACTATAATGTTGTTAGATATACCACTTATACTAATAAGCTGAATATGTATTACAGAATTTCAATTTGATCTCTTGCATGAAAAGAGCAACATAAAAGTTAAAATTTTATGGAACCTCATGGACTTGTGCTCCTTGGAAAAACAAAGAGCCTACTATATATACTTTGAAACAAAGAAAGCCTAATAGCATTAGTGGTTTAAGGAGTGAAGACCCAAAGAAGAAACTATGGAAGATTCTTTGTTTGAAGGATACAAATATTTGATAGGTACACAAACTAGAGGTCGAGGATACACCCTATTATTTTTCAAGGCCAAAGCCAATGATGAAATAGTAATTAATTATGTAATGAAACAAAAAATGCCTACCCATTGACCCCTCCTCACACACAAACACACCTTGAAGGAGAGTCCTTAGGTCAGAGATGTCAAACAAGAAAGTCTTTTTTAATGTAGGATGTCACCAAACTCCATGTCATTGCCTTTTCAAACCTATTGTTATAGAAGTGTTCTATTGTAATCTTAATTTAAGATACATCTTTTTATATTGAGTTAGCACTATATAAACATGAGTGGATTGGTGAGAGAATGATCTTACGTGCACAATTTGAGGGTCTATTAATATTTCTATGAATGAACCTTATGGGTTCAAAAGAGAGATGATTATTCTTGTTGAACCTATTCAATAGATGTGCATTCTTGGAGATCATTATTTCGATATTGAGAAATGTTGTATAGAGCGAAATGTAATGAAGTTCATTTATTAGTATGAACTTGTTATCAAAGTAGTCAAGTTCAATGAACTCTTTTAGATAAATGTAAAACATAGACTACATGTTATGTATTGTTGTATTGAAGAAGATCAAAGGGTTTGGAACATTGATGAGAAGAAGATCATCATAAAAACAAAAACAATAAGAGAAAAATTTTAGGATGTCCCATCTTTGTTAACTTTCTAGTCTTTTGCAAATATTATATCCAATGTGAAATAAGTATAAGATACACCACAAAGGTGAACAAGAGAAGCTGACTGGAATGCCTCGGATCTGCTTGTTGATTTTTTCATTTAGTTGGATATAAGTATAATCAATCAACCAATTATTGATTAGGATAACTTATTGGAGACTAAAGGAGAAAGGTTTCCTTACGTTGCTCCAAGACACATAGGTGGAATTGTTAGAGACCTGTATGGACTATGTAAATTGATCTATTAAATATGAGCATTTCATTTACTATTACTATTATCCATGATTGTCTATTTAGCTAGGTTTCTTCAATATGATGTGAGTGATACGTCTACAATGTTGGCATATCCTTGTGTTGAGTCTGAGTGTACTAAGACTCTACACCTCAGCAAATTTGGTGCAATCTGATTGCACCTAGCAACCACAGCCTGAACTTGGACTCGATTACACATGGTGACCAACTGATCTTTCTCATATGTGTAGGTATGCATGGGTATGTGCTCTCAAGGTCTACCACCAGAGAGCATCCAACCTATGCTTACATGTGGTGGTCCAAGCATGAGCAATGGTATCAGATACCATCTCCTAAGGGTACTTCATTCCTCAGTGATGAAAAAATCCCAATAGAGAAGTCCACTCCACAGCCCCACAAATAGCGTTCATGCTCTATTCCTCAAACTTGGGATGTGTTTCCAAATTTTCCAATTTTCGAGTGTGGTCTTGCCAGGTGTAAATTGGTTGCATGATCTCTATGGGATAGCAAAACCTTACCATATCCGAAAATGACACAGGGGTATGCTAACGTTTTGGACTTAACTACAAAACATATCAGCAAAATTAAGCACCATACTAAGCTATTGAGATAGACAGTTCATGCAAAAAAGATGAATACTCACATATTCCATCAAATGCATATAAGGGGCTGATGGCAAACATTGGACATGGAGTTCATCTTCGAGGTAATCTACTGAGAAGAAATACATGGCAATGGACTAGACTACTTGATCACTACTCACACAATAGGGGAGGATTACAAAGTATTCATTAGGGTCTAGGAAAGGTCAAGACCCAAATAGTAGGTCGAAGGAGGAAGCAAAGAGGAAGACAAATGGATGTGAAGTCAAGATAAGGGAGATAGACTCAGGGTAACCAAATGAGAGTCCATGTAAAGATTTGAGGAGTAGAAGGGTGAATGCAAAATACTGAGAAGGAGGAGAAGACCACATTACTTCTTCCTTGATCCTTTTATAGCCTTCAATGCCCGTGTTGTCATGAAGTCCTTCTCTCATAATCCTTAACTAATTTTCTACCTTGCATTATTGCATTATTTCTGATAGATTTGATGACCTCTTTTTGCCACCTTCCCATGAATACTATTTGGCTACCAAACAATCAAGACATCCTGTTGCCATTTTTTACATCAACAAAAGCAATTGTGGTTTTACCCATTCCACCTTATGGTATCCCAATCCATATTTGTATTGTTGCCTAGGCACAAGTTCCATTTTCTAAGTTTTCTACCTCATGATCCAATGGCCCATATACTTTCCTTTTTCTTTGATAATTTTAGGTGGCATATATAGTCAATTTTCTCGCCTAGTTGGATCCTGCCCACTAGAATAAGGCTATATTTGAGTCATTGATTTGGAAAAAGATGGCGGCTTGGCTCACAGTGAAAAACAATCAGGCAACTTTTGGTGATGCCAAGATAGCATTTTGCTCACGATTTCAATCAAACCAAACTAATGCTCGGAAGTTGGAGAGACTCCACAATCTCAAGCAAGAAGATGCTATAGTCCTGAGTTATATGTCTCAATTTAAGGTCCTTAGAGGAAGAATGTCTCCAAACACACAACCTATTGGTGAATTGTTGCACTCATTATATGTGCAAGGGCTTAACCAAGATATCCATAAAGCTTTGGCTTCAAAAGATCTATCCCGTCATAATCTAGAATATTTTTATCAGCACACTATTCATGTTGAAATGTTTTTGGCCAAGGAAAAGTCAGAAAGAAGCAAGAAATCAGCTAAACCTTTTGAGACAAAAGCCATCATAAGGAATTGAGTGACTCAAATTTGGATTTTGACATAGAGGAAGAGAGTAGCAATGAGGAAGAGGACTTTGAGGATGAGGGATGTTGGAAGTCCACAAAGTCCAAGAGGAAGGACAAGGGCTACAAACCCTTGAGGGCACTCGTAAGCCTACAGCCAAAACCCTCTTGTGTACCAAGTGTAACAATTCGGGTCATTTGATGAGACTAATTGTGGTCTCAAATAGTGATGGTGTGTATTTGCCATATGCCTACTCACAATATGGAGGTTTGCCAATACAATGCTAGAAGTTAGATGGGACACATTGGGGCATGGCAAGGTGTGGAAGAAGCATAACTTGCCAATTGGAATACCCCAAGACCATCTTCAATAGTGGAACCAGTAGTACTTGCTTACATCCAATAGGATTATCCATCTCCAAGCGTGGACCATGGAGGATGAGGAAGGAATCGAGAGGCCAAGAAGAAAATTACCACCCCTCATATAATCAATGTTTCTTTTACATGTAGGAAGGATGTTGGAGATTGGAGCATCTAGAAGCTCAAGCATACGATGCTCAAAAGAGGCAAAGTCAAGATCAGAAGAGAAAGTCTACCACTAGTTAGGTGGCTGAGTGGGCAGCAGAGGAACGAACGGTGATGAGAGATCCACAGTTGGTTCCTATACCATATTCAATACCTGTGAGAGTGGAAGGGATTGTAGGAGCATATCAGGTGATGCAAAATACATAGTCAACTCTTGATACAAAGACAATGCCTATGAGCATGAAAGAGATTGAAGAAACATCGTCAATGATGTAGAATCTACAATGACTCTTGGTCTAGTGTTGGTCACTTTTAGAGGGAGCGCTATCATAAGTAGAATACTATGTCTAGAGGTTGAGGAAGGACCCAATTTGAGCATTCTACAGGTGGATATAGTAGTGCTACTATGGGTCTAGATGTGGGTCATCGCCTAGAGGTCATCTCTTTGCTATGGAGCATGCATTGAATAGTATGGTGCATACTCCTAAAGAAGATGACTGGTTTTTGGATTCAAGATCTACAAACTATATGACACATCATGCAAAATGGTTTGTGTAATTAGGTATGAACACAAAAATATAATCCCAGAAGACATCATATTTGAACCCAACACAAAAGTGTATAAACATACCAATCACTCATAACACACTGAGCAAAAATACAACATAAGACAATAGACTAGAATGAAGATGACTCCATTATATATTATCCATCGGAATACATCAGAATAGGTAGTAATACCTCATAATGATCTCAAAGTGAATACAACAGTACTCACATAATGAATATAATAATATACATACATATCAAAGAATATATCAATGCTAGATACAGATATATATATATGTGAACTGCCAATTGACACATCCGAATAGTCACAATCCATGACCCTTGGCTCTTCGATACTCTAGCACTCTATTTTTTGGTCCACTCCTAGCCAATTTCCAACACATGGCTATACGAGCTGGAAACCACTACATGCCTTGGTGATAGGGAAGGATATTATTCATTGGTGTGTTAGATGGCTAACGTGGGGATACACCAGTGATTCTACAATTGGACTATGCCCACATAGTCCATCCTTATGGCACATTCATGGTGCAACCTTTTCTTTCCTTTGTGGGTTCATGCTTAATGATCATGTGTACATACATTATTGTACTTTTATAGTAGTCTTTTATCATGTTGTAGACTTAGTTCTTTTGTGTGGAAGAAGAAGAAGAAAGAAGAAGAAGGTTTTAGCCCAATCTCTCTATGTGCTCAAGTCTCGATTGCATTCATGTGTGTGCTCTTGGTCTCTTTCCTCTTGTTTGTTTTCATGGCATTAGAGCCATCCCACAACTATGAAGAGCTTGATTGAAGGTTGAGATGAAGGCATTGGAGTGTGAAAGTAAGCAAGCGAGCAATGGGTAAGAAGCTCTTCCACACCTTGCTTGATTTTCCTTAGGTTATAGTCATAGGAGGCTCTTAAGGCTGGTAGGGTTACAATCTCTGATTGCAGTGAAACTTAATGAGAAGGAAGAACAGTGTATATGCTGCCAATTGAAAAGCCTTCATGGCTTTGGCTTTTTCGCTGTGATTTTTGGCATCTAAGGTTATTTCATTCTCCATTTTACACCCACAAATGGTCTTGATAGTAATTTTTGGATACACTACAGTTTTGGTTCTATCGACAGTTTACAGATACACAAGTTATAGATTTTGAATCTATAAGATTTCAAGTGTTTATCACGTTGCAAACACAAGAATCATTTGCATACAAATTGCAAATTGTAGTTATTGTGGTGCAATCACTGAAAAAGGCTACACGTTTAGTTGTGGTGCACCTAGTATCAGCTTGCTTGTAGATTGTAGTTTTTTGCAAGTTGTTTTGTCAAAATGTTTGACAACTTCAACTAGATTGTTAACAAGAAGCTTGATAAGAACAATTATATTGCATGGAAGTGATAAATTTCTTGAAGGGCAAAGGTGTTTGGAATTATATTGAAGGAGACATGCAATAAGCATCCAAAGTTCCTGCGCAAATTGCTACTACAAAGAGGTCAAGGCTAAAAAAGATTGGGAGATGAAATAGAGTAAATTCATGTATTAGTGGTTTGTCAATGTCACAAATAATAAGTAAAGGCTAAGAAAGATTGGGAATAGACACATAGTAAAGTCATTCATTGACTATCTGTCAATGTCATAGATAGCATGATAGTCTATTTGCAAGAATACAACTCAAGTCAGAGTTGAACCAAGTAAAAAGAGGAAACCTATCTATTAATGATTATGCCTTGGTTACATATTAAATGCATAAGGTTAGATAAAAGGGAAAAATATTTCTCCAATGATTTTTTTGATTTCTTACAGGAAAAATTGTATACAAAGGTAGTATACATGTAGATATACTCCGCAACAAAATGGAGTTGCTAGGTGGAAAAACAAGCATATTGCAGAGGTGGCTCTTGCATTGATCTTAGAAAAAGACTTGTCTCATTACTATTGGGGTAAAGCAGTTGCTACTGTTGTATACATTACGAACAAGACACCCACTACTATTGGTATGACATCCAAAGAGAAGTTTATAGGTAGAAATCCAAATCTGTTTCCTCTAAAAGTATTTGGATGAATTGCTTATGTGCATATTCCTTATGAATTGATTCCCCTACTTAACTTTCAAATTTCCCCCTTTCTTAAGCAAGCCCTTTGCTTGCTTGAATAACCAACCACATTGAAAACCTTATTTCCAATTGATATATGGTAGTGATAACTCGATCCAATTCTTGCCATAAAGGCTTCAAAATTGAGTTCCAATGTCTCAAGCAATTAGCTAATTGCTTGGAACTTGCTTGCTTGAAAAATAGAGAGATCAGTCATGGATTTATACCTCTTTTCAATCTTGGAGAGATTTGATTGATTTAGTCTCATAGTCAATATTTAATCCTAGCATTCCACACTCTAGCCAAATTATAGACTAATCGACTAAATAAAATAGGGATAGATGTTGAGATGGGCAAGATGGAGGGCTCAATATTCTTCTCCTCAATCTCCATACTTCGTTATCTCTTCATGCTTCTTTTCTAACACACACTAGATATATAAAAGAGGATAGTTATCTCTTTTTGGCTTTTCTCCTAAAGTACATTGAAACTTCCTTCTCTTTATTCTGATCCCACGTTCATAGTAGTCTCAATAGCCTAATACAAATATATCAACATTAAAGAAGCTCTCACCAACTTTGAAATCGTGAGAAGAAGCTAAAAGGAATGCACAATATAAATTTTGAAATTTTCAGACATTTCCAATGGTTGGGATCACTTTGTGTGTTCCTACCATGTAGGATCGACCTCACATTTCTTGGAGATCCACCAACTCTTAATACAATAGATGAAAGTGTTTTGCTAAATGTTGTGAATACCATATTATTAAAAACCCAATAGAATAATATATAGATTTTGTGAAGGAACCAACACTATAGAAGTGAATGGCCATACAACATGAAGAACCAATTAGCAGTTGATGTATGTACATGAATAAATTCAATGTCTTCATGTTCTTCCTTGGCATTCAATTTGTAGACAACTACCATATATTTCATCATGATCAAGTCAACACACCACAAAAAAGGGATTAAATGATCAATTACAATTCTAGGATTGTATAATCTACACTCTTGAGGAATCAATGATAAAGACACATCTCTCTCTCTCTCTCTCTCTCTCTCTCTCTCTCTCTCTCTCTCTCTCTCTCTCTCTCTCTCTCTCTCTCTCTCTCTCTCTCTCTCTCTCTCTCTCTCTCTCTCTCTCTCTCTCTCTCTCTCTCTCTCTCTCTCTCTCTCTCTCTCTCTCTCTCTCTCTCTCTCTCTCTCTCTCTCTCTCTCTCTCTCTCTCTCTCTCTCTCTCGTGCTTTATTTTGAGCAATCAATTGTGAACATGCATTGTTCTTCATATTAATTTGGGTATCTTATATTGCCAAGGATATGGCTTCTATTGAGATTTTTATTGATAAACATTTGGATAGATATATTTGTGTTGTCTAAAGGTTATGGCCTAGTGGTGAATACTTGGCTCACAATCATAAGATTGTGGATTCAAGTCACTTAAGTGCATCACTTATGTTAAAATGGTTTGTCTATGTAAGCTTGTGTTCTTATCCTAAACATTTGATTGTGTATGCTCCTTCATAGGGTCACCAAGAAGGAGGAACAAATGCAATCACATTCCATTGTTTAATCAACTTGCAAGCTATCCTATTTATCCAAAGAAGAAATACTTATGGATCTTGCCCACTCTCTAGGCTCATATTTGGAGGGAATCCAATATACTTGGTGCATAAGCACCACAAGCACATACATACAAGGTCCCCCAACTTAATCATGGCCTTTTTAACATGAGTGTCCTATTTGATTAGGGTTGGTTTCTACTAGCTTCCGTCTCTTACACATAATCACTTCTCTCTTTCTCTCCCAAGCCCACACTAACCCCCCATATATTTAACCTATAGCTTGGGATACCTCACATAGACTTGGTCAAAATAAAAGCAATGGTGTTTGTAAGATGTGATGAATAGTGGATTTATGGATGAAAAGTGCTCCCAAAACTTTGAAGAAATCACTGTAAAAGTTTAGTGGCATTCTTTCTTCCTTTCATTGAATGCAACTACACCAAATGTGGTATTGGAGCACTAACTTGAGGGACCAAAACATCTTATATTGTGCTACCACAATTTCAAGAATACAAAAAGATGCAACTAAGCATGATAATTGAATAGCAAAAAACTCGTGTATATTTCATTATGATAGACCATTGATTCCATGATTCCTTTTACCACAATGGGAAGCACTAACATGACGATCATACTACCTCTACATGTCTTACATGCACTTAATATAAGGTATTCTTATTAATTTTTATCCCAATTAGAAAGAATTTTCAAGAGAACAAGTTGATTTAGGCATGAAAACAAAAATAAGAACCATATGTGAACACTTAAGGACAACATATTCACAAACGATGCTAAGAAACACAACCAGTTACATGTTAATTTAGCAATTTTCCACATTTCTCGTGTTACATGGAACCACAAAAAGACTCTTGAGCACCAATAACACTCTTATCCATTGCTAAGCACTCTTGTGAGACTCCTTTATGCTCCAATAAACACTTCTCTCAACCATCTTCACTCCTTGCACTTTTTCTCAAAATGATGCCTTTTGCCTCTGGGTTCATGCCCCTTATATCTTGACCTAAAATTGGTCCATTTAAAGCATCTCCCTCCCTTCTCTATGTTAAAAAATTATATTTTGTCATAAATTTGGTTTCAAATATATTGTCGTGGCACAAAACTCACATCCAAGTGTTCCATCGCTACTTGCAATGCTAGTACTACTCATTCTACTTCCAACTTTAAAATGCTTCATATCGATTGCGCTTTTATCACCTTTGTTGATATACTAACTTTGTATTGCCTCTCTCCAATTTTGAGCCCCAAATGAGTTGTGGATCTTCAAAAATTGCTCCAAAAACTTGTAAGCACGCTCAAAGTGTGCTCCTTAAATTCCACTCTCATTGTGTCTGAAAATCATGATCTAGTATATACCACTTGAATTGACTACTCATGCAATGAATCCTTGAGTAATTTTCTTAAAACTTTTAGTTCATATCATTAATAAAATGTCTAACAACAAGCAATTGGCTATGATAATGGATAATCTAGTGGTTTGTTTTATTTTAACTATGTTTTGGATGGGCATGTATTCACCAACATGAATCAAATAAATAGGTTTGGTGTTCATATACATCAATTAGACACATGCATGCTATGTTGTTTCAAATTATAGATGTTGTTCACATACATGTTATGTTTTTATAAGGATAGATTTGTGTCACATATATGCTATGTTTCTCAAAGGGTAGGTTTTGTTTGATGTAGCTTCATTTTAGTGCTAACACTTGCAAGTCCATGTGTGCTTTCTTTTTTTTGCTTTTGTAAAATCTATATGTGATGCATCATGATTTGTGAAGAGAGTATAAATCCTTGTTAAATCTATATGTGATGCAACATGATTTGTGGAAAGTGTGTAGCTCTTATGTGATTAAAAAAGTCAAATTGTCTTGACAATGTAAAAGTTTTCTTCACTTACTTTTGTCCTATATTAAGTAACCACTTAATTGAAACTTATAATTAAGATGTTTGATCTAGTACATACCACTACAATTGACTACTCATGGGATGCATCCTTCAACTAAAGGTATTTATAGATGACCTTGGAGCTACCATGGTGGTCTGAAATCAACACGTCATAGCATGTTTTGAACATTTTCATGAGTACTATATCACTCTAAATCCACAAAAATATGTATTTAAAGTGCCTTATAGCTTACTTTTGGGCCATCTTGTGATTACGCACAATATTGCTATTGACCCTAAAAAGGCACCTATTATTGTAGCATTGAGCCCATTCACTATGCCCAAAGAGACTCATAGTTTTATCTCATCAATTGGGTATTGTTGGAAATTCATTAATGCATTAATTGAGCACTCATTTGCCATTTGCAAATATCTTATTAGACAACATGTATTTCAATGGATTGAGTCATGTAGGGTGGCGTATGAAGGCGTGAAATTGAAACTAGAACTAAGATACCGATTCTAAAGGCACCCAAAAGAGTGAAAGTTTTCTATATCTTTATAGCACCAATAGTGCATATTATAATTTTTTTTCTATCCCAAATTTGGGAGGCATAGCTTTATCCACTTATTGCTTTTGATAGCTGAAAGCTAGATACTTCCAAACTCCACTATATTTACCTTGAGAATTTATATTTGGCCGCAATATTTTCCACCAAACAATTTAGGCATTATATTATTTAACTTTAATAAGCTTAAGCCCTACTATATTTAGGAAGCAATTTTGTATCTTTCTTTCTTGAAAATGTCCAATGATTCAACTTGACTTACAAAGGCTATCAAGATTGCTAGATATGCTAGTTAATTCCATATCTAGAACATCCATATTTAGAGCAACACTACCACCAAGGTACAATTATTTGGTGGAGCAAAGGGTATAGAGTTGCAACTTGGTTGGATGGCACTTTTACGTGGATATTAAGATCTATTGCCACCTTTGGCATAGGATTTGTGGGAGCCTTTGCTCGACAGCCAAGAGCCATGGACTACTTATTGCTTCAAGTGTTTCAAGTTGAATGTTATGGCTACCTCTCACATAGATGTATGAGCTCTTGAACCTACGAGTGTAGTGAGCTTACCTTGATGCCTGATTGAGTAGCCTCCTCCCTTGAGCACTGTGATAGCTCCACGATCCAAGATGTGAGCTCAAGCAAGCTCAATCCTCTACCTCTAAGCTCCATCCTTCGTAGTCACCGTGCGGGCAAGACGAGAGAAGAGAAGAGAAGAGAAGAAGAGAGGAGAAGATGGAGAGCTTCTCCACCATGGTCCCTCACCCTCACTCACTCACTCACTCACTCACTCACTCACACTCTCACACTCCCTCTCTCAAACACAAGCACAAGCACAATCAAGGAGGAGAGAATAAGAGAATAAGAGAGCCACTTTAGCCACGCACCAAGAATGAGCCTTTCCATTCACTTTTTGACTTTTATATGTGTCCTCGTCTACTTGGGCACCCATCCCCTTTTTTACATGATTGGCCATCTTAGCCAAAGTTTTGTTTTCTAATGTCTTCCTTCTTTTCATGGTTCTTTTGTTCTTGCACTTTTACATTTGCAATTTGCACAAGAGGGAGCTTGGTGCTTTTTAATTATAAAATGAATTACATTGCGCCCTGCATTTTCCTTGCTATGATTTTGTGCTTCTTGCTAGAATATTTAGTGCACCTTGCTAGAATCTTCAGTGCACCTTGCTAGAAGATTCAGTGCTCTCCTATGTTTTTTCTGAGCTTGCCTTCTCTTCCTTTTTTCTCATATGGCTAGAATGAGCTTCTCTATTCACTTTTTGACTTGGGCTTCCTTGGGCTTCCTTGGTCTTCCTCTACTCCTTCTGTATGGTCCGTAACATGTTTGTAACATTACCCCCCTCCTAGTCGAGTGCCAATTCCATAGCACTTGCTAGTAAGGGCTCGGTTGGCTCTGAAGATTGACCTTGTGGGTTTGTGATAGGGCTTTTGTGGGGCTTGGACATGGGAGAGAAGCAAGTCAAAATGGTTGAGGATGTGGAGGCCAATGGTATTTTGAGTGGTTGGCGGGGGCCTCCAATGCCAGTGGTTGGTCACAATCGCATTTACCTGAAAAGAAAAAGAAAAGTGCACTACACCTAGAGGGGGTGTCTACCTCATCGTGTGGTGCATTTTTTTCATGCTAGTGCAATTGGGAGCTGGTTTGAAGCTTGGGGTATTGTCTCACACTTGAGGACCCATTGCATGTATGGGAAAAGTATGGTGAGTGTGGCTTAGGGAGAAAGTCTAACCATATGCAAGTGTGACCTCCCTAGGTGTGTCCCACCCTTGAGGTGCCCTAAGCATGAAGTGGGGAACAAAATGGGTTAGGGGGTTATACACAGAGCGAGTTGACCAAGGCCACCGGTCGTGCCTAACTTGAGGACCCCTAGGTGCAGTGATTGTGGCACTCATCAAGTGAGATCTTATTTTCCCTTCTTGCTCTTGTCTTTTTTTCCCGGATTAAAAGTGCGCGAGGAGCTAATCCTTGGATTGTAGATCATGAGAGGGGAGGCTAGGGGATTAAGCCATTAACTAAGGAGGCTTCTACTTTGCATATAGTCTTTTGAGTCCATTCGTATACTCAAAGTAGGTGTTGACAAAAATGGATGACTACATTAGTGAATCCTCATGCTTGTCCTAGTAGCCTCTTCCTTCTTTCCTTGGCCTCCTTTTTTTTTTCTTCAGTCATTGCATCTTCAGGTCACATCTTGTTGTGCTTAAGGTCTTGAAGATGGTGGTCATGGAACTTGTTCCTCCTTAAAGTCTAGCCGCTCCACCTCTTGGAGTGTCAGCCATGTCCTTTAGTAAATGCTCTCGTTGCACCTGTTGGCTCAAGTTGGTTTTTTCTCCTTGTGTTTGGGCACATAGTCCATGCCTTATGACTCTGTGGGCAATCTCCAGCTTCCTCTTTAGAGTTTCAACGGCCTCCTTCTCGTTTGAATATATGATGTCCAAGATGGTGCTGAGGAAGATGCATTGTTGGGCTTCCAATCTTGTGGTTGTGGCCTTTGCCCTACTCTCCACAGGGGCCGCTATAATTGGCTCTTGGTCCCTCCACTTTTGACTTGCTTTCTTTTTTCTTCTCCTCCTCTAAGTACTCGATCTCCCTTTCCAACCTCCCTTGCTCCTCGATCCCCATTAGTAGTTTATATCTCATTTCCTCTACCTCTCTTTGATGCTCTTCCCCTATGTGAGCTCTCTCTACTTCTCCTACTATAAGTTGGTCCATGGCTTCTTAAACTCTTCTCATTTGATCTGCCAGGTTCTCATGTTGCAAGATGAGTAGCTTGTACTACCTTTGTAAGCTGATTAGCTATTGTGCTTCTTTTGCGAACCTTGCTTGCCACTTGTCTTTGTCTCTTTCTTTTGCAACCTTTAGCTCTTGTATCTCTTTTTGATAACCTGAATCCTCTCCAATTGAAGGGCTTCCATTGTCTCTCTTTCCACTTCCAGTTCAACCACCACTACAGTTTTCTTTTCTTCCTTAGGCCTCTTCAGCTATGGATGTGACGGTTGGGGTAGTAGGCATGAGAACTGCTTGGATTGGATATAAAGGGCTCTTGCCCTTGCCCTCCATTGTTGGTGACGCTGTAGTTTCTGGCACTTGGGCACTAGTGCTTGGGCCTTCTTCTCCTTGCGGGCTCATGGCAGCCAACTCCTCTTGTATGGAGGGTTGTTCTACCAACATGCATATTGCTAGAGTCATGTCTTCATCTTCCTTTCTTCGTAGCTTATCTGATTCTTCTTCTGCTCTCCTCTTCCTCTCCTTCAGCTCTCTTACACTCCCCTTGGATCCTTTGCAGTTTGGCTTCTTCCTTCCTCCGTCTCTCTTATTTAGCCTCCTTTGAATCTTTTTGTGCCTTCTACAAGTCGGCCTTTTCTTTTTTTGTCAGTCTCTCCCTGGCTTCTTACTGCCGCTTCTCAAGAGCCTTCTCCTTTGACTTTTTAGGCCCTCTATGGCTAGATTGTGTCTCCTGTTCTTCTTTCTCACTTACTATTCTTTCACTGGACTATTCCTACTCCTAAGGCAGTGTCCTTTCGAGTGTCTCTCCTACTTCTTCTTTTCCTACCACCTCTCCCATTGCCTGCTAGATGAGGGTCGTTAGTATTCCACTGAACCTCACGAATGAGGCTTTTGTGGCAGGTTTCTTTCTTTCTGTTCCAGCTTTTGATATTGGGGACTCTCTGATGGTTGGCTTACTCCTTGAGGCTAGTGCTCTCGAAAATTAGTCACTCATAGCCATTCTAGTCAATTTCATCGGGCAATGGATTGCCAGGCTCTCCAACAGAGACACTCCAACCTTGTCCATGAGCAAGTTGTACCTCTGGCTTGAAAACAATGTACGGATGACTTTGGCATGGAGTCTCACTTCAAGATCGGGGATATCATGGATGTTGATTCCATCGTTTGTTAGGCCTTGGTCTTTGTTCATGTTAAGCATGGGATAGACATCCTTTTGGTCTCCTCTCCACCTTGGGTGCTAACGCCAGTGCCTTCTCCACCAAGGCTTTCCTTAGCTCTACTTGCACCTGTTTGGCCTCTTCACCCTTGCCCATAGTCATGATGTCGCATGCTCTATCTAAGCTATAGGTTCTCAAGGACTCTATGCACCGATTTTAGTTGGCCTCATGCCCAACTTCTTGACGTACTTTGCAAGGTTGCATTGTTCTACGATCCTTCTAACTACTTCCTCTGGGAGAGGGGTAATAGCACCGCCCTGGAAATCCTCGGGTTACTAGCAGTAGCAATCCTTGTGCATTGCTTGAATGAGAGAGATTCGATACAAAGAGGTTCAATAGATTTAGCAAGACTTCTTCATAGGGGTACCGCAGTCAAAGAACCAGCAATAGATTTTTCTCAATTCTCTTATTCTATTCCTATGCCAATGGAATTCTAGAAGGATGGAAAAAAAGGAGTCAACCACTACCTTGTCAACATTATGAATGATCCTAAACTTTAGCTGATTATAGGCCTGATTCTCGAGGGTGATGTCTTATTGTCTTCTCTCTTCTTCCGTGAACGGAAGTCAATGGGTAAGGTCTTGTTGTCCTACCATTTCTAGCTCTTGTTACAACACAGCAAGCTTCCATTAGCTCATTTGCAAGATCGGTTTCTATATAAGAAGACAGAGGGATTGTAACACAATTTTCACTTTAAGGAGTTCATTCATTCCAAGGTGAGCATTGCCTCCTTATTCTTTTTCAAGTTTAAAACCACCTTTCAATTTTAAGGTTACCTTATTGTTTCATTTCCGTCCCTGTTTTGTTCATTTTTTGGTGTTTTGATTTTCAATTGATTTCCACCTTATTCCCTTCCCCCCAAGAATGATGTGAATGATGAGCAAAGATGGGCCATCAAAACCTCTCAGTACGACCCAACTTATGTAGCTCCCACCTCCTATATAGGGTATTGGCCATTTCTCAAAACTGACCTCTAGAAGAGCATGTCATGACCCACCCCTATTGAGATCACAGCCTTACGAGGAAGAGCTACACATTGCCAGCAGAATTGACTCCAATGACTTTCTAATAGATGTCCTCACCTACATCACTCACGTAGGCATCCGACCTCGACATGGACCATTATGCTTCCTTGCACTACATCCCCCACTTCTATTCCTGGCTCATGCGGATATGAGGCACCCTAAGCAAGCATTGAATGCCCTTAACCCTTCAACCATAATCCTTTGGAAGGAATAATTTGGGAACCCTCTTTTCCCATTGAAGCTAGAGAGCATACCATTTTCGCAAGAAAGAGCAGTCATTGTTGGCTAGGGTTTTCAACTCTTCAATTTCTTGGTTTGTGGCAAAGACCATGCTCTTGTCATAAGATGTGATGGGTCATTGTTTTTTTGCTTGCTCGCGAGAAATTCCGTCAATCATTAATGCTTTAGCTATTGTGGTGGCCTTAATGAACACGATTTCTGATTCCTCCTTGGAGCAAGGCAATGTATGCACTTTTGTTGCTAGAGGCTCTTCTAGAAGAGGTAAGTCTAATCGCTCATAGATTTTGGCAAGCATGATAAATGTAGCATCCAAACGTCGAATGCAAGTGACGAAGTCCTCCCCTATATTTTCAGCTAAAGGCCAAGGTATGAATCACCACTCATAAGAGGGTCTAGGGCATGCACGCAGTTGGGGTTTGACTGGAGTAGACAACATAGCGACTGCGTCTGTGACATCAATTGATCTTGAGGGTGCGGTTTAGCCTTGTGTGCCATAGGTGTGATTTGTGATGCTAATGCTTGTGATGCCTTTGGGACACTAGCAATGGTAGGTTGAGGTGGGTTGGAAGCAGTAAGCTACAGTTTCTATTGGTAGATGTGTTGAAGCTCTGCATGCTAAGTAGTTTTGGGCTCTATAGGCTTCGCTACCTAAGTCTCTTATGGTTTTGGTTCCTTAATTCTGGCGTGAGCTTGTGTAGGTAAGTTTGAGGGTTGCACTTGAGTGGTGTCCTTAACCATCTTGGCTTTAGGTACCCATATCCAGGTATTACCCTCATAACAGCCTTGTGCTTGTAATAGGGTTTTAGGGAACCATCACAACTTGATTGTTCGCCTCCTTTGCCTATAATATCATCTGTGCCTCCTAGTCCTTGAATGTGAGTTTTTAGCAATGTGAGGTCATGTTTGCATATTTCTGTGTGGTAGTCCTTGGTGTTTAGGCACCCATTTGAACTTGGGCTCATTTTCCTTGCATGAACTCTCTCGATGCATTGTTGGTGTTAAGGCTTGGAGAGTCATGATGAGTCATGACCCCCCTCTGAGACTGGGTTGTTGGTCCCTTTGTCGGTGGCTTAGTAGGCTTTGATGGAGCTGCACTGCCCTTATTGAAAGCTATCACAATGCGTTAATGTGTTGTGACTTGTATTCGACATTGCAATGTGCCTGCTTCTTAAATGTGCATCCTAACTTTGATTCCTTACCCGCATCCTTTGTGTTTGGTAACACATTAAAAAAGACCATGGGTATGCTCTAAAACTCAATAGAGACTACAACTTTGCACTTTCCCAAAACTACGTATGATTGACCCCCAAATGGGCTAATTTTAGCATTCTCAAGTTATAGTTATGGTCGACCAATGAGAGTCCAATGATCATGAGTCAGGATATTAAAGGCATACCCCTCATCGATCAACGTGTTGAAAGTATGCGGTTGTTGGGTGGTAACCATTATGCATAGGTAAGTGGGTGCTACTACTTCCTCATCCTCGTCCTCCATCTTTGTAACTATGGCAACTCATACATTGATAGGGGACTCTAGCATCAAAGGCTCATGCATGGATCTGTAGGAGGATAGTACTTCTTTATGCAGCTACCGTTGAAGAAGCCTATGCCCTCTTCGTCTAGGGTTTTGTTTCTACATTGTTGGTTCAGCTGATCGTGCTGACCCTAAAAGGCCCTAATCCCATAAACTTCATCTTTTGTTTATGGCCTTTCATTGAGTACAACAATACTGGGTCACCCTGGCTAAAGTCTCACTGCTTGACATGCTTGTTAAACCAACTCTTGCATTGTGCTTTTTCACAAATTAGTGCATGGGTAGCTAGAAGTCAGGTCTCTGATAGGCATTCTAACCCAACTAGGTATTCCGTCCATGTCTCATTTCCATCCCATCTCCTTGGATGGCTACCCTCGGGTTAGGGATAAAGAATTCCACTAGCAGAATGGCTTCAATGCCGTACATCAACTTAAAGGGAGTCTTCTGTCCCACATCCATTTTATAGGCTATTGGATATGCCCATAAGGTTACCATTAGCTTGTTGTCCTAGTCATTACGTGAAGCAGAGACTGCCTTGGTTAGGACACTCACTAAGATCTTATTTGCGGATTCGGCCTAGCCATTTTCTTGAGGGTAGTAGAGTGAAGATTTCCTATGGATGATCAGGAAGGTAGACAAGAGGTGGGCAATCACTTCGTTGTTGAAGTGTATACCTTGGTCACTAACTAGTTCAATGGGGCAGTCAAATCGTGAGATCACCTGCTCCCAAAGTAACTTGGTCATGGTCCTAGCGTCATTTTTTCTAGTGGCTCGTGCTTCTATCCACTTTGTGAGGTAATCTCTGGCAACTATGATATACTTGGCCTGCGAATATTTTGCTCCAAGACTAATCAGCCTAATGAAGTCAATCCCCCCTTTTTCGAATAGTTGCCTGATGATTGGGATTAGCTCCATCATGTCCTTGCAAATGGAAATCTTGATCCATTGGCACTCATCACAGTACTTCACAAATCATGCTACATCACGGAAAAGTGTGGGCCACCACAGTTGAGATTGCAGCACCTTGTTCTGCGTTGCCGTGTCTTTGGTGAAGTATCCTCTAGCAATTCCGTCATGTGCTTCCACAAGTATGCCATGCATCTCATGTTCATATATGCATCATCACAGTAAGCCGTCTTGTCCTAATCTATAGAGCTAACCGACTATTAGATGGTAGGGCTATATTTTGAGGATGAGTCAGCTAAGCTGAGCCTTCTCGATAGGTCTTTCAGGTAGTCAGTGCTCTAACACCTAGACTATGTCGTCTACCCAGTATGGTGTCAAGTTGGCTCTAAATAAATCCTTCGTGCTAGACAAGTTAAAAAGATGCGCATCTGGTAAATTGTATTTGTTACCCTATCCAACGACTTCTCCATGGGGGTATGCGAGGCATGTGGTCGGCCATGTAGTGCTACTTCCCTTTATGTACAACCACGAAGAAGTCAAATTCTAGCAAAAGTAGCAGCCATCTAGCTATGCATCTAGTAGCACAAGGTTTGTTTACAAGATACAGCAGAGTTTGATGGTCTACAAAGAAAGTGAAAGGCATAGCTAAAAGATAATGCCAAATTTTCTTCACAGCAAACACCATGGCCAAACCTTCTCTCTCTGTGGTAGAATAGTTCATCTTAGTGTCCATGAGTTGTCTGCTAGCAAAGTTCGTTGGATAGTCTAGGTTGTGTTCATCATCAGGCTAGCACAAAACAACTCCCATACCAAACTTCAAGGCATCAATATGTACGTGGAAGGTCATGGTCCATTTTGGGGCTCTTAGGATTGGCGCAGTTTTCAAAACCTTCTTCAACTCTTTGTATGCACATTTGCATTCCTTGGTCCATTCAAATACTATCAACAATTTGTAGAGTGGTCTAGTGATTAGCACATAGTTCAACATGAATCGCTGATAGTACCATGTATGTCCTAGGAAGCACTAAACTCCCATATATTTGGTTGGCGATGGAAGGTCGACAATAATCTTGACTTTTGAGAAGTCGGTGGCAATGCCATTCTTCGACACTAGGTGCCCCCCCAATATGCATCCATGTTTCACCCAAAAATGGCACTTAAGGGGGGTCAATGAGAGACAATACAATTTGCATCATTCAAAGACTGTGCAAAGTTTGTCTAGGTATTCCCTCCAACTTGAGTGCACGCACAGATCCTCAATGAACACTTCTAGCTCTCGTGCCTAAGCATGTCCTTGAAGATAGCACGCATGAGCCGTTGGAACGTGGCTGGTGCATTTGTCAGCCCAAACGGCATGACTATGTAGGCAAAGAAGCCCCATTTGATAGCGAATGTAGTCTTATGCCTATCATTAGGATGCACTTGCACCTGATTGTAACCTAAGAAGCTGTCCAAGAAATTGTAGTCTTCTTTGCCAGTCACTCTTTTGAGCATATGCTCCATGCACAGTAATGGATACTTGTCTCTCTTCGTAGTAGCATTAACTTTCTTATGATTGACGCTCTGATGTTTATGTTCTTCTTCAGGACAATTACAATGGGAAAAACCCAATCCATGTGCTCAATTTCATAGATGAATCCAGCTCTTAATAGCTTTTCTATCTCCTCCTTGGCTGCATAAGCATGCTTGGGATTCATCAGATATAGGGTTACTACTTAATAGGTGTTGCATCTAGTGTCATGGGGATATTACGAGTCACCACACTTAGATCTACCCCCTTCAGCTCGTCGAGGAACCAAGTGAATATGTCTATGTACTCTCATAGGAGTGCAATGAGATTTACTTCTTCCTACTCGGTCAAGCTGTTGGAAATGAAGATAGATCGAGCTTCTCCCCTTCCTTGGCCAAGTCTACCTCCTTGACTTTGGCAGGCCCTTCTACGAGTCCGTTTGCTTGTCCTTGCCTCTTGCCACCCACCAAGATCACTACCCTATCGCCCTTCTTGAACTTCGTGAATCGCTTTGGTAGATCTTGTGGCTTTTTTTGCTCCTCAACTTTTGACTCCCTAGGTTATCTCTTTCTCTTCTCCCTGATCCTTCTACATCTTAGGTGGACTAGTAGGTCCCTCTTGGTGCATTTGGTCTTAGGTGGTCGGGGTATTTCAAGTTCACTGTCTAAGATTACTTATAACTCGGAATTGAACTCTTTGTCTTCACTAGAAGAGGGAGTTTCTCCTGGTGGTCGTAGCTCTGAAAGTGATCCCATTCTAAAAATTGGTATGCCACTTGGTTGGGTGAGCCCTACTCATTCGTGACCAATTGTCCCTAATTGTTCCAACCACGTGCGATCATATTCCGTTTGTATGATTCCTTTCTTGATTTTAAAGGTATCTCCCTTCCACGAGTTGGAATCTGCTTGTATTTGCTCAATCATGTGTCCATTTATGTCATACTCTATTGTGTCAATCTCTCCTTCACTCTCTTCATTAAAGGAACAACAGTCTTTGTACTTGTCATCTGAATTATCCTCCTCTAACTTCTCGTCATCTCCTAGGTTTCCATGCCTTCCTTCTCTCTCGTATGTGACTAAGGCCCACTTGCACATTAGGTTCAGATCATGTAAGTTGGTCCATTTCCACTTAGGTTTGTCCATGAGATCTTTGAGGGGTTTAAAGTTAGCAATTGGGTTTGTACATAGCTTGTTTGTCAAGTACTCTAAGATCTCGTGGAGTTTTGGCTTGTTGTTCGAGGCATGGAACATGATAGGGGTGGTCCGACTACAAGAGTGGCTAGTCATCATGCATAATGGTACCAAGGGCTCCCTCGTGGGCTCACCAGCTGTCTTGATAGCTTGCTCATATTTTTCCTCATTGTCCAAGAATGGCAGATTGTTGGTGGCTATCACATGCATCCAATCTTGCTCATCATCAAGGCTAGGGATACATTTCGTTAGCGGCCTGTAAAAACTTCCTAGCTTGAGCATCACCCTTCAGTATAACAGGGAGATGCCGTTCAGGCTGACCTGGCATTGTCTTTCATGTGTCCATCTCTACTTTTAGTGCTTCATTTTTTTTCTCAAAAAGATTAGACAGTCGCCCTAGTCTTCTATAACTCATGTGTTCCGCATCTAGGGTTTAGCCAGCAAGATGTCATAGTTGACTCCCTTTATGACAATGAAGTCAACTGAGAACTAGACTCATGTGATCTTCAACGGCCAATTCTTCATTCAACACTTTGAATGACCTAACTTTTGTCCCATTGGCTAGTGTGAACCTAGCATTCTCGATAGGCAGGTTACTCCAAGCTTGGGAAACCACGTGGCTAAGTACACTGACTCCAGTTTCGTGTTCACTATCCCTTTCATTATGGTGTCTCCTAGTGCTAAGAGTGGAAAAATTGTGTGCATTTTTGTGCCCGCCCAAAAGGCATTAACGTGTAAGGACTTGGGCCTTGAGTGTAGCATCAAGCTAGGTATCTGAGTCACTACACTATGGTCATGTAGGTCAGTTGCCTCTTGCCTAGTTGGTCCTTCCACCCACTTCTTCAACTCCTACCACAACATTAGGAGCTGCCTAAGCATGTCTCCTAAGTGCAAAGTCAGGGGTTGTCACTAGTGTCCTAATAAGGTTGTCAACTACTTGCTGCCCTCCTAATTCCATGTTTCTTGTCCAATGGCTCTGGCTTGTGGCACTTAAGCTTTGTCTATGCGGTTCTGCTCGAGCTGCAGATGCATCTCTTCACTTCAGTTGCGTAGGTAAAACTGGCATTCTCACACTAGAGAGCTCATCGGTTTCACCTTCTAGAATGGGGTCGGCATCCTTCAAGTTCTCTTAGGCTTCTCTCACCCACTCCTTAACCTTATTTATGGCTTCAAGTTGGCGTTTGGGCTGGGGTACTCCCCAACCTTGGCACTCCCATTTCCCACAATCTTCAAAGCAAATGTTTCCGCTTCTACATCTGTGACCTTTTTCCTGGTGGTTAGAGTCGTGGCATTGTCTGTCTTAAGCGTGTTCTTCGCTTTGGTTCTCTTCCTCCTTCACCTACAACTTCTCTTCTCGATTGAGGCTGCATCAAGGTTACAAGGCCTAGGCAATGATATGCCGACCTACTTTGTCTATGCTCGGGTCATAACATGCAATGGGATACACGTAGCCTCTCCGTTGAGTGTTTCAACTACGAACAGTCCCAATGGTATTGATGGCACAATTGCCAAACTAGAGGGTGGTTTCCATCTAGGGCAATCAGCAAATAGTAGGGTGATTTTGCACTCTCGGCATCTAAGATCGGCCTTCTCTCGATTGGCTTGCTCCTTTTCAGGGTAGCGAGTCGAGACATGGCTTGGATGGCCACATGTCTAACATGCTATGGGTCTAGGGTTTTGAGTTTCTCCTAAGCCTCTTCCTCTTCCTCTACCTAAGGCCATAATTGGTACTAGTCTATAGTCCATCAATATTTGATTTCCTTCTTCATAGAATCTTCCTCTAGGGGTTCTTCCACCAAGTGCACTAGGGCTTCACTCGGTGGATGGGTAACGATGGATAGGAGGTCTAGGGATCCTTGTAGGGTTGATATCTGTCCTTGGCAAAACTGGCTTTGATTCATTGGACATGGGGAGTGCCAAGGGGGTTCCCCTTCCCAAATAGGGTTGTCTACCCCCTAGATAGTAAAGTTGCATGTAAGATTGCTGGTAAGGCAACCGTCTTGGCAACCGAAAGTGCATGGTATCATGCCCGAATCTTCCACAATTGGCATAAGGTCTTGTTCTAGGGTCGAGGCATTCAGATGGTGGGTGATTTCTGCCCACAGTGTACACACTACATGTGGGGTTGCATCAATCTTTTCATTGACTCTTGCAGTCTAGCCACCTCCGCTTTTAGATCGCTTGGGTTTGGTCAATATTCTTTCCTTTCTCCCATTCGCCGGCAACTACTCATTCACTAGTTGCTACCACTCCCTCAATGTTCCTAATTGCATTGCTACCCTGTTGTGCCATCTGAGAGCTTCTCTCCCTAAGCAAGTCATCTACTTGGATAGATTCCTGGAAGACTCTCTCAAGCACATCTCTCCATATGTTTGAGTTGCTTGCCATGGCCTTATATAGCTCTTCGTTGCGGATCCCGTTAATGAACACAATTGAGATCACTCTCTCATTGGTCACTCAATTGCACATATCCTCTTATAGAGGCTCCTCATATGGGTAACGTAGTCTTCTATGTCCTCCTTGTTCTTCTAGCTAACGTTCATTAGCTTAATGATGAGGTTATTGAAATATCCTGCCTCCAAGAATCTCTTCATGAAGAGATCTTTCAACTAGGTGAATTCATTGCTCTCAGTGTTATCTAGGCTGGTGAACCAAGTCCATCCCTTGTCTCCTAGGCACATCCTAAATGCTTATGCTTGTTGAGTGGGGTCTGTGAGATTATTCGCCTTGCACACTTGCTCAACAAAGCTATAAGGGTCACTCCCATCTTGGTATTTATCGAGCTGTTTTGCCACCATGGGTATTTTACTTTTGGCTTCTGGCATTTGGGGTGACTCCCAACCTAGCTAACAATGATGCTATCAATACTGCCCCACTTTGCTCAATGCTAATAGTGTCTAGCAATCTCTTGGTGAGTAGCTCGCTTAGTGTAAGATCAACTTCCAGAACTTTGTCCCTATCACCATTGCCTCCCGTTCTATTCCTCCTCGATATGGCAAAGATCCTATTAATCTCGTTGAGTTTCCTCTCATGACGTAGCCTCTGAGCCTTTTGCTCCTAACTATATTTTGCCATGCATTTCAATGCCATCCGTGCCAGTCTCCTCTCTTCCTCAAAGGTGGCTACAACGTCTGCCAACGACCTTTAGTGGTGCGCTATCCTAGTTTGCTAGTCGTATTGTGTGACAAGTCATCCCCTTTTTTTACATGACCGGCCATTGTGGCAAGGTACTTTCTCTATTTCCCTCTTCTAGCCTTATGCCTCTAGCCTACACCCGTCTAATACTTTACAATTAGGAGGAAGCCTAGCACTCTTTTACACGAGCTTTTGAAGTTTTTTTGAGGCACCTTTCATTTAAAATTACGCTTTGGCCCCAGCTTAGCTTTAGAGGTCGCCTGCATGTCTTTGCTCTTTTTCCATCCTCTTCCTGCTTTTTCATTCATTTTTCCGCCTTCTTGACTTGGGGTTAACATTACCCCCCTCCGAGACGGGTGCTAGTCCCATGGCACTCTTGGCTGGTGTTGGGGTTTAATAGGTAGTTGGCAAAGTAGTCGTGTGAGGGTAAACTCGGGTGCTCATGGAAGCTTGGTAATGAGGTTTGTTGGAGAAGCCAAATGGATAGCAAGTGGATGACAAGGGCCTTCGAAGTCAGTGGTTTGTCGCCTTTGTGATGCCTAGAAGGAAAAGGTGCAGCGCTCTACCTAAGGGGGGTGTCTACCTTATTGTGTAGTGTATTGTGCTCATGCTGGTGGAATGGGGAGTTGGGTCTAACCACAGTCTAGCCTGGGTGATGTCCCACACTTGAGGACCCCATTTGTGCAAAGGGAGGTGCGGTGCCAGTAGCTTAGGATGACAGGTCTAACCATGGGCGAGTGTTACCTCCCTAGGTATGTCCTACACTTGATGGGCCCTAAGCGTGAAGTGGGGGAGAAAAAAGGGCTAGGGGGTTAGGAGTGGAGCCAACCAACCGAAGCCACCGCGTACGTCTAACTTGAGGTCCCCTAGGTGCAGTGATCGTGCTTTATGTGGTACTAAATGCTTCTACAAGTGAGTTGTTTTGTCCATTCCATGTGTAATGTTCTTCTTGCTTTTCCTTTCATGCTTTTTCTCTTCTCTTTTTTTTAAATATAAATATGAATAGGATTACACTAGTAGAATGACAACCAGTGCCTAATTCTCCTCGTCTGATGGCGGAGAAGGGGGTTGGATGGATTTGCTCAAAAATTGATAGCTTTGCATGTATCCTTTCAGATTCATGTGGACGCGGAGGGAGGTGGTGGAGAGGAAAGGATGATTGCATCTAGTGAAGTGGCTGTCGTTCATATCTTCTAGGAGAGCTAGGCAAAAAGAGGGGATGAGGTTAGCCCTCATCATCAGACGTGCCATGGCATAGCTGTCGATGGCGTTAGGGTCAAAGAAGAGGGGAGGCAAGCCATGTTCTTATGGGGTTGGGTCCTGCTTAAGTAATAACTTAAGTAACCTAAGATAATTACATGGATCTTTTTCTCTTTCCTGCCACTCCCAAATTACCAGCTCTGCGTGGGATCCAACAGGGATGTCATTAGGGCATGGTGGGAGAGGTGCGAACGGCTGCACATTAACTGGTCTGGCTCTTAGTTGCTTCCTGGTTTCTTCCACTAAATTTCTCCGTCTTTCCTTGAGTGTGGCTTGTCTCTCCGTAGATGGACCAACTTGTTGTTGCTCTTGGGAATGCAGTGGGGGGTTGTGGGATCACCTCTTCTCTGAATCTCCCCATATCAAATGCAAGCTCAACCTCCTGCCCCTGCCGATCTTCTTGTTGTGCTCCTTCTTCAAAGCCCATTGCGTCAATTTCCTGGGGGGTTAGGCCGGCTAGTAGCATGTACTTTCATTGCTCTTCTAGGCTCAGCCTAACCTCTGTAGGTTGGGGTGGCATCTGCAGCCCTGCGTGCAGAGCTCTGCATGAGATGCTGAGTTTTTTCTGTACCACCTCCAATCACTCCTTTTCCTCTGGGTGGGTGGTGTCCATTAGTGTGTTAATGAAGGCCTTTTGCTGGGCGCTGAAGGCTATCTAGGCGGCTTCTCCTTTACTCTCTTCGAGGATTTTTTCTTTCTCCACCAAAGCGAGGCACTGTGCCAGTGTCTTCACCCTTTTTTTGTTCTGCACTACCCATTCCTCTGCTCTCTTGTTCATTTCTTCCATGCTCTCTCCCTGCTTCTATACCAGGGTTACGAGCCTTTGTTCTTGGTCTTTCACTTCCCTACTCATGTTCTCTTGCTCTTTCTTTCCCAAGTGTAGCTCATCGGCGATCTCCTTTTGCTGCTGCTCCCTCTCCTGCTTTCTCTCCTCTTCTTTGGCATTCAATTCCTCCATATTTTCTTGATGTTGGAATTTTTTACTCCAATTCCCCATGTTGCATCAGGAGGAGCTTATACTCTTTCTGCATCTGCACAAATTCCTGATTTTCATCCTCCAGCCGCCGCTGCTTATAGCTCTCCTCCATGTCCTCCTTGGCCTTCAATTCCTGTTTGAGATCAAAGATCTCTCGTTGTTGCATGGCTATTGTGCAGGTCTTTTCAAGCTGGAATGTAGCTACCGACTCCTTTTTCGCCACCAACTCAGCCACCGCCATCTTCTTTTCCTCCTTAGCCTTCTCTAGTTGGGAGAGCAGATCGGTGACGTACTCGTCGTAATTGGCCTGTGGTGTCACTGTTGTGTGGATTGGAGTGGTCGAGGCCTCCACCTTCTGACATTTCTGGTCCTGTTTTGACTCAGTATATGCGGCTAGTCTCTTTTGCCACGTAGCTGTAGTCTCCGTGCTCTTTCCCTCGGCCATTTCTTTATTAATAAAATACTGCATCCATGCCACGAAGTTGGAGACCTCTGCGCTAGTGGGGATGCTAGGGGTGAGGATGGTTGGTTCGGTGGGAGGCACCATGAGGGTAGGGATAGGATGGATAAGGGCCTTGCCTTTGCCTTCAAGGACAGCGAGCGGTGTGATTTCTAGTACTTGCGTGCTAGAACCAGGCCCTTCTTTCCTCAACGGGCTCCAGGCTCCCAGATCATCGGCCCTGCTCTGCTGCTCGATTGACCGACGTGTAGCTTTGGCCAAGTCCTCCTCCTCCTTCCTTCTCAGTTCCTCTTCTTCCTCGGCAACTCTTCTTTGCCTTTCTTCTTCAGTTTTCCTGTATTCTTCCTCCAATTTCTCTTTTTTTTCCTGTTCTTTCATTTTCCTCTTCTCAGCCTCCTGTTTCGACACCTTTTTAGCCTTGTTGACTTCTTCCTTTGCTTTTTCTTCTTCATGTTTCTTCTTCTTCTCCCTCTTCTCGGCCTTCTTGAGGGATTCTCTTTTTGCCTTCTCCAAATCCTCTTTCTCCTTCTTGTGGCCTTCATTCTGCTTCTTTTTCTTTTGTGCCGTCTTCTTCTTGGGTTTCTTGGCCTGCTTTTTGCCCGATTGTTTTTCTTGTTCCTGCCCTCCTTATCACTCTTGGTCCTGTCAACTGGACCTCTCTTGGTCTTGGTGAGGGGGTGACCTGTCAGGTGTTTCTCCTTCTCCTTCTTCTGCACCTTGTGTCTCCTTCACTGCCTCCTAGATGAGTGCAGTCAAAATGCTTCCATAGGCAATGAATGAGGCCTTGGACGAAGCCTTCTTTCTTTCTGTGGCATGGGGACTCCCCACCACCTGTTGGTGTACTTCCTAAAGCTAGTGCTTTAGCCGCCTGGTCAATGGTTTTGCATACATATCCGTTCCAGTCGACTTCCTGCAAGGTGTGAGCTACTACATTCTCCAGCACAAGTACATTGATTCAATGCATTAAGGCGTTGTAGCGTTGGCTGGAGAAGAGCGCGTGCACTAGCTTTGCTTGTAGTCTTGCTTCCGCATCAGGAATGTCCTAGATGCTGATGCCATCATTAGTTAGCACATCCTCCTTTTTCATTTTCAGCATGGCATACGCATCCCTCTTCTGCTTTTTCTCTATCTTCGGCTCCAATCCCAATGCCTTCTCCACTAAGGCTGGGTTTAAGTGAACCTACACATATTTAGCATTTTCTCTCCTTCCCACCACCATGGTGCCACACTCGTTGTCAGGGTCGTATGTCCTAAGAAACTCCACACACTTCGTGTGGTCAGGCTCTTGCACAAATTTCTCGAGATACTTGGTGAGGTTGCATTGCTCGATGACTCTCTTGGTTGCTTCCTCCTTGGCCATCACACCCTCTACGTTATGAATGGTTCGGAACTTGAGCTTGCGGCTTTCAAGGGTGATGCGGTATTGCGTTCTTTCCTCCTACGTGAACGGAAATCGGTGGGCGCGGTCTTGCTGCGACATCTTTTGTTTCTGTCATGATCCCAAGTTTCCATTAGTGCTTCCAAATTAATAATTCAGTGAAAAAATCATAATTAAAAAGAAAGACTCTATATGTTTATTAAATGAAAGCATTAAAATCCCATCCAATGTAGAATCTTCCCTTCAAACTTTAACTTTTTTGCCCTTTATTTCAAAGTTCTCGTGCCATTTTTCCTACCTCGCTCCTTGTTTACGTGTTTATGCATTTCACCTCAACCGCCTCCCCTTCCCGCTCGAGAAGAATCCTTCCTAGGATTGAAGGTTAGGGGGTCAGGGGCATTCTGCAATGGGTCTAGGAGTTACTGGCATAGGAACCAAGTGTAGAAATGAGGGTTGTACTCTAACTTAGCTTCACGGTTTAGATCAAAAGGTCAAGTGCCCATGTGTGTGATGTAAGTGAGAACATCTATTAGAAAGTCACCAAAGGCGACGTGTCTAGCAATATGTAGCTCTTCCTCAGTCAATAAGCAATCGAGGTAAGGGTGTCCTTTGATGTGCTCTTCCAGGGGTCAGCCATGAAGAGTGGTTAACACTCTATATGAGATTGGCGTGACGTAGGTGGGGTCGTACTCCATTGTTTTGATTGTGCAGCGTTGCTCAGCATTTGTCATGACTTGGCACCCTTCAACTTCCCATTGCAACCTAAGAGTGTACCAGTGCCTCAAGAATGGGGATTCAATATCAATAAGTTTTGATAATTCTGCAATTTCATGGTTGGTGATGGCAGTAGTGGTTCATTGATCATATGACGTGATGAGGCGTTGTTTGAGGGCTTGCTCTTTAGAGATCAGCGGAGTTAGCTACTTTTGCGAAGGCAAGTTCAAACCTCTCCCAAGAACGAATTTCGATTGCAAAAGGTTCGGGCAACAAGCCTAAGTCCAAGCGATCGTAGCTCAGAGCTAGTTCTCTGAAAGTGGCATCTAGTCATCTAATGCAATCAACCACGTCATCCCCCGTATCTTCGGCTAGATCTGAGGCCAGTGTCAAAAATGATTTTCGCTCATAGGAGGGTTTAAGACGTGCTGGTGGTTGGGGTTTGATAGCAATAGAGCCTTTGACAATGAATAGTTGCAGTTGTGGGTGTTCTTGAGATTGCGATTGGACCTCTAGATTAGGGCTGGTAAAGTAGCAGCTACATCCGATGGACTTCTGCCTTTAGAATGGATCATTGCAGTCAGATTGGCTCTAGCGGGTGATGGCTCATGTGACGATGTATGTCGTTTGGGCCAATAGGCTTATTCGACTCTCTTGGGCATGTGCGTGGATGAGCTTGATGGATGTGGGTCTGGAAAGCACTGCGGCTTATGGTTTTGAGGTTCTATGGGACTTGGGGTGATCAAGCTTGAGGGCGGCGTATGAGTGGTGCCTTTGACCGTGTGGGCTTTAGGGATCCATATCCAAGCATTCCCCTCATAGTAGCCTTGCGCGTGCAAGAGGGCTTTAGGGACCCATCTTTGCTTGATCATGCTCCGATTTTTATGACTACACCTTCGTTTCTTAGATTTAGAGCTTCAAGTCTTATGAGGATGTGTGTGTCGACTCCTAGGCGGCAATTGCGGTTGTTTAGGCTTCCATTGAAACCTAGGCTATTGGGCCTTAGCTTTTGTTGCCATGAGCAGCAATTCTTGAGAGTTGGTGGGCGATGGCCGAGCACTATCCCCTCCTTAGATTTGGCTGCTAATACTTCTACCAGTGGCCTTGCGGACGGTGGTGAGGTCGCACAGCCCTTGCTGAAAGCTGTAACAATGCGAACATTGCCTATGGCGAGGTGGATGTGCTGCAACTCATAATCGATGTTGCAAAGAGTTTGCTTTTTGAAGGTTCGCCCTAGCAGCAACTCCGTACCTGCATCTTTGGCGTCTGTCAACACGCAGAAGATCATTGGTACCTAGCAGCGACTCCATGCCTGCGTCTTTGGCATCTGTCAACACACAGAAGATCCTAATCGATGTTGTAAAGAGTTTGCTTTTTGAAGGTTCGCCCTAGCAGCGACTCCATGCCTGCGTCTTTGGCGCCTGTCAACACGCAGAAGATCATTGGTACAGTCTCAAACTCGATAGAAACAGTGGCCCTGCACTTGTCGAGAAGTGCATATGAGCGACCCCCATATGGGCTTAATTTGGCATTAGTGGGTTGTAATGGTGGTTTGCCAAGTTGGGTCCAATGATAGTGAGTCAAGATATTGAAGTCTGCTCCCTCGTCGATCAAGGCATTGAAGGCGCATGTTCGCTTGGCAATAACCATGATGTGCAGGTATCCAGGCTCTACGGCTTCCTCATCCTCCTCATCGACTTCAGTGATTATGGCTACTTGCACTTTGACAAGCGGTACCAACATTGGTGGCTCATGCAAAGGATGTGTGGGAGGATAGTACTTCTTGATGCGACTGCCATTGAAGAAGCCTATTCCCTCACCGTTTAGAGTCTCGAGCTCGACGTTGCCCGTTCGGCTGATTGCACGAACTTTGAAAGGTCAAAGACCCCTAAACTTCATTTTTTACTTATGCGCCTTAACTGAGTATAGGAGCACTAAGTCACCCTGTTCGAAGTCGTGTTGCTTGACATGCTTGTCAAACCAGCTCTTGCGTTGTGCCTTCTCACATATGAGCGCATGAGTGGCTAGAAGGCGAGTCTCCAAGAGGCGTTCGAGCTCAACTAGGAGTTGTGTTCATGCCTCCTTTCCTTCCCATCGCTCCTGAAGTGTGAATCTCAGGCTAGGCACGAAGAATTCTACAGGGAGAATTTCTTCGGTTCCGTAGGTCAACCTAAAGGGGGTCTGGCTGACAGCCATTTTATAAGCTGTGCGGTAAGCCCACAAGACTGTCATCAGCTTGTTATTCCAGTCGTTGCTTGCGCAAGGCAGAGACTACCTTGGTTAGGATGTTGACAAGAATCTTATTCTTGGATTCTGCCTGGCCGTTTGCTTGAGGATAATATGGAGAGGATTTTCAATGGATAATTAGGAAGGTGGATAGGAGATGCGCTATCACTTCATTGATGAAGTGTCTGCCCTGGTCACACTGACTAGTTCAATGGGGCAGCCGAATTGTGAGATCACCTGCTCCCACAAGAACTTGGCAGTCATTCAAGCATCGTTCTTTCGTGTTGCTCTTGTCTCTGCCCATTTCGTGAGGCAGTCTGTGGCCACAATGATGTATTTGGCCTACGAATACTGTGCAGCAGGGTTGATGGGTCCTATGAAGTCGATTCCCCAGTTTTCGAAGGGTTGTCGTGCAATGATTGGGGTCAACTCCATTTGATCCTTGTGAATCGGTACTTTTTTCCATTGACACTCATCACAATGCTTAACAAATCGTGCTGCATCACGAAACAGCATTGGCCACCATAGTTGAGACTACGACACCTTGCGGGCCATTGTGTCTCCACTAAAGTGTCCACCAGCAATTTTATTGTGTGTCTCTGAGAGCAAGTCGTGCATCTCATGCTCGCACACGCATCTGCGCATCAATCCATCTTGCCCTAGGCGATACAGTTGGCCTGCTATCAACTGGTAGGGTTGGAATCTTGAGAATGAGTCGCCTCAGTCTTGCCTTCTCTATCGGTCGTTCAGGTAGTCTGTGCTCAAGCACTTAGACTATGTCATCTTCCCAATATGGTGTTAGATTGCTGCTTTCCCTTCCATACAATCACGAAGAAGTCAAAATCCAAAAGTAGAAGGAGCCACCGAGCTATGCGTCGTGTAGCGCAAGGTTTATTCACTAGATAAAGCAAGGCTTGATGGTCCACAAAAAAGGTAAAGGGTGTAGCCAATAGATAATGCCGAAACTTCTTCACAGAAAACACCATGGCCAAGCCCTCTCTTTCTATCGTCCAGTAGTTTATTTTCGTCTCAGTGAGTTGTCTACTAGCAAAGCTCACTGGATAGTCTAGGTTGTGCTCGCCAAGTTGGCACAACACTATCCCCACAGCAAATTTGGAAGCATCGATATGCACGTGGAAGGTAATGGTCCAATCTGGAACTCGTAGAATTGGTGTTGTGGTTAGAGCCTTCTTCAATTCTTCATATGCTTGTTGTCATGCTTTAGTCCATTCAAAGACAATCAACAGCTTGTATAAAGGTTTGGCTATCAACGCGTAATTCAGCACAAACCACCGATAGTATCCTATATGGCCTAAGAAGCATTGGACTCCCTTGTAGTTGATTGGGAGTGGAAGCTCAACAATAACCCTGACTTTCGAGAAGTCAATGGCAATGCCGTTCTTCAACACCACGTGGCCTAGGATGCATCCATGCTTCACCCAAAACTGGCATTTCAAGGGGTTCAAGGAGAGATGATATAGGCGACACCGCTCAAAGACTGCTTGGAATTTGTCTAAGTATTCCATCCAGGTCGAGTGAATGCAAAGGTCATCGACAAAGACTTCCAACTCTTTGCAAAGCATGTCTTTAAATATGGTGCACATGAGGCATTGGAAGGTGGCAGGGGCATTAGTCAACCTGAAAGGCATGACTATGTAAGCAAAGACGCCCCACTCGCTGGCGAAGGCAGTCTTATCCCTGTCGGCAGGATGCACTTGCACCTGATTGTATCCTGAGAAGCCATCCATAAAACTGTAGGCCTCCTTGCCCCTGACTCTTTCAAGCATGTGCTCGGTGTATGGCAATGGATAATTGTCCCTTTTAGTAGCAGCGTTCACCTTCTTGTAATTGACGCACACTCTAATTTTTTTGTTTTTCTTCATCACGATGACTATGGGTGATACCTAGTCCGTATACTCAATTTCGTAAATGAATCCCGCTCTCATCAACTTATCAATCTCTTTCTTGATAGCATGAGCATGTTTTGGATTCATTGGGTACGATCGCTGCTTCACCGGCGTTGCGTCTGGTGTCATGGGTATATTATGAGTCACTACACTCAGATCTACCCCTTTAAGCTCTTCCAAGGACCAAGCGAATACGTCTGCGTACTCTCTCAAGAAAGCGACAAGACTCATTTCTTCTTCCTCAGTCAAGTCATTGGTAATGAAGGCTGGTCGAGGTGTCTCCCCTTCCTAGGCTAAGTTCACCTCCTTGACCTTGGCTGGTCCCTCGATTGGTTCGCTCGTCTACCCATGCTGTTTGGCACCCAACAGGATCACTACCCTATCTCCTTTCTTGAATTTTGTAAATCTTTTAGGGAGGTCCTACGGTTTTCGTTGTTCATCTATTCGTGTGTCCCTGGATTGTTTCGCCCTTTCCTGCTTCAATCATATGCGCCTCAGGTGAACGGGTAGGTCCCCCTTGGTGCGTCGGGTCTTGGAAGGCCTAGGAATTTTTGGGTCACTATCCGAACTGACCTCCGACTCAGAGTCGAACTCCCTGTCTTCGCTAGAAGAGGTGGTCTCCCTTGGTGGTCACAGCTCAGATGATGATTCTGTCCTAAGCACTGGTATCATTCCTGGTTGGGCTAGCCCTGCTTGCTCCAAGTCTATGGCTCCTACGTGTTCTAACCAGGTGCGATCACAATCCATGTGCATGACCCCCCGCTCTATCCTGAAGGAGACACTCTTTTTCTATGGCTTGGAGTCTACCCGTATTTGTTCTATTTCATGTCCCTCAGTGTCGTATTCTACGGCATCTATCTCACCCTCACTTTCGTCTCACTGAAGGATTGGCAATCTTCGTACTCAACATCAGGGTCCTCTACGTCAGACTGCTTGTCGTCTCCTAGGGCTTGGTATATCTCTTGTCGTTGATCCGAGACTAGGGCCTAGTTGTACATAAGGTTTAAATCATGCACCCTGGTCCATTGCCACTTGGATTCATCTAAGAGATCCTAGAGTGGTTTAAAGTTTGCTGCTGGATTGTTAGCTAGCTTGTTCGTTAAGTATTCCAGAACCTCCTAGAATTCTCTTTTGTTGTTTTGCACTTGGAAGGTGAGGGGCTTAGGTCTCCCACGAAGGGTTCCTGCCATCATGCAAACTGGTACGGAGGGCGTGCCACCAGATTTGCCCCTCATCTTGATGGCTTGCTCATACGTCTCATGATCCGAGAACGGTAGGTCGACTGTAGCAAGGACATGCATCCAATCTCGCTCATCCTTTGGGCATGGGACATACTTGGTCAAGGGCCCATAAGACTTCTTGACTTGAGCGTTACCTTTGAGCATCGTGGAGATGGCATCCAAGTCAACTGGTGAAGTCTTCCAAGTGTCCATCTCCACCCTCACAGCTTCCATTCTGTTGCCAAGGAAGATCAAGCTGTTACCCCAATCTTCAATAACTCTGGCATTGCACATCCATGGTTAGCCTAATAGGATATTGTAGTCCACCCCCTTCATGACTATAAAGTCGATAGAGAACTGGACACGTGATTTTCACTGGCCAGTTTTTAAGTACCCCGAATGGCTTCACTCTCATGTCGTTTTCTAATGTGACATTAAACCGAGCGGTCTCGATAGGTGGGTTTCCCCAAGTTTGAAGAAGTACTGTGTTACTCAATATACTAACCCAGCTCCCGTGTCTACAATCCCCTTTCTCATTGTGTCGCCTAAGGCTAGGACCGGTATTACTGCATGCATCTCGGTGCCTTCCCAAAAAGCATTAACATGCAAGGATTTTGGCACAGAGTGCAACGTTAGACTTGGTATTTGTGTTTCTACATCATGGTCGTGCAGATCAGTAGCTTGTTCTCGTGACCCCTCAACCCACTACTTGAGGTCTTGCCATAAGGTGGGATGCTGCTTAAGCAGGTCTCCCAAGCTTAACGTCACACGGGTGGTCACTAACATGGTAAGGAGGCTGTTGGCTGCTCGTCTCTCTCTTAAGCCGGATTGTCCTGGACAATGGCCATGACTGATTTGCGGGCATGCAGCATCAAGGCTTGGCCTAAGCAGTGCTGCTTGTGGTGCAGTCGCATCTCCTGACTTTGGTCGAGGGGGTGAGATTGGCATGCTTATGCTGGGGAGATCATCGATCTCGTCCTCTAGGATGGGCTCAGCGTCCCTTAAGTGCTCTTGGGTCTCTTTCACCCAATCCTTCACTTTCTCTATGGCCACGAGTTGGCACTTCGGATGCGAGTATTCCCCTACCTTGGCACTTCCCTTTTCGGCCGTCTTGAGGGCTGAAGTTTCTGCCTCTGCATCCATGATCTTCTTTCCAACACGGAGAGTTGTAGCACTCAGTTTTTAGTGCAATCTTAGCTTCCGAACTCTTCTTTCTCTACCTGTGGCTCTTCTTTCCTATCGAGGCTACATCGAGGTTGCTAGGTCCTGGTAGTGATATGTTGGCATGCCTCGTCTGGGCACAAGTCATGACCCGCAATGGGATAGGTGTGGCCTCCCCATTGAGGTTCTCGACACCAAACAGCCCCAATGGGACAAATGGTACGTTGGCTGAACTTGAAGAAGGTTTCCCCTACTTTGGGCAATCGACGAAGAGATGGGTGATTCCACACTCAACGCACCTTAGGTCAGCTTTGTCTCTGTTCTGCTGCTACCTCTCAGGGCAACGTGATGAGACATGCCCTGGGTGACCACAAGTCCAACAGATGATTGGATCGTGCGTCTACCCTCCTAGGCCTCTACCTCGTCCTCTCTCTAACGCCATCACCGGTACTGGTCGATAATCCATAAGGACTGTGTTCCCCTCGCCGTCATGAGAGACATAAGGGTATAAGTAAGTATCTTCCTCATTTGGCTCTTCCACGTAGTGGACTAGAGCGTCACTCTCAGTGGATGGGTCACGTAGGGACCAGGCAGTCTAGGTATACCTACAGGGTTTATGTCCATCCTAGGAACAACCGACTTAATGTCGTTAGGTGCAGAAAGGGCCAACGGGGCTGCGGCCTGTTCGCTAAGTAAGGCTGGCCATATGATTACGAGTACGAAAGTCTTCTCTGCAATCTGCAATGCGCGACGTCGTGACTGAGCCTGCCGCAGTTAGCGCAAGGCCTCAACCTAGCATCTTGACACTCGGCTAGCAAGTGGTTTTTGCTATAATACACGCATTGAACGTGTGGGCGCGTTAGACGTCTCAACATGTCTTGCAGCTTGGCTATCTCCAGCTTGACATCAGCCAAGTCTTGGTTTGTCTCGGTGGCTTTCCCCTTATCTTGAGATGATGGGGCTGGTCATTCACTAGAGGCTAACACTCTCTCTAAACTTCACGAGTTGGTTTCTTCTGAGTTGGAGCTCCTAGAGCTTCGCTCTTTCAACTGATCATCAACTTAGATGGCTTGCTCAAAAACCCTAGCTAACGCGTCTCGCTACAAGCTTGAATTGGCTGCCAAAGCCATATACAGTTTCTCGTTTCGAATTCCGCTGATGAATACAGTCGAAACTGCTCGTTTAGTCAGACGTTTGCCCATAGGGATTCTCTTAAAGAGACTCCTCACGTGGGTTACGTAATCACGAATGTCCTCCTTCTCTTTCTGCTTGACATTCATCAGTCGTACTAGCAGATTGTCAGAGTATCCAGGCTCCGCAAATCTCTTGATGAAGAAATTCTTGAGGCCATTGAAATTGGCTCGCTCTGCAGCATCTAAGCTTGTATACCAAGTCCTACCCTTCTCACCTAAGCAGAGCCCAAACGCTTAAGAGCGCTAAGTCAGGTCGCTGAGGCCGTTGGCTTCGCAGACATGCTCGAACTGCTCTACAAAGCTGTATGGATCGTCGTGGGGTTGGTACTTGGCGAGCTGCTTTGCGACTATTGGGATTTTAGACTAGCTCTTAGAGCCTTGGGTTGCTCCTAATCCTGCCAGCAGTGATGTCGCCAATGTTGCAGCACTTTGCTCTACTGCGGTGTTGGCTAGTAGTCGCTTCATGAGAAGCTCGCTCAGCGTTAAGTCCCCTTCTAGGGCCCTCTCGTGATCCGTTCGGTTTCTACCGGCTAAGTTCAGCACCCGCTACACCTCACACAACTCCGTGCTTTGCCTCCGGCTCCTAGCCTGCTGGTCTCTATTGTATTCAACTATGCTTTACAATGCCTTATGGGCTAGCTTTCTCTCTTCTTCTAAGTTTGCGATGATAGCATCTGTTGTCCTGCCGCGGTACTCATACCAGGAGTGTGCATCGTAGCTACTGACCATCTGCTGAATGGCATCTGGGAAGACGCCTAAGTCGAGTTTGTCGTTAGACCAGTGGTCTAAGCTTTCTTCTGCCATAGTCGAGTTCTCGTACTCCACCAAGCTATCGATCAGGTTGAGTAGGTTTGTCAAATCCACTTCGTTGGCGCCACTTGCTTGGTCCTACTTCGCGTGTTGATGGTTTGTCTATGCCTTTGGGTCCTCTCCTATTGGTGGGTTCCTTTAGTGGTTTATTTGAGTGAGTTCTTTGACTTGTTAGATACAACCCTCAATTTATCTCCACTCAGTGTGTGTGTTCTTTTCAGTGCACTTGTGCTTAATCAGGCTTTCAGTTTTCCTTAAGTATACTTCAAGTGCGGAAATTCAAGGTGAGTACGGCAACCAATCTCTAAGTGTCTTATACACTCTCGCTTCTTTTTGGGCCCGATAGACTTTGTCGATCAATTCTCTAGCCGTCTTGATGTGGTTTAGGGTTTTTATGTTACTTTGCCTTGCTCTTTTTTTTTTGTCCAATCATGGTTTTATGGCTCAGCGGGTTGCCTCTAGGTCTCCAGGTCTCTAGGTCTCGTGATAGCCCACTCAAGCTGCTAAGCGGCTGCGCCTTACGATTTTGTCTATTCCCTGCGCCAGAATCAAGTTCTGAGTGTCAGGAGGACCTGCGACAGTTTGCGCTGCTGAGCCCTAGCTCGGTTAGGTCAAACTTCTAAAATTTTGAGACAAATTCACACTCGACCCAACTGGTCTAAATTGCAGGGGCGAGTGGGTGACTCGGATGGGCTGAATCACACTGGTCTGAAGACCGAACCTTTCGCGGGCTGAGGGCCGAGTGTTGTCACTCGACCAGGCCGATTTAAGTCTTGGGCCGAGGGCCGAGTCAGGTCTTGGACGAAGAGCCGAATTGGGTCTTGGGCCGAGGGTCGAATTGGTAAATGGGGCCGAGTGGACTTTGGGCCGAGGGCCAATTAGGGTTTTCGGGCCAAGTCGGCCGAATGGCAAGGACTAAGGACCGAGTCTAGGACTCGGCCCAAAAACGACTGCTCGGACGGGCCGAACGCGACGCGATGAATGCTGCGTGACGATGATTTCAATTAAATCTCACGATTTAGACAATCACTCCAAGCACAAACTTCCAGATCCTAACTAAGGTACCAAGGGAAGTGATTGGTATACCTGAGGTCAGCGGTAGGCTCTCCGATGATGAGATCAAATCGAATCTTTGCGGGCTCTCTCTCTCTCTCTCTCTCTCTCTCTCTCTCTCTCTCTCTCTCTCTCTCTCTCTCTCTCTCTCTCTCTCTCTCTCTCTCTCTCTCTCTCTCTCTCTCTCTCTCTTTGCAATGGTTGCAAATGAGCTCTCCCTTGGCCTCTTAGCTCTTAAACCCCCTCCCGGGTAAGGTTTTGATGCTCCCAATCACTCATTTGCCGACATTAAGCATTCGAGCAAGCTTTTTGTCATTTTTTTGTATGATTTATGCCTTATTTTGCAACGGCAAACCCTACCCTTTCCTAATTCGATTTCCTAATCCTATCCTACGCTAAATGCAACAAGAATTGAAAGCAACAAACTGAAATGATTTCTCCATGTTTTTCAATCATCAAACAAACTAATTAAGCCAAAACACTTACTTGTTTCGAATATCAAAACACCCTAATTTCCTACATATCTCAAGCTCCGTTTCGGGGATGAATCCCTTACTTTGATGCTCGATATGAGGCGCGCAAGCACTCAAGCTTGAATCCATTGGTCCCAGCAAACGGAACCAAAATGTGGGAGCTTTCACTCAACCGCCAAGACCCATGGACCGCTTATTGCTTCAAGCATTCCAAGCAAGCTCTAATGGCTATCTCTCACCTAGCCGATGCGTCGTCAATCCTACGAGTATAGTGAGGTTACCTTTGATGCCGATATGAGTTTCCTTCTCTCTCACACACACCGATAGCTCCACGATCCTAGATGCTAGCTCAAGCATCCTCAAGCCTCCTCCATCTCCAAGCTCCATCCACCATAACCGCGCGTGCAAGAGAAGAGAAGAGAAGAGAAGAGAAGAAGAGAAGAGGAGATGGTGAAGAGCTTCACCCTCTTGATCCCTCACTCCCACACACTCACTCTCTCACACTCTCACACTCCCTCTCTCAAGAGCACACACAAGCAAAGAGAAGAGAAGAAGAGAAGAGAGCTCTTGTTAGCCACACACCAAAGAATGAGCTTCCATTCACTTTTTGAACTTATTATACAAGCCCTAAAATCCCATGAGCACCCATTCCCTTTTTTTACATGACTGGCCATTGTAGCCAGGTCCTTTCTCTGTTTTCCTCTTCTAGCCTTATGCCTCTAGCATACACCCATCTAATACTTTACAATTGGCACAGGAGGGAGCCTGGCGCTCTTTTACATGAGCTTTTGGAGTTTTTTTGAGGCGCCTTTCATTTAAAATTATGCTTTTAGTCCCAGCTTAGCTTTAGATACCGCCTGCGTGTCTTTGCTCTTTTTCCATCCTCTTCCTTCTTTTTCATTCATTTTTCTGCCTTCTTGACTTGGGGTTAACAACAACGATTGCAACCAAAGTACTAACACTGATTAACAAGCCTCAAACAACACCCAAAACATACCTGGAGAGCTTGGGAATGCGGGAACGCAAATCAATACACAAATCTGTGCTCCTACCCTGTAGCTCTCTCTCTCTCTCTCAATTAAATGCACGCAAATGAACTCTATTTCTTGGCCTCTTAAACCCTTGGTTATTCAGTCTTCCACTCCCCTTCTTCTCTCATATGCGTTGAAGCTCTCTTTTCCCTATTTTTTTCATATTTTGGGCATGCTATTACAGCAAACATCCTCCTATGTATTTCTCTCTTTTTTTTAAAACCTAAATGCATTCAAATTGCAACTAACAACTCACACTACTCTAGTCTACTTCCCTAAATCCGAAAAACCAAAAAAATTACCTGTAACGAAGATCGAATACCTCTTCAATTCCCTCGCTTCCTACCTATCTCAAGCACCAGTTCAAGGAAAACCCTACTTCAATGGTTGATTCAAAGTGTGTAAGCACTCAAACCTTGAATCTGTTTGTCTCGACTATGGAACCAAAATGTGGGAGCCTTTGCTCGACTACCAAGACCCACTGACTAATTCCTTCAAGTGTTTCAAGACAAATTCTATGGCTACCTCTCACATAGCCATATGCGCTCTTGATCCTATGAGTGTAGTGAGCTTACTTGATGCTCGATTGAGTACCCACCACAATCCCTCACCCTTGCTCACTCACTCCCTCACACTCTCACACTCCCTCTCTCAAACACAATCACAAGCATAAGCAAGGAGAAGAGAAGAAGAGAAGAAGAGAAGAAAAGAGCCACTTTAGCCACACACCAAGAATGAGTCTTTCCATTCGCTTTTTGACTTTTATACATGCCCTCATCCCCTTGGGCACCCATCCCCTTCTTTACATGACCAATCGTCTTAGCCAAAGTCTTCTTTCCTCATGTCTTCCTTTTTTTCACGATTCTTTTGCTCTTACACTTCTACGTTTACAATTTTCACCCCCTGCACTTTCCTCGCTAGAATATTCAATGCACCTTGCTAGAATCTTTGGTGCATCTTGCTAGAATCTTCAATACACCTTGCTAGAATATTCGATGCTCTCCTACGTTTTTTCTGAGCTTGCCTTTTCTTCCACTTTTCTCACTTGCCAGAATGAGCTTCTCTATTCACTTTTTGACTTGGGCTTCCTTGGTTTTCCTCTGCTTCTTCTGTATGGTCCATAACATTGTCAAGATTGTGGGAGAGAAGGAAGGAGTCTCACTTGTAGCTTTCTTGCTTGCACAATGGGGGAATACACACAAGGGTGGAGGCTGAAAACAGTTTTTCTCTTCTTAGTTGTGTAAGCCAAAAGAACTCAAGTACAAAGAAATAGAAGAACCCTAGATATGGGTCTCAAACCAAACTCAACTAACTAAGGTGGCATACTAACTGAGCCACGAACTAGAGTAGATAAGGATAGCTATCATGTAGCTATTATTCAGGGGCGGTGTACCAACCGCATCTGCAACTGACAAGTTGGTGACATAAATACACAACGGTCACCCTGGCGTATCATGAGTGGAGCTCGATATCTCAACACTCCCCCTCGAGCTCAATCCCAATTCCTGCACACCAAGCAGGTCTCTGAACTTGCGCAGCTTCTCTACGCCCAATGCCTTCGTGAATATGTCAGCTACCTGATCCTCTGTGCTGACATAAACTAGATCAATAAGACCTAGTAAAACCCTCTCCCGCACATAGTGATAATGCACCTCAATGTGCTTTGTTCTAGCATGATAGACTGGGTTATTTGCCAAGTGTATACTACTCATGTTGTCACAATAAATGACAACTGGCCCATCTGTAGACTGATGCATATCATAAAGTAGCTTATGCAACCAAGCTACCTCACATGCAGCCATTGCTGCACCCCTGTACTCAGCCTCTGTGCTCGACAAGGCAACTGTAGGCTGTTTCTTGCTGCTCCAAGTGACTGCAGCACTCCCAAAAGAGAACACATATCCACTGGTAGATCGTCTATCAGAAATACTACCAGCCCAATCAGCATCAGTGTATCCATGCAACTGTATCTGAACCCCAATCTCATAAAATAGTCCATACTGCAATGTGGACTTCACATACCTGAGTATGCATCTAGCCGCATCCAAATGTGGTCTCCCTGGAGCCTGCATAAACTGACTTACCAATCCAACGGCATAGCTCAAATCTGGCCTGGTAATAGTCATATAAATCAAGCTTCCTACTATGCGTTTGTACATAGTAGGGTCTTCTAGAAGCTCACCTGCATCTGTGCTCAGCTTCACATTCTGCTCCAAAGGAACTGAAATAGGCTTACAGCCTGTCATCCCATATTTGGACAGCATGTCCAATCCATACTGCCTCTGCAAGAGCTGTATCCCACTTGGTGATCTAATCACCTCAATGCCCAAGAAATAACGTAGCTCTCCCAAATCCTTCATCTCAAACTTCTGCTTCAATAGCATTTTCACATGAAGGATATCTTCATCACTGTCACCTGTCATAATCAAATCATCAACATAAATGACAAGTAGCATAATACCTTTCTCTGTTTTTCTCACATAAAGTGAGAAATCTGCCTTGGAAATCTGAAAGCCAATAGTGACAAGGTACTATCCTATCTTATCAGACCATGCTCTAGGTGCTTGCTTCAAGCCATACAAGGCTTTCTTCAACCTGCAAACAAACTCAGGATGAACAGCATGCACATAACCTGGTGGCTGCTCCATATAGACCTCTTCTTGCAAATCACCATGCAAGAAGGCATTCTTTACATCCATCTGATGTAAAGACCATCCCTTTGATGCAGCCATAGCAATGACTGCTCTTACGGTTGCCATCCTTGCAACCGGACTGAATGTTTATTCATAGTCAATGCCATATGTTTGTGCATACCCCTTGACTACTAATCTTGCCTTGTATCTATTCACAGAACCATCTGCATTGTGCTTCACCTTATAAACCCACTTACAGCCAATTGCATTTTTACCTTTAGGCAAAGGTACCAATTCCCATGTAGCATTTGCTTCCAAGGCATCCATTTCTTCATCCATGGCTTTCTCCCATTTTTCTTTTCCCATGGCTTCCTCAAAAGAAGTGGGTTCTGGTTCCTGTATCACTTTGACCATATATGCATAGTGAATGGCTGTAAATCCATCATATTTCAGCCTATCCACAGGATATCTAGCTCTCGTAGACCTGCGCAAAGTAGGTTCACTCCCAGGTGCTCTCAAAACATCCCTGGTCTTCCTTACTCCAAGTGTAACAATAGAAGGAATACCCAACTCATCATCAATGCTTTGTTCTGAGCCACTGGATTCACCATCCACATAAGAGTGACCTGCATTCACATCAAACATGGGCTGATCAACCTTCTCTTTTCCTTTTCGTGATACCTGCATACCACTATCTGCATTACTTTGAGAAGATTCTCATGATCTCAATCTGCCTGTCCATGGCGAAGAATGTGAACCACTGCTAGAGGACGCTCCAGGTCCACTAATATTTTGTGACTGCTGCTGTGAATTCTGTGCAGCATTACCATTTTGTGCATCTACATCATCAATCACATTTACTGGTTTATACCAGCTACTCATCTCATCAAAAACAACATCTCTGCTCACTGTAAACTTACGAGTAGAAGGGTTAGCATCTATACCCTTTTTGCTGCAGAGAGTAACCAATAAAGATGCACTTCTCAGCTTTTGGATCCAACTTGGATCTCAGCTCATCTGGCACATGTACATAGGCAATGCAACCAAAAATTTTCAAATGAGAAATATCTGGTTTCCTACCAGTATACCTCTCCTCTGGAGTCATTCCATGTATTGCTGCAGTGGGAGTCATGTTCATTATGTAGACTGCTGTAGCAACTGCTTCAGCCCAATAAAAATCTGGCAAGTCTTTTTCATTGAGCATGGCACGAGATACCTCTCCAATATGCCTGTTTTTCCTTTCTGCAATTCCATTTTGTTGTGGGGTATAACTGCATGAATATTGCTGCTTTATGCCATGCTCCTGCAAGAACTTTGCAAACTCATTTGAGAGGTACTCTCCCCCTCCATCTGACCTTAGGCATTTTATTTGCAGACCTGTTTCTTTTTCAGCCATAGCTTTAAGGGTTTTGAAATGCCCAAAAACTTCACTTTTCTTTTTCATAAAATACACCCAAACTTTTCTGCTATAGTCATCAATAAAAGTGACAAAATAATGACAGCCTCCAAGAGATGCAGCTTTAGTAGTCCACACATCAGAGTGGATTAATTCCAATGGCTTCTCACTCTCTTGAACATGTCTAGCAAATGGTTTCCTTGCCTGTTTTCCAAACTGACAGGCTTCACATACCTTATGCATTTCTGCAACCTTGAATTTTGGCAATCCTGCAACAATATTTTGGACCTGCATTGATTTAAGTCGCTGTACATTAACATGACCAATGCGTTTATGCCAGATATCAATATCTGCAACTACACCGGTCCCATGTGCAAACATTGCTGCACTCAATTCAGACATGTCTGCATCCAACGTAAACATTCTGCCCTTCTTCTTTCCTTTTGCTATCAAGTGACCTTTATTTTTCATATCCTCAACAAAGCATCCATGAGGATTAAATCTGACCTGCAAGCCCTGCTCAACCATTTGACCGACAGAAACCAGATTCTTGGTGATATTCGGGACATGAAATACATCGGACAGGTATTTCTTTGTCCCATCCTGCATAGACAAGGGAATTTTTCCAATCTGCACAATAGGATGTGCAGTATCATCACCAGTCTCCACAAATCCTGGTTTTTCCATTTTCCTTGCATCCTCCATCCATTCTGCATGACCTGTCATGTGGTTTGATGCACCTAAGTCAACATACCATACATCATTGCTTTCTTCTACACTTGTCACAGAATTGTTCATGTGCTGCACCATGAACAAATGCTCATTTCTGTCATCACCCTGTCTGCTAGAAGATGCATAATTCCCTTGTTGCAGTTTTCCATTCATGATGTCATTCTGCTTTTTATAGCAGTCTTTAGCCATATGACCCATTTTACCACAGTAGTAGCATTCAACATTACTGTTTGCATTTTGACCTCTTTGCCATCCACCACGACCTCTTTGGCTCCCCCTGCCTCTAGAGTTACCACGTCCTCCTCCATAGGACTGGTTTTCTTGAGTTTGCTGCATATTCTGATTTCTACCACGGCCTCCAAATCGGCCTCCTCTACCTCTGCCTCTACCTCTTCCAGCATTTGAGTAGAAGACAGCTTCTTTTGAAGTTCCTCCTGAAGAAGATGCACCACCATTTCTCTGTTCCTCAGAAATTAGAAGAGCAATCAACTCCTCAAAATCAGGAAATCTTTCACGAACTGAAATGGATGTCCGAAACTGTGCATAATCCTTTCCTAGACCATTCAAGGTCACAGAAACTAAATCATCATCTTCCACTGGTGACCCAATGGAAGCAAGTGCATCTGCAATCTTCTTCACCTTCATGTGGTAGTCGTTGATGCTCATATTTTCTCTTTGCACATTGTGCAACTCTTGCTTGAGCTGCATTTTCCTGGCTTGCGTATTTGTGCTATACATTTTTGACAAAGTATCCCATGCCTCCTTTGGCGTACTTGCATCCTGAATATGCACAATCATAGAGTCTGAAATGCTGATAGACAGCCAATACATAACTTTCCTGGCTCTCTCATGCCATGCTTTAAATGCCTGCATTTGCTGTTGATTGGGAACATCAGGAAGAACTGGTTCTTCTTCATTTCCTGCAACAAATTCCCAATATCCTTTTCCCATAAGGAAATTCGTCATTCTAAACTTCCATGCTTGGAAGTTGTTCTTGTCAAGCTTTTCAGTGACAATCTGTGAAAGAGAATCAGATGCCATTACAGAAGATTGCAAAAAATTCTGTCACCGCAAAAACCACAACTTCACCCTCACAAGGGAAAATCTGCAAAACTGGCGAAAGTGGTATTTGACCACACAGTCACTTCCTAGTGACGATTTTGCATCAACAGGAAACAGGGATGATTCTGTAACTCCCAATGTCTCTGCGCACAAGCATACAATGCAATTTTTACAGTAACTATTCACCGACCTATAGAACAGTGGCTTCATAGCATAAAACTGGGCCTTTTCCTGAGTGCGTGCAGAAAACTTCCGCCTCCAAAACAGGCCCCGAAATGGCCTCAAATCAAAAAAACAGGGTCGCCGAGAGCTAAAGCTCTCGCCCGCAGCATATACTGCCCTCTTGCTTCACCGCGAAGGGCGTCTCAACCTGAGACAATGCACTCTTGCAATTTCCGGCTGTGCTACCTGCAGAGATCTGCTCCCAAAACAGAAAATGAAAGCAACACTGCTCCTCTTACCAGAACACCGCGAGCTTGGCTTGCTTTCTTGAGCTCCTTACCACGAACAAGGCTCTAATACCATGTCAAGATTGTGGGAGAGAAGGAAGGAGTCTCACTTGTAGCTTTCTTGCTTGCACAATGGGGGAATACACACAAGGGTGGAGGCTGAAAACAGTTTTTCTCTTCTTAGTTGTGTAAGCCAAAAGAACTCAAGTACAAAGAAATAGAAGAACCCTAGATATGGGTCTCAAACCAAACTCAACTAACTAAGGTGGCATACTAACTGAGCCACGAACTAGAGTAGATAAGGATAGCTATCATGTAGCTATTATTCAGGGGCGGTGTACCAACCGCATCTGCAACTGACAAGTCGGTGACATAAATACACAACGGTCACCCTGGCGTATCACGAGTGGAGCTCGATATCTCAACAAACATGTTTGTAGCAAGATTCTTACTAGCATCCCTATTGAGTTCAATGAGAAAGGGGGTATAAAGCCAATCGATCATCCCCCCATCCCTACTTGATTTTGATTACCATAAGCACAAATAGTTTATTTACATGGCATGGCACATCGATGAAGTTGAAGTTTACACTCTACACTTTGATGGAGCTTCTTGAGGGCCACCTAGGTATGCTAACATTGATATGATCATAATAGTCCCCTGACATCAAGTCATTATGAAGCTTAGTACTTATTTGGGTGTGAATTTTGATCAACAACATATTTGTATACAATGACTTATTGATGGGATTGAATATTGCTAAATATGGAGGTATCTAATGTTTGTTGGTAAAGGATGACTCGTAGTTGGTAATCAATCGGTTGAATGGGACTTATAGTATTTGTGATCCCATTCTTTATATATATTATCGTGCAACACTAGCTATGCTTGTGGCATTTAAGTCACTAACACATTTATTCCTTGAAAATGCTGTTAGCCTGCTCTTATTCAGTTTCAGTCTGTCATCTCCTGGTTGTGAGCTCCTGTCAGAGTCTGACAGGAGACAGAGGAGCTCTGTCAGTATGTTTTTAGGCTGCTTTAGTCAGCATGCAGTCTTGGGCATTTTACAGCCCAATCTGGGCTGTTTCTGGGCTGACTGCCCATTATTTTGGGCAGTCGGACCAGTTCTGGTCAGTCGGACCAGATCTGGCCATAGTCGGCCAGATCTGGCCAGGTCGGCCAGTTTAGCTGGTCGGCCAGTTTGCTGGCTGGGGGCTATTTATAGCAGCCCCCCCAGTCAGTCCAGCATTCACTCTCTGCAGGTACAGCACTGCTTCCTCCGTCTCCGTCTCCGGCATTGGTGCTGCCTCTGCTTCCAGTCTGTCCTGGTTCCCTCACTGACGCTCCGGGCTGCGTGCAGGGACTGTTCTGTCTATTCCATTGTATTCAGCATTCATCTCAGTCAGTGCAGACTTTCTTCCTTCATTCTCTGCTTCCTCTCTCCTCTCCTCTGTGTTCGTGTTTTTCTTTCGCTGCGCACTCTCACATGGTATCATCGCCTGATTGAGAGCACGGAGGACGAGAGAAATACCTTACTACTGCTGCCCACAGTTCCACAACAGCCAGGCGACTGCTTCAGGCGGCTGCCAACAGGTCCATCCTAGCCAGGCGACTACATCAGGAGGCTGTACAGCCTGCGTTTGTTGTACATAAGGGCTACCACATCATCCAGTGACGCAGCAACCCTGCGTTTGCTGCCAGGCGACCTCTTCTGCTGCAGGGCGACCTTCCTACAGCCTGCGTTTTGCTGTTCTGCAGGTCGCTTCTTCCCCCGGCTGCTCCTTTCCTGCAGGCGACATCTGTCTGGGCTTGTTCCCGGTGCTGGTGGTCTCGATTCTGGTGTTCGACATCAGATCTATTTGCGTTTTGCAGATCCAGGTGTTCGTAGGCACTTTCTGCCTGCGTCTTGGTGGTTGGTGACCACATTGCTGGTCCTATTTCGTCAGCGGCACACTTTTCTTTGGTATTTTGCAGATTGGAAGATGTCTTACCAGTTTTCAGGCTTTGAAGACTCAGAGGATGAGCTTCTTTCTCATCATTCCTCTGAGCGGAGGCGGGACTATCGTGAAGTTCGACATCGGGAAGACCCTCCTCGCACTCGTCCTTCTTCAGTCCATGCATCTCAGAGGGTTCCCTCTACTGCGAAGGTTTCTTCCGTGAAGACTGCATCAGATGTGCGGATGCCTTCCTTGATTCCCTCTATCCAGGTGCCGATTCTCCCTTCCTTTCCGAAGGAAGACAAGTTGGATGGTTCCAACTATTCCCTATGGTCATGCAAGGTGGCTTGCATTCTTGATACCTTTGACCTTTGGGATCTTGTTTCTTTGCCCATCGACCGACCCCCTGTGGATTCGTCCGATGGCACCTCTATGGACCGTGCAGCCTTATGGGATAGGCTCAACTCACGAGCCCGTTCCTTTCTTTTTATGAGTCTCCATGATTCTGTTCTTGTACATGTTCACAGGTTAAAGACCGCGGCGAAAGTATGGACAAAGCTTGCGTCTTTGTATCAGCACAAGACATTTGCCCACAAGATTTCCCTGGAGAAGAAGTTGCGGATGCTCAGTCTTGATGGTTCTTCTTCCACGAAGGAGCACATCACGAAGATGGAGGATATGCGAGGCGAGCTAGCCTCTCTTGGTCGTCTAATATCGTCTGAGGATATGGCGATGATTCTGTTGACTCAGCTGCCATCACCCCGTTATGATGTCTTCTACACCAGCCTCATCACTTCGAGGACCCGTGAGACTCTCCTATGGGAGGAGCTTTCCCCGCTTGTCTTGGAGCATGACGAGCGACTCAAAGAGGTGGGAGCCAGTGGCTCCACCAAGGCATTTACGGCTGGCACATGTGGTGGCAAGAAGAAGAAACAAAAGAAGGAGAAGGCCAAGGACAAGAAGGAGGAAGACCAGAAGGATGCGAAGGAGAAGAAGCCCAAGTGTCCCCATTGTGGGAAGGGCACTCATCCCGAGGAGAAGTGTTGGCAGAAGTATCCCCATTTGAAGCCTAAGGAGAAGGACTCGAAGGCAGCCCCAGCCACAACAGAATCTGCATTTGTGCATCTCTTTGTTGAGGAAGACACTGCCCTAGCTTCTACCACACAGGAGAAGCCTTGGCTCGTCGACAGTGGAGCATCTTCACATATGACCTTCCGTCAGGATTGGCTTCAGGATCTTGGTTCCAGAGGGGGTACAGTCACCATCGGTGACAATTCTACAGTTCCTGTTCATGGAGTGGGGACTTTACCTATGTTTTCTGACAGGCGGTCTTCCTCCGCCAAAGTTCTCTATGTGCCTGATTTGGGTTTTAACCTATTGTCTGTGCATGGTCTTACTTAGTTAGGTACCCGAGTCATTTTTACTCAGGATGCAGTCACAGTGGAGGATGCTTCTACAGGTGATGCTCTTTGGACAGGTACACAGGAGGGTGGGCTTTATACGCTCATAGCCTTGGCTGCGCGGACTTCCCATGAGCTTGGGCTGCTCTGGCATGCTCGGTATGGTCATCTGAACCTCGATTCTCTACGCCGGGCTTCTAGGAGGAAGATGGTGGAGGGACTTCCTGATTTCCCTCCTCTTCACACTTTGTGCCCTAGCTGCTTGAGGGGCAAGCAGCACCGGCAGCCTCACCCGCAGGTTGCTTCTAGGCGGGCTACTTCTCCGCTTGAGTTGGTTCATACCGACCTTTGCGGACCCATGGGCACGGCCTCCCTTGGGAAGGCCAAGTATTTGATGCTGATTGTGGACGACTTTAGTCGTTATGTGTGGCCTTATTTCTTGGAGTACAAGAGCGAGGCGTACTCCCGTTTCGTTGAGTGGCAGGTGTTTGTGGAGACCCAAACAACTTCCAAGGTCCGTGGTGTTCGAGCTGATCACGGTGGAGAGTTCACTTCTCATCTTTTCTCTCAGTTTTGCAGGGATCATGGTATTTGGGTGGAGTATTCCCATCCGAACACACCATCAGAGAATGGTGTGGTGGAGCATGCGAATCGGACCATGCTTGAGATGGCCCGATCTATGCTGGAGCATAGGAGTCTTCCTCATTTCCTTTGGGGTGAGGCGGTGGCTACAGCGGTGCATATCCGCAACCGCTCTCCGACTTCGGCATTACAGGACATGACTCCGTATGAGGCTTTCTTTGGCAAGAAGCCTTCCGTGTCCCATTTTCGCATCTTTGGGTGCGATGCTTTTGTCCATGTGGACAAGAAGAAGAGGAAGACGAAGTTCGACTCTAAGTCGCGAAAGCTTATCTTCGTTGGTTATAGCACGACCACGAAGGGCTATCGGCTCTACGACCCGACGACTCGGCAGGTTGAGGTGAGCAGGGATGTGATCTTTGATGAGGCTTCGGCCTCTGAGGATCCGATTGATGGTTCTATTACAGATGTTTCTTCATCATCGACGGACCCCCCCCACCTTCTCTCCCTTCACTTCCTTCCAGGATGCCTCTTAGCACCCCCCAGTTCCTCCTCCCTCGGCTTCCCTTTCCCCCTTGGTGGATGTGCCTTCGTCTTCTACGAGCTCTTCTTCCACCACTTCGGGATCTTCACAGGATATCGAGCCTTCTTCAGATGCGGAGGATCTACCTTCTCTCGGTGAGGGGGAGTCCCTCTCCGATTTGGGTGCTTTACAGGTTGCAGAGACCCCCCGGTCTCCCTCCCAGCCGACAGAGTCCCTCAGGATTCCTTTATGGTATCGCCGGCTCATGCAGGATTCAAGTGTTACTCACTTTCCTGCTTCTTCTACAGGTCCTCGTCGATCAGCACGTTTACAGGCCCAGCGGGACAGTTCCCTATGTGTGAACTATGCTCTTATGTCACAGATTCTTCAGGATTCTGAGCCTTCCACTGTGGAGGAGGCTCTTGCACAGGATATTTGGAGACAGGCTATGCAGGCCAAGCTCGACTCCATCGAGCGAAACCATACGTGGGAGCTTGTACCGCGTCCCGCGAAACGGAAGATGATTGGTGTGAAATGGGTCTTTAAGACCAAATATCTTGCAGATGGCTCCTTGGACAAGCATAAAGCTAGGCTTGTTGCCAAGGGTTTTGCCCAGCGTGCAGGGTTGGATTACTTTGAGACTTTTGCTCCTACAGCTAGGATGTCCACCATCCGAGTGCTTTTGGCTCTTGCTGCTCACCACCGTTGGCCTGTCTATCAGATGGACGTCAAGTCTGCTTTTCTGAATGGCGTTCTTGAGGAGGAGATTTATGTTTCATAGCCTCCTGGTTTTCTTGTGCAGGGGCAGGAGGATCATGTCTACAGGCTGCGGAAGGCTCTTTATGGCCTAAAGCAGGCTCCTTGTGCTTGGTACCAGCGGATTGACCGCTTCTTTCTACAGAGTGGCTTTGCGCGCTCCGCTTATGATCCCAACCTCTACTTACGGGTTGTGGATTCTCTTTCGGTGTTCCTCATCTTGTATGTGGATGATCTTATCATTACAGGGAGTGACACTCAGCAGGTGGAGCATACACGGTCCATTCTACAGCAGGAGTTTGACATGACGGATCTAGGGATCCTTCACTTCTTTCTAGGTCTGGAGATCTATCAGATGGCACAGGGCATTTTTATCTCGCAGCACAGGTACATCTCCGAGCTTCTTTCGGAGTTTGATATGGCTGAGTGTCGGCCTATCTCATGCCCTATGGACCCTGAGTCCAAGCTTTTGACAGCTGGAGTTCCTCTTACTGATCCCACCCGTTACAGGTGCCTTGTCGGCTCTCTTATCTGGCTACTTCACACTCGGCCGGATATCTCTTTTGTGGTGGCTTTATTGTCTTCCTTTATGTAGACTCCTACCCAGGATCACTGGCAGGCGGCCTTGCGGGTTCTTCGCTATTTGCAAGGGACTCGATCCTTTGAGATTATGTATGGAGATGGGATTACCCTTTCTGGATGGAGTGATTCTGATTGGGCAGGTGATGTGGATTCTCGCTGATCCACTACAGGTTATGCTTTCACTCTTGGTTCTGGTGCTGTCTCTTGGAGCAGCAAGAAGCAGCCTACTGTGGCACTTTCTTCTACAGAGGCTGAGTATCGGGCCCTATGTTCGACCGCTATGGAGGCAGTTTGGCTCCGTCGCTTACTCACGGAGATTGGCTTTTCCCAGACCGGACCTACAGAGCTGCGCGTGGATAACCAGAGTGCTCTTGCTCTGGCCAAGAACCCGGTGTTTCATGCTCGTACGAAGCACATTGAGGTTCAGTATCACTATGTTCGAGAGCGGATCGTGGATTCGGAGCTGGTGGTGGTCTATTGTCCTACTGCGGCCAATGCAGCTGATCTCTTTACGAAGCCGTTGCCTCAGGCTTCTTTGCTTCATCACATGCGGTTCTTGGGTCTTCAGACTCTCCCAGGAGTTGAGAGGGGGTGTTAGCCTGCTCTTATTCAGTTTCAGTCTGTCATCTCCTGGTTGTGAGCTCCTGTCAGAGTCTGACAGGAGACAGAGGAGCTCTGTCAGTATGTTTTTAGGCTGCTTTAGTCAGCATGCAGTCTTGGGCATTTTACAGCCCAATATGGGCTATTTCTGGGCTGACTGCCCATTATTTTGGGCAGTCGGACCAGTTCTGGTCAGTCGGACTAGATCTGGCCATAGTCGGCCAGATCTAGCCAGGTCGGCCAGTTTAGCTGGTCGGCCAGTTTGCTGGCTGGGGGCTATTTATAGCAGCCCCCCCAGTCAGTCCAGCATTCACTCTCTGCAGGTACAGCACTACTTCCTCCGTCTCCGTCTCCGGCATTGGTGCTGCCTCTGCTTCCAGTCTGTCCTGGTTCCCTCACTGACGCTCCGGGCTGCGTGCAGGGACTGTTCTGTCCATTCCATTGTATTCAGCATTCATCTCAGTCAGTGCAGACTTTCTTCCTTCATTCTCTGCTTCCTCTCTCCTCTCCTCTGTGTTCGTGTTCTTCTTTCGCTGCGCACTCTCACAAATGCAACCACTTTATGGATTCCCTAGCTAAGTATACATCTGTTGAGGATCTCTTCTTTCACTATGGTCGAGAGGGTCTTTTACCTTTACATGATCAAATGAGACCTAGACTACTTTGGGGGTTACTAGCTAAAATGTCTCTTTTTGGTGGTGGCATGATGGTCGTATGGGTAATGAGTCGAGTGGCTATTGACCATCTTCCTATCTTGTCATGGATACATAAGATTGTTCATTGATATATACTTCAGACGCACCTCATTGTTAATGCAAGGGGTTTGGCCAACAATCAATTGCATTTAGCTTAAAAGCCTAAGTGTGTGGTGTTTTTCTATATCTCATTAGGCCAAGAGAGTCGTTTTTTTATTTTTTGTGCTCATAAGTCAAAAGGGAGTCACATTCTAGCTGAGCCCTAATGGAGAATAGGTGTACTTCTAGCGAAATAACACTCTATATCCTTTGATATTTATTTTAGTCCATCGACACTTATTTTATAATTTATTTAGTGAGGGTAGTTTGTCGGTCTATTTTATTTTCTACCATGCCCCAAGGAGACTAAGGGATCCGCCCTTAGGTCTCTCTCATACCCAAGAACCACGGAAAAATCTCACAAGTAGGTGACGAAGATTTTTCATATACTTCCTTTGACCCCATAGCTAGGTCTCATCCCACTCGAATTCAAGAATCTACCAAGCCCTCCCAAGGCCATAATTATCTTCTAGCTTATTTCTTTGCTTTCTAAGTGATGGAATATTTAGTTCATCCATACCATAGGCAATTCTCTCAAAAGCCAACCCCTCACTACACTAGAAGGGTTCATTATGCCAAGAACCCAACTATTAGGAACTCATACCTAAGCTAGTTACCTTACTAAAGTGACTATCCTTCTTCATCTCACTCTTGGCTATGATCCATGTGCATGGAGCTAAGTGATCTATCTTTCATATTTCTAGTGGTTGCTTTCTCTTCCTAGCAACCTATCATGTGGCCATAAATGAGAGTGGAATCTAAGGAAAACACAAAGCATTTCTATAGGATTTTAAAGCATTTTTCGAAGATCCACAACTCTATTTGGGGCTCAAAATGAAGAAAGAAGATATGAAGTAGGCATGTCCATAAAGGTGGAAAAAGCGCAATCCATGAAGCACTTTAAAGCCAAAAGCAAAATGAAGCACTAGGCGGCATTACGAGAAGGGATGGAGTGCCCAAACATTGATTCCTTGCCAAGACAATACATTTGGGACCAAATTTATGACGATGCCTTTATGAGGAGAAAGGAGAGGAACCCTTTAAATGGACCAGTTTTTTGTCAAGATGTGAAAGGGTGTGAACACAAAGGAAAAAGGCATCCATGTGAAAAAACAATAAGCCATAGACATGAAGGGATGAGGAAGAAACTACCATAAAGATCATGCCATCATGGCACCCATGTTTTTTATTCTCTCCTTCCTAATCTTGACTTAAATGAAGCATGCAACCATATAAATAAAGCCTATTCTTTGCAATGATGCTACTTACATCGCTTGATTTGGAGTATGTCAAAATTTCAATTTTCACTCTCCTCTCTCTCTCTCTCTCTCTCTCTCTCTCCACTAGTTCTTCATACAAGAAAAATGGCTTTGCAAATGAGAGTGAGGAGTGAAGATGGTTGAAAGTGCTTTCTAGAGTACAATGGAGCCTCTATGGAGTGCATCACATGTGGATAAACACGTCAGTGACACTTGAGTCACGTTGCAATGCCACATAACATAAGAACCACGAAAAATCGCTAAATTAACACAAGCGATCTCTCTCTTCACATAGCTTGTGAATGTGTGACTCCTAATTGTTCGTGGAATGAAATATATGTTTATTTCTTGGTTCTATGACTATATCAATTTGCTTTTGGAAAAATCTTCTTTATTGAAAAATCACCCAAAAATAAGAAAAAAATCATGAAATATCTTCTACAACCCCGAAACATTTATTTTCATTGATTTCCGTCACTTAATATACCATATCATTCACATTTGTGAGACAAGTAGATAGGACAAGGGTTGCTATGATGCCCCCCATTGTTTTAAAAAAAACACAAAATCAATGGCCTATCATAACAAAATATGCACAAGTCTTTTATTGTCCAATTGTCACAATTAGCTGCATATTTTTAGGACACCCAAGTTAAAGAGGCCATTACATTCAATCAAGAGGTGCTATGTATGAAAATACATGGTGCTTGTGTACCAAGTCTATTGGATGACTCTTTTGCTTGGAGTTCGGGACTATGCAATTACAAGTGTTATAATGAGTGTATCTAGTACTTGTTAGTCACTCATAGCCACAAGGCTATGGGGTTTGATGTAATGCATATTATTTCAAGTCCTAACACATAATCTCAAATCACGTACTTAGAAAAAATCTCAAATCACGTACTGCTTCTCTAATATACTCCAAAAATTTGGGCATGTTTGGTTCACCTACTTTCTTGTCCTGGAAGAATTCTTAAAACTTGCTTCACAAAGGATTATGCATAACATCTAGACTTTTAAGTCTTACAAAGACCCATTGTTTGGCAACACGCGAGAGAGAGAGAGAGAGAGAGAGAGAGAGAGAGAGAGAGAGAGAGAGAGACACACACACACACACGCGCGCGCACACTAAATTGCATGTATTATTGTAAAGTTAAGTGGCTTCAACCAATGGAGGGTGACTGGTATAATCTATACTATTAGTTAACGAGAGGTGGGGGGCCGGTGCCACGTGGCAACCCCCCACCTCCCCAACAAGAAAAAAAAAGAGAGCGCGGGACGGGTGCCACACGTCCAGCACCCGCCCCCGCCTGCAAAATCGCGCCCACCCTGGCGCTTGAGTCTAGGCGCGGAGCGCCTAGTAATACTTACAGAGAAATGTCGTCATGCTTTCAATACTTATGGATCTAAATGTTCAAGGTACGCAATTACAATCTAGTCACATTTTTTACTCTCCAATGTCAACCTACAACATCCAAGCCTTTCAAACAGCCTGGGAAGAGAATGGTGTGTCAACTCTCTAAGGTGGAAATAAAGAATACCATGTCAGTTCATAAAGCAACTTGCTCCTGAAAGTGTTCATATTGAAGCTCTTTGTAAATGTTTTGGTTACTAATCCCTGATTATTCACTTGTCCAGGCCAGACTAACTTGTATGACTACTGGTCGCTCGTGTAAAGGGTACTCATGAATTGGGAACAAATGTATTGATATAACTTTTGAAAGTTATGTTGTTAACAACATTTATTTTGAGTTATTTTGTCAAGAACATTTATTTGATTTGGATAACGGCACATTGTTGAACTCCACTTCTATTCCAGAACTTGGGTAGCCCAATTCTATATATAGTGCCAAACCATATTTCATAATCTAGTAAGCCAGTGACATACAGTTAACATTGACAATACTGCTTTAAAGAGGCTCACAATTGCAAACCCACATGGTAAATAGCCAAGCATCCCACAAGAAAAGCTATTATATCCCTGAGTACAAAACCGAATCTCTGGAAATCATCAAGGGCTAAACACTCACAAATCCATTAGTCACTTCTTGTGCCAAATGGATCGAATCATAGATCAAAGTCTCTGGAAATCAGGAGGAACCGAATAATCATAATTTCATTAGTCAATTCTTGTGCCAAATGGGGCACTGTAGAAAAACCATGACTCTATATTTGAAAGTTAGCACTCTTTCGAGCGGTAACGTGGAGCAAACCACACTTTTAATTTAAATGCTCTCTTACATTTTGGCATTCATCGTAAACAAAAGAATTCTCACCTATTTCATTACATTCCCCGAATAGGTATCTAACATGGCAGACAATGAATTGTTGGTCACTTTACACTCTTCCCCAAAGAGGGAATAAAGAACAACAGTATGGTGCAACACTGTCTCCACCACTGGAATTCTGAATGGTCTGGCCCGGCCAACTTCAGTGATGTCACCCTCCAGCTACAAGTCAGCCAACTACGGAAAAGTTGCCCCATCAAACAGCAATGCAGTGCCGTACATGGCCTTGTCACAGAGTCCTTGTTAGGGGGAAAGAGTTACATAAAAACCTCAAAAACTATTTCACCTTTCTGCTGATCATTTGAAGAATGATTGAATTTCCTCCAAAGTTTTTCCCTTGGTTTCAGGTACTCTGAGGGCAACAAATATTAGGGTGATTGCACAAACGCAAGCAAAGATAACAAAGGATCCTGCAAAAACAAGAGCTATGAATCAATATATTTTAAGTGAGGTTCGTGTCTAGTAACAGCAACTTGCATTAACTGTCTTTCACCTGCAGAACTCCAGTCAAGCATTGTATTAAAGGAGACTGTGACAATCCAGCCGGCAAACCAATTTGACAAGGTTGCAAGACTTCCAGCAATCCCTTTGACATTAGAAGGGAAAACCTATGAACCATGTTGAAAACAATTTATACGGTTCAGAGTGTTATACCGAGTTTCCAAAAGTTTCACCTATATATACACGTTTATACCACAAATAACAAAACCAATGTTTTGTAAACCATTGGAAGTTCTACATGCCCATACATATATTCACTCATAAAAGTCTAAACCAGGTGTACCTCTGACATAATGATCCATGGAATAGCTCCAAGACCAAGTGAGAAAGAAATTATATAAACCTGGAGGCAGCAAGTAAATATAAGATCATAAATTGAAAAAAGCTTGATGAATATCTAACTGTAACAAGGAAGCATCAAAAGTACCAGTAGGCTAACGAGAGCCATAATGCCCACAAACGTTTGGATAGTAGAATTCCCATGGGCCTGGTCATGTGGTATAACACAGTATCAGTAAATCTTGAGACCCTGAAGCTAAATCAGGACTCGCATTTCAGAAGAATCCTAACTACATAACCTGTAAATAGAAGGATAGTCCAACAAGGAAACAGCTGGCGCTCATCCCCCCAGATGACACCTGCCCATTGAGCAACACATTGAGCACAAGTGCAATGCCCTCATGTAAAATCACATAGCTCCACATTTCAACAGCAATCCCCTCACGGGTTCTACAGGCTTACCATCAGCAATAACCGCCGACCAGCCTTGTCAATCAAAACTGCTGATACCCCCGTCATCACTACCTGCATAGAGACGGCATCAATACTCTACACAGCTTCCATACATAATCATGGACTAAGTACATAACCAATCTGCGCCTTTGCACTAGGTAAACAAACCTGAAGAATAGCAAGAGCAAGAGATGCTAAGCTGCCTGCTGACACACCTGAAAAACGACAGTACACTTTTAAGGCAACCAACAACCACAAACACACAATGCACATCTATAACTGCATTAAAAACAGAGACGTTAAAGAAACAACTGTACCAGCAGACTCAAAGATTGAGCTTGCATAAAACAGAAGTGCATTTACTCCCACAAACTGTTGTAAACACAGAAGACCAACACCAACCTACAACAAGGCAAATACAAAAGGTTAACAGGAGCTCCTGGATCATAACATCCATTTTGAAATGAATGCCAAGCTTACCACTAGGGGTTTAAAATACTTTTGCTGCAACAAGTCTTTTAGCTTGACAGGAGGTTGTGCCTTCAAAGCTTCCACAGAATCCTGTATACACAAAAGTTAATTCTTTATGTTGCCAAAAGGAGGATTGTACAGGCTAGATCATTATAATGAGAATAGGAGATGATTATTAACTGTTAGTTTAAATAACAGCAGCATAGTTCTCCTACACAGACTCAGAAAGAAATCACACAAGTCATGGACTTCGATTATAGACAAACATAAGCTTTCAAAGTTCCTACCAAACATGTCAATATACAAATGAAGCTAAATAGTCCTCTCTAGATTTCAACATCTCAAGAGGTCTGTTAGACAGCAGGTTAATTTGAATTTTTGCCATCTAATACAGATTGCAAGTGTAGCCTGTGTTAACATGATGAGGAAGAGCTGATCACTGTATACCTTTGTTATCGGAAGGAACGAGGGGAAGGGAAAATCAGAAACAAGGGACAACAAGCAAGACTATTTTCACAAACTCACAAGTTCTTCTCAAATCTAAAGAGGCTCACCTCTATGTCATAAATTTCCTGAGTAATATCACTGTTTCTCCCCCGAAGAGCTCGCAAAGAAGCTTCAAAAGCTTCAGTATAGCCTCTCTTTGCCTGTAAAGATTGCTTGATAGTTAAAATGACCATGCAGAAAAAAACGAGGGCAATCAGCTGAAGAAAAGTTATTCCGTCTCTTTTTATGAAACATATGCTTTGTATTCATGATGTATTTGTGACTTTGCATCAGCTCCAGCTAGTCTGTTGAGCATGAGCACTCCCGTTGTAATCAGTTTTTTTGAGTGATATAATCAGCCACATTTTATTTGCAAAAAAAAATGAAACATATGCTTTACGCACCATCCACCTTGGTGACTCAGGTATGAAGAAAAGTCCGAGTAATAAGAAAGCACAGGGTAAAGCACCTGCAACAACAAGAGCAGATGAATAGTCTGCATTTTGAACAAATATGTGACTATAACCCTATTTACCTCTCTCTTGACATTTGGTTGAGACATATGCCAGAGAAAAAACAATGTTACATGCAGCATTGCCGAGAATCAAGATTCAAGATGGTGAACATATCAAGAAAATCAACTATGCAGTAATAGCAAGGCCACACTATGATTTTGATTTACAGGCTACAAGAAGGCTAACTTAATGTCAAAAGTTAAGACTACAATTTGTGTTTCACCAAGGTAATAGACCTTCAAGACAAGAAGTAATATGCTAATAATTTTTCAATTTATGCTTCTTAACAAGCTGAAAATCATAATTTTTTTAAAAATCAGATAGTAGTTATGAATGTCCACTGATTTGGAGTGATTGACTCCCGAAAATTCAGAGAATCAACACACTAGCAATGGATGTTGTACAGAAGAATAGAAATTGATAATCTGAAGCAAGCCCACACAGTTTGGGAATTCACCAATACTTGTATGTGTTAAATGACGTTATAGTGTTGGGATTTCAGGATACCTTTAAAAAACAATCAAGATCGTAAATTCATATCATGTACCTAGCACAAAACAGTTGTGTTCTATCAGGCAAATTGGAAGTACAAGGGTTGCACTACCGATTCTAACTACAGAGCCTGTATGTGCCTATATAAATTCCATTGGCAAGAAATGGACACAATTGTCATGAAAGTAGGTTTTGTATGTAGGGGACCCTAACTTAAGAACAATAATTGCTTGAACACTTGGATAGAAAATAAAATGTTACATCAAGCATTGAGTCATAAGATGTCAAAATCGGGTTTAATGCCAGGATGTTCCAGTAAACTTGATACAGATTGATCAACACTTTGCATAAATCCTACTTACCTACAAAAGAAAGAGTTCGCCATGGAATTAAAATCCCAAGCACATATGCAAGCAGTATACCTGTCGTAACTGAAAACTGCAAGATAACACATCTGCTCAAGCCCATAAACGATTGATAATTAGTAGAGAATGCCACAAAGTAGTGAACATCAGACCTGATTTGCAGTGCCAAGCAATCCTCTCAAATGTTTTGGAGCAATTTCAGCTATGTAAATGGGAACCTGCAAATAATCAATTTCGATGCTCAAGCCTAAAAGGTTTATCTGATCAGTTGAATCCAGAGTACAGTCAATGGCACAACCTTAATGGTTCCTTGCAAGGTTCTGTAAGGGTGAGATGGCACAAAACCTCTAAACAAAAAACAACTCCATTTCTAGATTCAGTAACTTATAGGTTCTTACATACTGAACTATTTCATATTCAGTAGCTTCTTGTAACTCCAGCATAGCACCCACAGAACTAAACAAATGCTCGATGGCACTTACTGTGAAAGAAATTACACCAACTCCAAAGCCCACCAACAATCTTCCAACATACAAACTTGGAGGAGCCTGCTCAGATAGACAAAGAGGTGTAATAACTTTTCTTCCAAGAAATACTACACTGCCCATATGAAACATTTAACATCATCGTCACATAACAGTCCACACACTGCATTCTATGCCAACTGATACCAAAATACATACACATATTCACCTGTGCTAATGCAATCACCACCCATCCAGCTATATTTGGAAGTGCCGCGCAAACCAATGACTGTGAGAATTGATTATATTAGCTTCAAGTTTCAGATGTCCTTTCTTTACAAAATAAAACCAAATCAACAGTCTTTACCCCTTTTCGACCTAAGTACTCGGCAAGTTGTCCACTTATCAATGCACCCAACATTGCTCCAATATTAGAGAGAGAACCAAAGAGAGAGAACTGTAGCCACATCATTTAGTTTGACGTGAGGAATAACAAACACAAAGTAGTACTCTGTCATCATAAATTACACTTTTAGAGATTCTCAAAACTTACCTGTGCTGTGGTGAGACTTAAAGATTCTATCATAGCTGTCTGTGTAGGGGATGTAAAACCAATCTGAAATCAAGCATCCAATACTCAAAACCAATCTGAAATCAAGCATCCATTACTCATATATCTTTCCTTTGCTGACAGCCAAGGATTTCAAAAAAGACATCACTATTACAAGCTGCTATGCCCATGGTTTAAAGCCCTGAAGAGTAACTCATTTCTTGGAATCACTGCTTGAAAATACTATTAATGACAATACACATGGAGTAATTTCAAACATTGGAAAATGCTCCACGCTAACACCTTCCAGAAGTAAAAGTCCTACTTGCAGAAGTATCCACCAAATGTGTGTGTCAAAGTTGCCACAACACAATCATGTGTATCACCACATCCAATCCTAGATCATGTTATGATACTTTCCAACAACATTTTGGCATGCCCATATATGATATTTTGACTGTGGAATCCAACAAACTTCTGGGCATTGATGCACTTCAAGCAGCGTTCTATCATTGCCAATATATATCAGTTAGTTATATCAGACACTCTTCAGTTACACACACTGTATTCAGCAGCTAGTTGACACTTCATTATAAATACTTATTTCCTCCATTTTTGTGAGTTGGGTGGCAGTAAGAGTTCCCATATTCAGATTACTTTCATGGTATCACAACGCAGATGCCATATTCATGGTTTCAGCTGCAGGATCTATACAAAGTCAACACAAAGAAGAAAAGGAGAAATGCAACAAAATTAGCCAGCGTGTGACTAGAGGTCAGGTGTGTGGCAGTAGGTATGTGGCAGGCTGTGATGCGTAGGCAATAAATCCAGTTGCCCATCCAAAGCAAACCGAACAACCTAAGACCCAAGCAACAACAATGCAGGATCAACAGAGACATGGCAACAGTGCTATTGCCTATCAGAAGTGGATGCAGCAATGAAAGCATGAAAGAATGTTGAAATAAACTGCTGAACACAAGACAGAAGTGTTTGAATTTGCCGATTCTATGGGCAGCACCCAATGTAATTTGTGTGGTGTGGAAACTCATCAAAGTGTCAATGTAAGGTGTGTACACCTAGTGTCTTAGAAACTTAAAGTAGTGACACTAGGCTCTAGAGTAAAATAAACCTAACTCTAGTTAGTTGGTAGAAGGCTAGTTAGGTCAACCCTTGACCTAAACATAAGTTGTACTTTCACTCTATCTTTCATTCTAGGAAGTACACCTCTCTTTTTGGTACAGCTCACTCTCTTGCTGTCATTGTCTCTCTTCTCTCTCTCCATAGTTGGCTGCCATTTTCCAACATTTGGTATCAGAGCAGCTTGTACATGCGGATTCCGTTTAGCCACCGTCAACCGGTGCCATCCCGCCCAAGTCCTACTGCTGCCAGCTTGGTTCTCAGCTCAAGGAAGAGTTTTCAGCTGCTGTGAGGTGCTGCTGAAGTGGAGGAGGAGCTATAGCTGAACCATCTCTTGTTTACTCCAGATCAAATCTGTCCAGTTCAGCCATCAGCTCCAAATCTGTCCATTTGCTCTAGATCTGTCCAGCTCAGTCATCTGCTCCAAATCTGCTGTTTTCAGCCTGCGCACAGCCCTGCACACCGTCCAATGCACAATCCCGCACGCAGCCTGAGGAGCTGCTGTTTTGGAAGAGCTACTGCTGTTTTCAGCTCTGCCCGCCATTTTCTCAGCTCTACCCACCATTTTCTCAGTTCTGCCCGCCAATTTCTGCAAACCCTAAAAATTGCAGAAAACCTTAATTTTCAAAATTGATAGTGAGCTCATAAACACATGCTCATCACAATCATCTACTTTCGTAAAATCAATCAAATGTGCCCCTCTTGCATCATTTGCTGCATTTCTGGCAGCCCTTCTAGTGTGTTGAGTTATAGGAGCATCCATTTTACGCTCCTGGAGAGTCTGTAACAACCATATTGGGACTGTTTTGGCTGCATTTACAGCAGCCCTTTCATTTTGTACTGCTTCTTCCACTGCATGTGGCAAACCATGATCGATACTCTGCTGTTCAGGAGTATATGGTGCAGCATCAGCTTGCTATATTAAGTCTGTCCTGCCATTTACAGCAGGCACAGACTCCAAACTAAGTAGCAGAAGACCCTCAAAGACATCACCAATATCATTGGTGGTTGGCATTTGAAACTGATCATGTGAAAATGCAACATTTTCAGCAAATAGGACATCCCTACTGACAAAGACTTTCTTCGTGCATGGGTCATACAAGAGATAGCCCTTGCTCTCCAAACTGTAGCCAATAAATATGCATTTTACAGCCTTGTCACTAAGCTTCCCACGAAGCTCTTTTAGAACATGTGCATAGGCTATGCAACCAAACACCCGAAAGTAGTCTACTTTGAGTTTCTTGCCATGCCAAGCTTCGAACGGTGTGATCGTCTTCAGTGCCTTAGTGGGTGCACGATTCAACACATGATTTGCACGCTGAAGGCCTTCTAGCCAAAATTTATGAGGTAGCCCCTTGCTTTTAAGCATACAATGAGTCATCTCCATAAGAGTCTGATTCTTCCTTTCAGCAACACCATTTTGCTGAGGAGTCATTCTAACAGTGGCTTGATGCGTAATGCCATGATCAAGCAAATATATCTCAAAAGCACGAGACATGTACTCCCCCCCTCTATCTGTGCGAAGTGTCTGCACTTTTAAGTCAGTTTCAGCTTCAAGCTTTGCAACAAGATGTTTAAAATGCATGAACACATCAGATTTTGTCTTCAGCCCATACACCCATGTATACCGAGAGTAGTCATCAATAAATGTAACAAAGTACTGATGATCTCCAAGTGCACGTGTCCTCATGGGACCACAAACATCAGAGTGAATAAGCTGCATTTTTCGGACAGCACGCATTGCACCATCCTTTTTGAAGGCTAACCTATGTATCTTGCCCAAAATACATCCCTCGCATGCATGAGGAGGTGGAGTCTCCACTGGAGGCAATGCATCTACCATATGACATCTTTGAAGAGTCATCAAACTCCCAAAGCTCATGTGTCCATAGCGGGCATGCCATAGCTCTGCATTTTCCATAGCAGGCGAAAGAATAGTGACTGCTAAAGCATCATGAGACTGTCTGTCATATGTATCCAACAAAAATAGACCCTTATGCAGGGTGCCGGATAGCCTAAGTGCATAATCCATCTCTCTGTCTCTAACAATGCATTTGTCATCCTCAAAGATGACCTGAAAGCCATGCTTATTAAAAGCACAGATAGACAACAAGTTCTTTGTAATGCCAGGAACAAACAAGACATCTAGAAGCATGAAATCACAACCATCTGCAATAATAATAGTGACTGTCCCAATGCCACATACATCATAACTGCTACTATTCACACATGTAACACGCTTCCTAGCAGGGGCTGAATGCAAAGAGGTAAACAAACACTTCCTGGAAGTGATGTGCTTTGACGCCCCATCGTCAAAATACCATGTTTGTTGCGTTTTAGCAGCATTAGATGCTAAATCAGCCATTGAAGAATCATAACTGCTACTATTCACACATGTAACACGCTTCCTAGCAGGGGCTGAATGCAAAGAGGTAAACAAACACTTCCTGGAAGTGATGTGCTTTGACGCCCCATCATCAAAATACCATGTTTGTTGCGTTTTAGCAGCATTAGATGCTAAATCAGCCATTGAAGAATCATAACTGCATGTGAGAAATGCATGGTCCTCCTCTAAAAAGTTAGCTGAAGTATCATCATCAGTAGATTTGCTGGCTGATGTTTCTTGGATAGCCAAACCGAAGTTCTTTTCTTCTCTTTGGCCAATCTCTTTTTGCATTTATTGATATAGTGACCGGGCTTCTTACAATAATGGCATTTTCCCTTCTTTTCAGTCTTTTCTGTGTCTTGGACAACCTTATTTGATGGCTGTCCAGCATCACCCTTTTGCTGATTTTTTACATTTTGCTTGACTTTTCCTTTGCCTTTGAACTTGAAAAGCATAGCCACATCACCTGAACGTAATGCCACATTCTTCTGAGTCTGTTCCTCTTGCAGCAAGAGGCCTTCCAACTCCACAAATGTAAGGGACTGTTGCCCCCCCCCCCCCGCCCCCCTCAAAGATAACATCAAAGAGGTGTGGAAACCAAGATATGACTCTGGAAGAGAGTTCAGTGTGATGTTTACCAATTCAACATCCTGAATGACCTCATCAACATTGAGTAGCTGCTCACGCAAATCCTGTATGTAAGTAAGGTGCTCTGTCATGCTATCACCTTCATCCATGGTCACATTGGCCAATTCTCTACGGAGATAGGATATCTTGGCCTCATTGCGTGATGCAAACATACGCTCAAGTACATCCCATGCTGATTTTGAGGTCTTATAAGACCGAATGTGCGGAATAATTGTCCTTTTCACTGACAAGGCAATCAAAGAAAGTGCCTGTGCATCTTTTGAGTCCCATTTCCTCTGATCCTCGGTAGGAGGGAGAGGAGGGGCAGCAGCAGTAGTAGCACCAATACCACCACGAGCAACGTGTCCTGGAGTGTTATGTTGAGGTGTTTGAGGTGCAAGACCTCCTGGTCGCTGCAAATCACCCGTAACATAGTCCCACAAGTCCTTTGCCACAAGAAGGTTACGGACCATAAAACTCCACGGTGGGTAGTTTGAGCCATCATGTTTGTCCTCCTGAGTGAGGATACCAAGGATGTTGCTCTGATCATTATTCCCGTGATGTGCCATGCTGTCAATGATAGACAAAAATCTGCAGCCAAATACTTCAATGCTGAAGATAAAAACAAGTACCAAACTGTCACTCAAATTCCAAAGTGTGCACAATGCCATCCAAATTAGCACTCAGCTAGTAAATTACAGCACTGTAGTGCTGTACCACACCCACCTCAAAATGTGTGCCCACAAAAGTACAAAATACAACAACTTAATGCTGATTCTTACCAAAATTTATTGAATTTTCCCAAAATTCTCTGCCCAATCTGACTGTAACAGCAATTAAATGATGTTGTACTTCTTGTTGCTTGCCTTGGAGTGCGTGTTTGGCAAAAGCCCCAAATTTCTTTCTAAAATTTCAAAGAAATTGAAGAAATTTGTATCTTACAGCTAGAATTTATTCAAAAATGTCACCTTGGGATGCGTGTCAGCAGTGAAAAGCGGCTGAAATCTGCCTCGTGATGTGTGTTGGATCCAAAAAACTGAACAGCCCCAAATTTCTTGAGCCAATGTGGAAGAAATTGCACAATCTCTATTATTTTGGTAACAACTTGCGCAAAGGGCCTCCAATCGGGCAAAAGCCCTAAATTTTTGGCGGGAATGTCCAAGAAATTGAGAAATTTCTTGGAATTGGTTGTCAATTCAAACTTCGGGAGCAGAAATTAGCAAAAGCCCCAAATTTTAGGGCAGCACGAGCTGAGATTCGAGAAGAGATGGCTGAAATAGACTGGAAATTCCAGAAATTTCGAGAAAACCATAAGCCTACTTCCTTGGACGAAGCTCAGCAAGATGTACATTGGATGCAGGCCATGCAGGATGAGTTAGACTCTATTGCCACTAACTCTACATGGGATCTTGTGGATTTACCACCTGGCAAGAAGGCCATTGGCACAAAATGGGTTTTTAAACTCAAACGCAAGGCTGATGGTACAATTGACAGGTACAAAACACGGTTGGTAGCAAAAGCCTATGCACAGAAGAAGGGCATAGATTATGAAGCAACTTTTGCTCCTACATCCCGTATGAGTACGATGAGATGTGCGATTGCTATGGCTGCAAATTATGGCTGAAAAGTACATCAGTTGGACATTAAGACAGCATTCTTGAATGGGGATTTGCATGAGGATGTTTTATGTGTCACAACCTCCAAGGTTTGTGGTTAAAGGGAAAGAGCACATGGTATGCAAGCTGCATAAAGCTCTTTATGGTCTCAAATAGGCTCCTCATGCATGGTACTCCAAAATTTATGCTTATTTGACTGGCAAAGGGTTCAAAAATAGTCCAACTGCTCCCACTCTATACATTAAGAATGAGGGGGGGGACTTGCTAATTATCATTCTTTATATAGATGATATGCTACTCATTGGACCCATAGAAGAAAAAATTGCAGATTTTAAGGCTGAATTAAAACATGCATTTGCTATGTCAGATACGAGCTGCCTATACTATTATTTGGGGATTCAATTCACCCAAAATCAACATGGTATCATCATGTCACAGTCACAATATGTGGATAAGCTGTTACATAGGTTTAGTATGCAAGATTACAAACCTATGTGCACTCCTATGGAGCCAGGCTTAAAGTTGTCTATGCATGATGGTGAAGAGATGTCTGATGTTGCAATTTACAGCCAGGCTATTGGCTGTCTTACTTATCTTTGCAACACACGCCCTGACATTCAATATGCAGTATCTCAGGTGAGCAAGTATATGCATAGCCCACAGACCATACATTGGCAAGCTATTAAGCGGATCTTCAGATATTTGCAAGGTACTCAGTCACATGCATTATTATTTCCTAGGAGGGAAGACTTGCACTTACAAGCTTACAATGATTCACATTGGACTAGTGATACAGACACTACGCAGTCTACTAGTGGATGATGTTTCTTTCTAGGCCGTTGATGCATTTCATGGCTAAGCAAGAAACAGCCTACAATGGCTACCTCGTCTTGTAAGACTGAGTACATGGCAGCCTTCACGGCAACAATGGAATGTGTATGGTTGCACAAATTGTTGGCTGATCTACATTTACCATTGGAGGGTCCTACACCCACTCTTTCTTATAGTTAAGAGTGCTATTGCAATAGCACAAAATCCTGTGTTTCATGCTCGCACGAAACACATAGAGGTGCATTATCATTATGTCACTGAGAGATGCTATTCAAGAGAGATCAGCTTGATGTATATACCCACAAAAAAAAATGTTGCAGACATTTTCACTGAGGCACTACCACGCGAGAAGTTTGAGGCTTTTCGAAAGTCCTTAAACTTGTTACCCTTT